>NC_135967.1:17922541-18233430 GCF_053455715.1 Rhinoraja longicauda
CACTATCAAAGTGCATGACCGTACAGTTTGCTATGCTGCACTCCACCTGCCACTTCTTTTCCCGCTCTCCTTACCTATTCCACACTACCTGCCCCCTTCCTATCTTCGTATCATCCGTAAACTTGGCCACGAGGCCATCAATTCCATAATCTAACACTGACCCCCTGAGGAACACCACGAGTCACTGGCAGCCTGTAAGGGTTAACATTGGGCATGGTAACCCTTACATAGCTGCTTGCCCAATGTTAACCCTTACAAGCCAACCAGAAAAAGCCCCCACTATTCCCAATCTGTCTTCTGCCATTCAGCCAAAGTCTATCAATGCTAGTATCTTCCGACTGATACCATGGGCTCTCATAGTTTTTTAACAGCCACACGTGCAGCACCTTATCAAAGGCCTTCTGAAAATCCAGATAAACAAAATGTTTCTACTCTCCTTTGTCTATCAAGCTATTTGCTTCCTCAAAGAATTCCAACAGGTTTGACAGGCAAGATTTCTCCTTCACAACACCATGCTGACTTTGGGCTATTTTATTATGTCTCATCAAAACCTTCCAATTAAAATGTTTTCATCTGGATGAGGATTGGGTTACATGAGCCTGATTAATTTGGCTCTGAATTGTTTTAAACATTGTATGATAAGAAAGTTGTGTCCAATGGTTTATGATGTGTATTTGTCATTACAGCAGATGCCTCTGAATTGCCCGGTTCAGTGAAAGCAGAGAAATTGGAAACTGAGATTGAAGGTGCGTTTTGACCTTTTCCCACGTACAGTATTTTAAGTTTTATTTTGTCCTTGCAAACCATTAAACAAAATCAATGTATATTTAATGATCAATTTGATAATATTGTGAATTTGATGTAAATATTAGATGAATTGCATCCATGTATCTTGATCTGATTGGAGTTACTGATGCTGTATATTGAAGTATAACGTGATTAAAATGACATTGTTATGGTGTCTGAAAAAACAATTCATGCGGCCTGTGGTCCAAATTATGCAGTTACTTGAATTGTTCTCGATATATATATATGGGCACCTTGTGTGATTTAGAAGTACAGTAAACCCTCATTTTAATGTACCCCTTTACAATGGATTGACGGGGTGAGTGGGAGCTGACAACCGGGGGCTGTGACGTGGGCTGTGCAGGGCAGTCGATAGGGTAGCTGATCGGAAGGAGCTTGCTGCTACTGACCAGTGTCATCGCCGCCTAGTTTTAAGGTGAAACGACACAGGGTGCTGGAGTAAGTCAGCAGACTGAATCAGTCTGAAGAAGGGTCGCGACATCATCTCTCCATGTTCTCCAGAGATACTGGCTGACCTGCTGAGTTACTTCAGCATTTTGGGTCCTTTTGTATATTAACCATCATCTGTTCTTTGTTTCAACTACATACAATGATAACACATTACACTATCCCCTATCGTTCGTTATAACGTGGGTGTACTGTACGATGAAATTAATTTTAGGGTTGTAAATTTGAATTAATTGAATTATATTTTTCTGCATTTGCTTGTGGGATATTTGAATTTCTGGTCATCTGATGCTGTTTCTGCAGTTCATTGCAAAAAATATAATCTGTTGCATTTTAACTAAGATACATAACTATTATTGATCACAAAGTAATGTAGCTTACCTGTTATGTGATTGATGGTGCTGGAGAAAAGTCCTTCATTGTTGTTGCTCAAGACTATATAGAATTTGTTTAATGTGTTTCTCCTCTTCTGACAGCAGCAACAGTTGAACCAGTCAGTGCTAGGCCTGACATACCATCACATGTTCCTTACCTTCTGATTGGTGGAGGCACTGCGTCATTCGCTGCAGCTAGATCTATACGTGCACGCGATCCTGGAGCAAGGGTGGGCAAATATCTCATTTATTTGTATGGATTTCTAATTAAATACGATTTGAGTATACCATCCCTTAGTATGTTTAATTGTTCCTTTGCTAAATTACTATGACAAAATGGAAGAGTTGTAACATATCTATATGACCCAGATAGAGAAAGGAAAATTATCCAAACTGAAATTGCATTTGAGCATGATTGGAATGACAAAGATGAATTTTGAAATATTCCCGAATTATAAATGTACAAGAAATCAGTGCCTTAAGGAGTCTTTTAGGAAAATAAGTACATTTGCATACTGTAGTCCAGGCGAAGGATGTTATCACAATGATACTTAATGAAATAACACCCAGTGTATGGCTTACAGCTTTAACAGAGCAGTTGTTTGTAGTAGAGGCAGTGCAGGGAAGGTTCATGAGAGTAATTCATGAATTGAAAGTGTGAATGTAAGGGTTGGCAGATTGAACCTGTAGTCATTGGATACCTGAAGAATGAAAAATGATTTTATTGAATCAACAAGGTTCTGAGGGAAGAATGACACAGTGGATGCTGAGAGCATGTTTCCCAAATTGGGAGTATCCAGCATAGAGAAATGAGTGCAGCAGTAAAATCCAGAATGGCATGACTTAAATTGATAAAATAGAATTGGTTGGGTTTCTGGGGTACAGAAGTCTGCCATTGAAATAATGTTGTATAGGTAGGCCATTCATATTCAATCTGCCTTGTCGGATTAATCCTCATCCCAGGGAATATGCCCTCCTCATCCTAGGAAGGGAGACGTCACAGCATTTGGGCACATGTTGGAGTTCTGCAAAATATGACTAGAGAGTATGAAATTTGCAAATTTGGTGGATAGATTTTTGCAAATCATATTTAACTTTAACTTTATAGTTTCATAAATATTGTCAATGATAAATAGTCGGTGAAATTTAAACTGTCTGCAAATGGCAATATCATATTATTGATATCAGGCGCATCTCAGATATTTGGTAACTTTTTTTAGGATACATACTGAAGTCTATTACTAACACAGTGAGTAGGATATAATCTAATTCCAGGGAGAAGTAGTTCTTCAGAATGGGAAACTTGGTATTTTGTGTGAGACAATTGAGTGAAGTGATGGGAAAGAATACTCTGGTTTCAGAAGTAAAAATCAATTGAATTAGTAAAAAACCACCAGAGGTAAAACTGAGTTTCCGGAACAGTAGCAAAGTTTGAGTGTGACACGATTGAAGTGAGGTAGTAATTGACAAGTGAATATTGTGGTTCTCCATTTCCTCTGCTTTAAAATGGTTTTATTTACACTTATGGCACTGAATTATTATTAATATTAGTATCAAAAATATATATGATTAAATATAGATGGGCAATTATAAAACTTAATTACAAATTAGATTAAAACTGACATGGGAGAGCAGATGTGTAGTGACTGGAGCTGATGGGAGTTGCTCGAGATCTTTAGGAGCCATCACAATCGAGAAACTTTTTCAAACTGAAGCTGAAGTTTGAGCTTTTCTCATTCCATCGGGGAAGGAAAATGTTACAAGTATTTTGTTCCAAGAAGCATTCATAACCTTTGGGCTCCAAATTTGGTCATGGTGTGGTTAGGAGTGAGTGAGGCAAGTCTGGCGATCTAAACATTAGCAGTAGGGCAAGTAAGCCCTTGCACTTGTCTGTACCTTCTTCCCGATGGCAGGGGTGAAATTAGTGTTTGGCCAGGATGGTGTGGGTCTCTGAAGATGCTGGCTGCTTTTTTGAAGCAACGACTCCGATAAATCCGGTGGTTGGGAGGTCAGAGCCGGTGATGGACTGGGCAGTGTTCACAACTTTTTGCAGTCTTTTCCGCTCCTTAGGGCGTTCAAGTTGCTGAAACAGGCCATGTTGCAACTATTAATATGCTCTCCACTGCACACCTGTAGAGGTTCAAGAGAATCCTCTCTGACATACCAAATCTCCGTAATCTTCTCAGGAAGTAGAGAAGTAGAGTGCTTTATTTATAATTGCATCAGTGTGCTGTGTCCAGGAAAGATCTTCAGAAATATGCATGCCAGGAATTTAAAGTTTTTGACTACACCATCGTCCCGTTACTATAAACAGGATTTGGGTCCTCATCCTTCCTCTTCCAGTTCATTGGTTTTACTGATATTGAGAGCCAAGTTGTTGTGCTGGCACCTTTTGGTCAATCAGTCGATCTAACTTCTATACTCTGACTCATCACCATCTGTAATTCGTCCAACAACGGTGATGTCGTCGGCGAACTTGAAGATGGAGTTTGCACTGTGTCCGGCTATACAGTCACGAGTATAGAGTGAGTAGAGCAGGGGGCTGAGCACGCAGACTTGAGGTGCTCCAGTACTGATTGTTAATGAAGAAGTATTTTTGCCAATTCGAATAGGCTGTGGTCTGTGGATGAGGAAGTCGAGGATCCAATTGCAGAGGGATGCGCAGAGACCCAGTTCCGTGAGCTTGCTAACCAGCTTTGAGGGGATAATGGTAATGAATGTCGAGCTGTAGTCTATAAACAACAGCCTGACGCAAGTGTTTTTATTGTCCAAGTGGTCCAGTGCCGAGTGGAGAGCCAGTGAGATCGCATCCTCAGTTGACCTGTTGTGACTGTAGGCAAACTAAAATGGGTCAAAGATCAATCATGATTTTATTGAATAGCAGAGCGTGAGGTAGGGGGGTTGAATGGCATCCTCGTGATTTCCATTTCTTAGGTTTTTATATTGACAGTAGAAATTCTACAAGTAATTGTTCAAAGGAACAAAGTAAAGTTAGGGGATGAGAATGGAAAATAACATTGGAAATTAAGGAACAGGCACATTATTCAAATATTTTGTATTAATCCTCATGGTAAAAGACCCTAGGAGCATTCGAATAGTGCAAAATTAGGGAAAAAATGAATGAAAATTAAAATATCACCATGATGAGCAAGTGCTGGGAAATGTGAAATCCCTTAAATTTGATGGCCTGGGCCACTGGTGTTAATAGAAGTGGCTGCAGATGTGGAAAATTCTGCAGATTTTGGAAAGATCCCAGCAGACTGAAAAACCATTCAGGACAAAATTATATGAGACAGCAGAAAACCGTGGACCAGTTAGACTAATGTCTGTATATTTTACTCTTTAACATCTGGGCATCACCGCCAAGCCCAACATTTATTGCTTGTCCACAATTACCCTTAAACTGAGTGGTTTACCATTTCAGTCAATTATTTTGGAGTGTCTGGCATCACATATATGGCCGATTGAATATGTATGGCAGATTTCCTTCCATGAAGGATAGTAGTAAATCTGTTGGCTTTTGTGACAATGGTTAATGTTTTTTGTTCCAGGTTATTGAGATAGTCCAGATGTCAGGATTACCAGTTTGGAAATTTAACTGTCGCATCACTATCATACCATTTTAAACAAGTACTCTCATGCACATTATTAAGAAAACGTGAGGTTATCCACTTTGGTGGCAAGATTAAGAAGGCAGATTATTATAGGGTGGACAATATTGGACAATATTGTCCAATAGGGTGGACAGTATAGGGTGGACAATATTGAGAGTAATGATTCAATGGTGATTATGTCATATGAGGTGTATCAAGCTATAAACAAGCTGTCCGACAACAAAGCAAGTGGTTTAGATCATATTACTGCTTAACATCTTAAATATGCCAGTATGAGGATAGCCCCTCTACTTGCTATTTGTTTTACTGGCTTTATAATTCATGGTATGTTACCAGACTCAGTGTTGTCTGTTCTGTTAGTGCCAGTCATTAAGGACAAAGCTGGTAAAGTGAGCAGCCTTGATAATTACAGGCCCATAACTTTAGCAAGATCGTGTTAATCACAGAAAGTTGTTTGTTAAATTGAGTCAAGGGGGGGGGGGGGGCTTACTGGTATGCTCACCAGATTATGTAAGTAAAATGAGGCAATATGTTCTCAGGCCCATTTGGGGTTAGCAATGGTGTTAGACAAGAGAGAATCTTGTCCCCAGTTCTCTTCAATCTCTATATTGATGATCTGTCCAAGCAATTGAAAGCCTGTAATACTGGGTGCATGATTGGTAACACTTTAGTGAACCATATTATGTATGCATTCAGTCTGAAGAAGGGTCTGGACACGAAGGGTCTGGACATCTCCTGAGATGCTGCCTGACCTGCTGAGTTACTCCAGCATTTTGTGAATAAATACCTTTGATTTGTACCAGCATCTGCCGTTATTTTCTTATATTATGTATGCAGATGATTTTGTGGTCCTTTGTCCATCTATCAATGGTCTACAGCAGCTCCTTGCTATATGTTCTGTATTTGGTGTGGAACATGATATCAAATATAATGCCAGTAAGAGTGTTGTTATGATCTGTAGAACCAAAGAGGATAAATGTCTAAAATTTCCTGATTTTAAATTGACTGATAATAATCTTAGTGTATGTAATAAGGTAAAATATCTTGGACATTTTATTACAGAACAAATGACAGATGATGAGGATATTTATAGGCATCACCGCATGATGTATGCACAAGCTAACAT
This sequence comes from Rhinoraja longicauda, assembly GCF_053455715.1. Classification (NCBI taxonomy): domain Eukaryota; kingdom Metazoa; phylum Chordata; class Chondrichthyes; order Rajiformes; family Arhynchobatidae; genus Rhinoraja; species Rhinoraja longicauda. The sequence continues at coordinate 17,928,910 of NC_135967.1, forward strand.
TCTCTTGCGCACGTTTGGTGCATGTACAGATGAGGTGAAGATGTCTCTGTTCAGAGCATACTGTACACCACTCTACACTGCACACTTGTGGTCAAACTATAAAAAAGCTAGCTTACAGAGTCTTCAGGTAGCTTTTATTGATGCCATAAGGATATTACTTAAGAGACCTAGATGGTGTAGTGCAAGTGAAATGCTTGTGGCTGCAGGAGTTAGTACCCTACAAGCCGTGCTAAGAAATTTAATGTATAAATTTATTTGCCGAATTAATGACTCTGAAAATGAGATCATCTTGGCATTATCACTAATAAGGTTCAGTACTACACGCTACCAATCACAGTTGTGGAGATATTGGTATTGTCTCGTTGTTGATCACTGATGGCTAATGCTTTAAACCATGCCTTGTGCTTGTATGTAATTTATTGTGCTTTTGTTAGTAACTTACTGTGCTTTTGTATGTAACTTATTGTGCTTCTGCATGTTTATTATATGTAATGTCTTGGCTTTTATCTGGACCTTGAGTCTGTAATAAAGTATTGATTGATTATCTGAATGGTGTCAGATTAGGAAAAGGGGAGGTGCAACAAGACCAAGGTGTCTTTGTACATCAGTCACTGAAAGTAAGCATGCAGGTGCAGCAGGCAGTGAACAAAGCTAATGGCATGTTTGCTTTTATAGTGAGAGGATTTGAGTAATAGCAAGGAGGTCATACTGCAGTTGTACAGGGTCCTGGTGAGACTGTACCTGCAGTTTTGGTCTCCTAATTTGAGGATAGGACATTCTTGCTATTGAGGGAGTGTAGCGTAAGTTCACCTGGTTAATTCCCGGGATGGCTGGAGTTTTCAAGAATAAGCAGTAGTTTCATTGAAATACATTTGCTGGACAACGTAAATGTTGCTCTCTTTATTGCTCTTTTGCTCATTTCCAGGGTAATCGCTAATAGTTGCCAGGTTTCTAAAATCTAGAACTTCGAAAACTCTGATTTACCTTTCATTTAGTGTTTCTTAAAACCTGTCTTTTTAAAGGAACTTTTGGTCATCTGCCTTCGTACCTTTTAGTTAGGCCTTTGTTGTTTCTTGTTTGATTATTCTCCCATAAAGCACCTTGGACTATTAGTTAAATGCCCGAGTATAAGCAAAATAACAACAAAATGCTGGAAATACTCGGAAGGTTAGGCAGGTTCCATGGAGAGAAAATGGTTTTAGTTTTTCTGATTTATAACCTCTGGCATCTATCGTAGTTTGCTTTGAGATTGCAATTTGATATTGAATCATAGTTTGAATTCTCAAGTGTTTAATGTTTTGTGTATATTTTATTTTAGGTTCTGATAGTTACGGAAGAACCAGATTTGCCTTATATGCGGCCACCACTTTCGAAAGAGCTCTGGTTTTCAGATGACTCCAGTGTTACGGAAACGCTGAAATTTAAACAATGGAATGGAAAAGAAAGGAGGTAGGCTTATAATATTACTGAAATTTATATTTAATAATTGCTCATTTTGTTCCTTTCCAGTTCAATCATAACATTGAGCTTGATAGTTTAGTTTGGAGATGCAGCACGGAAACAAGACCTTCAGCCCACCAGGTCCTCGCCGACCTGCGATCCCCTGCATATTAACACTATCCTACACACTCTAGGGATAATTTTTACATTTACCAAGCCAATCTATCTACATACCTGTACATCTTTGGAGTGTGGGAAGAAACCGAAGATATAGGAGAAAACCCACGCATGTCCCGGGGAGAATGTACGAACTCCATACAGACAGCACCCATAGTCAGGATGGAACCCAGGTCTTTAGCGCTGTAAGCGATGTCAGGCATTAACTCTACCCCTGCGCCACCATGCTGATGTTGAGTTTTTGATTCTTTAGTTTTCTTGGAAAAGTGCTTTGGTAAGGAAGAGGGGGGGAAGAAAGTCTATTCTAGGGGAATTTCGGAAATTTGCCATATTGCCGCTGTACAAGAAGGGAGCAAAGCAGAATAGTGGGAACTATAGGCTGGTTAGTCTGACTTCAGTGGTTGGTAAAATTTTAGAGTCCATTATAACGGATGAACTTACAGAGTACTTATAAGTTCATGATAATATAGGCCAAAGTCAGCATGGTTTTGTGAAGGGGAGATCTTGCCTGACGAATCTCAAGGTTTCAAGATCAGTTTATTGTCACATGTACCAATTAAGGTACAGTGAAATTTGATTTACCATACAGCCATATGAAAAAAAAGCAGCAAGACACATAACTACATAAAAGTTAACATAAACATCCACCACAACGGATTCCCCACATTCCTCACTGTGATAGAAGGCAATAAAGCCCAATCTTCTTCCTCTTCATTCTCCTGCGGTCGGGTCAGTCGAACCATCCGCAGTCGGGGCGATCGAAGCTCTCGCATTGGGGCGGTTGAAGCTCCTGCTGCTTGGAGCTCCCGAAGTCGGTCCCCGATAGGGACTGCGAACTCCACGATGGTAAGTCCGCAGGCTCCTGCGATTGGAGCTCCTGAAGTCAGTCTCCAGCAAACACCGCAAACTCCTCGATGTTAGGCCGCAGTGCGAAGATACGATACGGAAGAAAGTTGCATCTCCATCGAGATAAGAGATTTTTTTTAAATTCCCCCAGGCTCCACCCCCCACGTAAAAAAAGTGCAAAAGAACACTAAAACATACATTTAACACATACTTCAAACAACAAAGAAGAGACAGGCAGACTGTTGGCGAAGCAGCCATTGCTGGTGCTACCCTTTTTCTTGGAATTCTTTGAAGTAAATAGGACAGACAAAGGAGAGTCAATGGGTGTTGTTTACCTGTGCTAAGGTGCCACACGTGAGGCTGCTAAGGAAGATGAGAGCCGCGGTATCATAGGGCAGATACCAGCATGGATATCAGGTTGGCTGGATGGCAGAAGGCAAAGAGTGGCAATAAAGGGGGCTTTTTCTGGTTGGCTGCCAGTGACGAGCGGAGTTCCGCAATGGTCGGAGCTGGGGTGTTGGTACGCTACACGTTGTATATTAATGATTTTGATGAGCGAGTTGAGGGCTTTGTGGCCAAGTTTGCAGATGATAGGAAAATAGCCGGAGGGGCAGGTAGTGCAGAGAAAGCAGGGACTCTGCAGAAGGACTTGGACAGGTTGGGAGAGTGGGCAGAGAAGTGGCAATGGAATATAGTGTAGCAAAGTGTAGAGTCATGCATTTTGGTAGTAGAAATAAAGGTGTAGACTATTTTCTAAATGGGGAGAGAATCCAGAAATCAGAGGTACAAAAGAACATGGGAGTGCTGATGCAGGTTTCCCAAACAGTTAATCTGCACGTTGAATCGGTAGTAAAGAAGGCAAACGCAATGCTAACATTTATTTTTGAAGAGGGCTAGAATAATAAAACAGGGATGCTGGTCAGGCCACATTTGGAATATTGTGAGTAATGTTGGGCACCATATCTGAAGAATGATGTGCTGGCCCTGGAGAGATTCCAGAGGAGATTTACAAAAATGATCTCAGGAATGATGGTTAACATATGATGGGCATTTGATGCCACTGGGCCTGGACTTGCTGGAGTTCAGAAAAATGAGGGGTGACCTCATTGAAACGTACCGAATAGTGAAAGGCTTGGATAGAGTGGATGTGGAGAGGATGTTTCCACTAGTGGGAGAGTCTCAGAATTAAAGGACTTTCCTTGGAATTTGTTTAGTCAGAGGATGGTGAATCTATGGAATTCTTTGCCACAAAAAGCGGTGGCGGCCGTCAATGGATATATTTATGGCAGAGATAGATTCTTGATTAATAAGGGTGTCAGGGGTTGTGGGGAGAAGGCAGAAGAATGGGGTTAGGAGGGAGAGATAGATCAGCCACGTTTGAATGGGTAGATTTGATGGGCTGAATGGCCTAATTCTGCTGCATCTGTTGGCCACAGAAAAGTTTTAAGGGTCTGATTCTTGCATGTTTTTTTTTAACTTGCCCTTTTCCTTTCTTAAAACAGTATTTACTTCCAGCCCCCGTCTTTCTATGTCAGCCCTCAGGAGTTACCTTTTGTGGAGAATGGAGGAGTAGCAGTGTTAATTAGTACAAAAGTAAGTCTAAAAATTTACATTTAGTAATTGTATCAGGATCACACCAGATTTGAAAGCCATGTTAATAATGGGAAGTGTGCACAACAGATCTGTTATTTTAATTACCTTGCATTCTCTTGATTATTTGCATAATGGCATGTTGTAGTTTTTAAGCTTGTGCTTAAACATAAAAGGCTATCTTGCGATGGTTTACTATGGGCAGTGCGACTTAATGGCAAGAGTTGGTTTTGTTTATCTTTGTAGGTTGTAAACATGGATGTCCGAGAAAACAAAGTAAGATTAGACAATGATGTGGAAATAACATACGATAAATGTTTAATAGCAACAGGTAACCATTTGAATTTTTTTAATACTTGCAGTCCTTTAAATAAAGTTATGGTCTGTTCTGAGCTTCATTTTTAGTTACATGCTTATTTTATAGCCACAGTTGAGCATTGTCTTGTTTATAGTCTGTATTGTTAGTGAAAGAGAGTTGGTTTTTTTTTTACATCTAATTGAAAGATGAGTTTGGGACAAGAGTGATGAGATTGCTCTGCTGGAAATTGGTATGGTCCTCATGCTCCAAGTGGTCTGCCTGTGTTGTAGTAAATGTCACATAATCATGCAGCATAGAACAGGCCCTTCGCCCCACAATGTCTACGCTGACTATGATGCTGATCTTTGCTCATTCCATTTGCATGCATTAGGCCTGTATCTCTCCACATCTTTTTTATCTAAACATCTATTCAAGTGCTTTTAAATATTGTACTGTTCCTGTCGCCGTCACCAGTTTTTGCAGCTCATTTCAAATATTGATCACCCTCTGTGAGAAGAACATACCCCCCCCCCCTCCAAGATCACCTTTGAATTTCTCCCCACCCTCAACCCCCACCTTAAACCTGTGCAATTTGTTCAAGACTCTCCTGCCCAAGGAATAATACCAAATGATACAATCTTTGCCCCTTATAATTTTATAAACCTCTATAAAATCACCCCTTGCCTTCCTATGTTAGGAGACGAAAGCAAAATAAAACAAATTGCTGGAGGAACTCAGCGGCTGAGGCAGCATCCTGAAAGGGAAACGGACAGTCATGACCCTACATTTGGACTGGATAGTGGGAAGCTGGCCAGAATAAGGAGGTGAGGGGAAGGGAACTGAGGAGATAGCAACAGAGACTGAGAGGGGATAACTGAAGGTAACAAAGGGGTGTAGGTGATGGAGGCAGAAGAAAAGAAGAATGCAACACAAATAATCTGTATGGTGGGCAGGTGGAAAGAGTGCAGGGAGTGCGGGAGGACCTAGTGGGAGGAGTGTGTGGGTGATGGGAAGGTGAGGGAGGGGAAAGAAACTGGGTAATAGAGGGAGTGGGCAATGGAAAGGGTTTGTGTGAGGGGAAGCAGATTCAATTATGGATTTTAAAAGGCATTTGGACAGGTATTTTGATGGGAAAGGAGTATAGGGGTTCGGGTCTAACGCAGAGGAATGGAATGGGAACTGATCGATGTCACGATTGTTTCTGTGCTGTACAATTATAATTCCTTGATTCTTCCCTATCACCTATGTTGCCACCTTCAGTGACCTGTAGACTTGCATCCTGGGTCACTCCATGTCAGAACTCCTACGGTCCTTGCTCTTTACTCCATATATTCTTAGCAGAATTTGACGTCACACGCTGCATCACCTCACTTGTGCCTTAACCTCTGAACCAGCCTACCATGTGGGACCTCGTCAAAAGCCTTACTGAAGTCTAGGTAAATCATATCTACAGTTTTGTCCATCATCCCGAGGCAAATGAAGATGTCAGTTTGGTTGGATACCAATTTTCTGTATCAGACATTTGCTTTCTTCCCTGTTCAAGCTTTCAATATCCTTTGTTAGCCAAGTTTCTGTAAACCTACCATGTTGGCTTCTTGCGCTGCTAGGGCATGCTGACTCTGAACTCTTTTACTTTGTTGCCTCCCATTTATTGATTGATGTTTTCCATCTCCATCCAATGTACTTCTGGTAATCGGCCTTCTCCCAGTTTAGGGTACATTTTATGAATTACATTCTATCTGAGCTCTTTGTACCAAAGTAATCAATATTGGGAACACTATAACCTTACTGCTTTTACCTTGTGCAATCTGTCAACATATTTGTTCTAATCCCTGCTGGCAGTTGGGAAGCCTACACCATAACAATCAAAACATACTACCCAAACAAACTCTTTGGCCGATCACTGTAGAGCATGCTCCCTCCGCACCGCTGTAATGCTCTCCCTGATCTGCAGTGCATTCCCCTCAAATTTCTACGTCCTGGAATGTTGACTGTCAGTCCTGACCTCTCGCCCTCATTTTTATCAGGCGCTGATCCATGCTCAACTTGTCCTCATCCATGTCCTCAACTCATCCACCTTATCTGTGAAGTTCATCGCATTAGAGTAAACATATTTACGCCTCCTGGCCCTCATGCTTCTGCTTCTGTCTGCTCTTCCCACTGGTCTTGCAGCTTATATCTTCTACATGAGTCAACCTTACTGTGCGATGTGCGATAATTCTGGGATCCACCTCTTGCCTCACTAGTTTAAAGCCGTCTGATTACCATTTGCAAACCACTCTGTAAGGATATTGATTTCCCCCTCCAGTTCACACCTTGTCCTTCTTGTATGTCACGCTTGCCCCAGAAGAGATTCCAATGGTCCAAAAACATGATACCTTCCCCCACCCCACACCTACTCTTTAACCACACATTTTCCTATTTCGGTACAAAATGGCACATGATACAGTGAATTATCTTGAGCTAACAACCCTAGAGGTCCAGATTTTCAATTTTCTACTTAACTCCTAAATTCCATGACTACATATTTCTTATCTATGTCATTAGTACCAATGTAGACAAGGACCTCTGCCTGCTCACCCTCCTCTTTCAGAATATTTTATACCCACTCCGAAGCATCCTTAATTCTGGCACCTGGGAAGCAACACACCTTCCTGGTGGCCGCAGAAATGCCTGCCTGTCCCCCGGACTATTGAGTCTCTTGTCACTGCTGTTCGTCTGAACTTTCTCTTTCACTGCTGTTCAGCAGAGCTGATTGTGATGCCACTGATCTGGCTACTACTGCTTTCCCTTCAACAGCCATTTTCTACCCCCCTCCCCCCAGCAGTATCTGAAGCAGTATACTTGTTCGAGCGGTATCTGAAGTGGTATACCTGTTAGAGGGGGGGGGGGGGAATAGCCACAGTGTCCTCTTGCACCACCTACCTACCCCTCCTGGTTATCATCCATCACTGTGACTAAACCTGCAATGTAACCACCTCCCTGAAGCTCCTGTCAATGACACCTGCCTCCTGTATGCTCCTCAAGAAGTCCAGCTGCAGCTCCTACTGAACTATGCAGTCAGGAAGGAGCTGCGGTTGGACACACTTCCTGTAAACATACTTGTCAGAAATACTTGGGTTTCCCTGATCTCCCACATCTCAGAGGAGGAGCATAGCACTGTGCTGACTGCTATTGACATACATAAAGAAAGACTTTGCCTTACAATGCATCTTCTTAAACTTCAACTACAAAACCGATCGAAGAAACAGTGGTTCCATCTGGCCTCTTCAGCTAATCCTACGTCTTTTTATAACTCATCGTTCCCCAGCCCCGCACGGTCCAATTTTATCTTCTCATCCAACGGGATCCTACTATTGGCCACATCTTCCTATCTCCACCCCTTTCTGCTTTCCGCTGAGACCGTTCCCTCCACAACTCCCTGGTCAACTCGTCCCTTCCCACCCAAACCACCACCTCCCCAGTTACTTTCCCCTGCAACCACAGGAGATGCAACATATGTCCCTTTACCTCCCCCCGTGACTCCATCCAAGGACCCCGACAGTCTATCCAGGTGAGGCAGAGGTTCACTTGCACCTCCTCTAACCTCATCTACTGTATCCGCTGTTCCAGGTGTCAACTCCTGTACATTGGCGAGACCAAGGGCAGGCTTGGCGGTCGTTGCACTGAACACCTCCGCTCAGTCCGCCTTAACCTACCCGATCTACCCGGTTGCTCATCACTTTAACTCCCCCTCCCATTCCCAATCTGACCTTTCTGTCCTGGGCCTCCTCCATTGTCAGAGTGAGGCCCAGTGCAAATTGGAGGAACAGCACCTCGTATTTTGCTGGGGTAGCTTACACCCCAGCGGTATGATCATTGATTTCTCGAACTTCAAGGAGCCCTTGCTTTCCCTCTCTCTCTCCATCCCCTCCCCTTCCCAGTTCTCCCACCAGTCTTACTGTCTCCGACAACATTCTATCTTTGTCCGGTCCACTCCCCTGACGTTAGTCTGAAGAGGGGTCTCGACCCGAAAAGTCACCCCCTCCCCCCATCTCTCCAGAGATGCTGCCTGTCCCGCTGAGCTACTCCAGCATTTTGTGTCTACCTTTTTATAACTTGCTCAGCTCCAATCTTATAGACACTGAGTCCCGCTGACTTTTATAAGCCTTGTCTTGTTCTCTCTCGCTTACTCATGAAAATTAATCTAGAAGTAAATTATTTTCTGGTGATTGAATGAAGAAACAGTTTCTTTCACATGATTAGTCTTGTTGATTTATTTTTAAATGCGTAATTTAGCATTTCCTCCTCTAACTCAACTTGCCTGGTTACAACCTCGTGATGTTCAGTGTGAGATCAGAAACTCAGCAGGAAAAATCCACAACCAACTATTTCATGTCAACATGTAGTTTTATTACTTTCACAACATATCTTGCTGATGAAGTCATAAACTTGCGCAAGTTTTAAAAATTTCCTTTGTATATACAACCACCATCCCTTTCTATTTCGATTTTGCTTATCTGGTTTTCTTTTTGCATTCTTAGGTGGAATTCCACGCAATCTTCCAGCACTTGAAAGAGCGGGAGAAGAGGTACAAAAGAGAACAACTCTTTTTAGGAAGGTAAATATAGTGTTATTTTTTAGGGTTTTGCCTTCCACCGGGATTCCATGCCACCGGGTGGCGCCGCGATGGCAGCCTCGCCAGCAGTCTGTCCGTTTTTTTTCTTCTTTTTTGTTATTTTTAGTGTGTTTTTAAAGTTTGTGTTAATGTTCTCTGGTTTGTTTTATGTGGAGGGTGGGGGAAACTTTTTTTCAATCTCTTACCTTGCCGGAGTTGCGATTGTTTTCCGGATCATATTTCCGGTCGCTCTGCAGCCTAACATCATGGAACTGGAGGCCTTGCTCAGGACTGACTTTGAGCCCCACCGTGGGGATGTGGTCTTACCATCAGAGCATGCAATCCCTTGCTTGGGATTGACTCTCCAACCGCGGCCTGCAGACTTCAACATCGAGGAGCTCGCAGTTTCGGGTAGAGACCAATGTCGGGATGCTCCAAAGAATGCAGAAGGTTCGACAGGCCCCGACCCGGGGGAGATCGCCCGGCACGGAAGAGCTAAGATTCCCCCCCGATGCATGAGTTTGATCGCCCCGACGTGAGGGCCTGGCCTCACGAAATTCCTCGTATGTTGCAAATCATACTTGGCTAATAAAGTATGATTATGAAAAATTACATTTTAGGTTAAATGTATAGTATTTTGTACCATTCATTCCAGGAAAAGGTTTTTCACCCTATGATATGCTGATATTAGGACACATCTATACTAATCCCATTTACCAGCACTTGGTCTAGCCAGTGAAGTTGATATTGTGTGGTCTAGGTTCCCAAATGGAAAATTAGACAATAGACAATAGACAATAGGTGCAGGAGTAGGCCATTCAGCCCTTCGAGCCAGCACCGCCATTCAATGCGATCATGGCTGATCACTCTCAATCAGTACCCCGTTCCTGCCTTCTCCCCATACCCCCTCACTCCGCTATCCTTAAGAGCTCTATCCAGCTCTCTCTTGAAAGCATCCAACGAACTGGCCTCCACTGCCTTCTGAGGCAGAGAATTCCACACCTTCACCACCCTCTGACTGAAAAAGTTCTTCCTCATCTCCGTTCTAAATGGCCTACCCCTTATTCTCAAACTGTGGCCCCTTGTTCTGGACTCCCCCAACATTGGGAACATGTTATCTGCCTCTAATGTGTCCAATCCCCTAATTATCTTATATGTTTCAATAAGATCCCCCCTCATCCTTCTAAATTCCAGTGTATACAAGCCCAATCGCTCCAGCCTTTCAACATACGACAGTCCCGCCATTCCGGGAATTAACCTAGTGAACCTACGCTGCACGCCCTCCATAGCAAGAATATCCTTCCTCAAATTTGGAGACCAAAACTGCACACAGTACTCCAGGTGCGGTCTCACCAGGGCCCGGTACAACTGTAGAAGGACCTCTTTGCTCCTATACTCAACTCCTCTTGTTACGAAGGCCAACATTCCATTGGCTTTCTTCACTGCCTGCTGAACCTGCACGCTTCCTTTCATTGACTGATGCACTAGGACACCCAGATCTCGTTGAACTCCCCCTCCTCCTAACTTGACACCATTCAGATAATAATCTGCCTTTCTATTCTTACTTCCAAAGTGAATAACCTCACACTTAGAGGATGAAGCAGACTGTTGCCTTCATGTATGGAACCATCAGGTTAATGAGGAGGGCATGAAAGAAAAATAAATTGGCATTGCAATATGCTGATTTAATGTACATTCTAATCATGAAAGCTGTACAGCCTGCATTGACATATGCTGCTTGAAAGTTTCAACCATCTCTACTTTGGCGCTGTCAATGTATAACTTTGCTTCCTAAAGTCTATCACTATCTTCTTTGTCTTGCTGACATTGAGGGAAAGGTTGTTGTCTTGATGCCAGGTCATGAGGTTCTTAATCTCCTTCCTGTACTTGTTTCGTCATTATTTGATATTCAGTATTTGGTATCGTTAAGAACACATTTTTATCATTGTCCATATCTTAGCTTTTGTGTTGTTTTCTATTTATATATTTTCTGGTTATATTTTATAGTAATATTTTCTGGATCACATTTTCACAATTTATAAAACTCTTTTTAATCAATTATCAACAATTTAGTTAATTTTGTATTTTTAACAAGTAAATAATTTGAGGTCGTTCTTGCCATATTTCTTCACTTCACCACCAAATTCTTTTGCTGTTAAAAGCTAAAATTTTAATTTCTATATATATTATTTTTGGCATCCAAATTACATTTTGCATTCTCATCTTTATACCTCTATTAATATTCACCATCAACATTTTAAAATCTAAAATGGTACTAAGCTGATCAAATAGTAAGTAAGTGAAATTAGTGGATAAAATTGCAACTACTGCATTGCGAGAAGTGAATTTGAAGTTTGTACTACGAGATTAGTTGCAATTTGTTCAGTAGTGAGATTTGACAGTCGTATTACAAGCCTTAAAAATGAGTACTTTCAGATTTCCTTGAAACAAATCTCTCCATTTTTGGTGCCATTCAGAGTGTTAAATGTGTTGAAAATTTGATTGAATGTAATGCGTTTTTTATAATTACACTCAATTAAAGTTGTTTGTGAAGGATATGAATGTATAAGGTTCCTGAGACAAGCACAGCAGTACGTCCCAAAGATGTGCCCCCCAATTAAAACTTTAGTGGCATATATTTGGCATTGAAAATGTACTGGTTGGTATTCTTGTTGTAGACAGGTGGGTCTGTTCTGTGGCAGGTTGGTATTTGGAGACTTCTGTGTTACTTATGCACCAATTCCATTTTGAATTTTCATTGCCTGAAGTAGTGGTCAACTTGTATAATGTTACATTTCTGTTATATTTCAGATTAAGGTGTCTAAACTGGAAAGTAAACTGTTCATCTTCACTGATGCTACCTGAACTGCTCAGTATTTTCTGTTTTATCCCAATAACAGTTAGGTAATATGAACTCTGAAATAGTATTAAAACTATGGAGCACATTTTAACACTGTTGAGAGAGCTTTAACCAGCTACCAGATTTCAGCTGTATCTATCCAGGAACTGGTTAAGCAGAATCCCTGGATGGAAAAAAGTCCTCGCCATGCTTACCATGCCATTTATACTGCAGATGTGTTCTGGAAACGGGGAGTGCAGGAGGGGGATTTTCTGCTTATTTTATGATTGTTTTTCTTTGGAGAAGTAACAGCTTTTTCTAATAGACTTTAATTTCCATTACAGATAGAAGATTTTAAATCATTGGAGAAAATTTCAAGAAATGTGAAGTCTATTGTAATCATTGGTGGTGGATTTATGGGCAGCGAATTGGCTTGTGCTTTGGGAAGACGTGGTATGCCTTTTCAGTTTATTTCAGTTTTATTTCAGTTTTATGCTGACTCGGAACGATCCTGTTACTGCTATCCAAATGCTCCGCAATTTCGTCTTTTATAATTGACTCCAGCATCTTCCCCACCACTGATGTCAGACTAACTGGTCTATAATTTCCCGTTTTCTCTCTCCCTTCTTTCTTAAAAAGTGGGATAACATTAGCTACCCTCCAATCCACAGGAACTTATCCTGAATCTATAGAACATTGGAAAATGATCACCAATGCGTCCACAATTTCTAGAGCCACCTCCTTAAGTACCCTGGGATGCAGACCATCAGGCCCTGGGGATTTATCAGCCTTCAGTCCCATCAGTCTACCCATCACCATTTCCTGCCTAATGTGAATTTCCTTCAGTTCTTCCATCACCCTAGAATCTCTGGCCACTAGAACATGTGGGAGATTGTTTGTATCTTCCTCAGTGAAGACAGATCCAAAGTACCGGTTCAACTTGTCTGCCATTTCCTTGTTCCCATAATAAATTCCTCTGCTTCTGTCTTCAAGGGACCCACATTTGCCTTGACTATTTTTTCCTCTTCACCTACCTAAAAAAGCTTTTACTATCCTCCTTTATATTATTGGCTAGTACCCCATACCTCATCTTTTCTCCCCGTATTGCCTTTTCAGTTATCTTCTGTTGCTCTTTAAAAGAGTCCAAATCCTCTGGCTTCCCACTCTTCTTTGCTATGTTATACTTCTCTTTTATTTTTATGCTGTCCTTGACTTCCCTTGTCAGCCACGGGTGCCTCTTACTCCCCTTAGAATCTTTCCTCCTCTTTGGGATAAATTGATCCTGCAACTTCTGCATTATTCCCAGGAATACCTTCCATTGCTGTTCCACCGTCTTCCCTGCGAGGGCCTCCTTCCAGTCAAATCTGGCCAGCTCCTGCCTCATGCCTCTGTAATCCCCTTTGCTATACTGTAATACTGACACTTCCGATTTTCCCTTCTCCCTCTCAATTTGTAGAGTAAAACGTATCATATTGTGGTCCCTGCCTCCTAATGGCTCTTTTACCTTGAGTTCCCTTATCAGATCAGGTTCACTACACAACACTAAATCCAGAATTGCCTTCTCCCTGGTAGGCTCCAGTACAAGCTGTTCTAAGAATCCATCTCGGAGGCACTCCACAAACTCCCTTTCCTGGGGTCCATTACCAACCTGATTTTCCCAGTCTACCTGCATGTTGAAATCTCCCATGACCACCGTAGCATTACATTTGCGACATGCCAATTTTAGCTCTTGATTCAACTTGCACCCTATGTCGAGGCTACTGTTTGGGGGCCTGTAGATAACTCCCATTAGGGTCTTTTTGCCCGTACAATTTCTCATTTCTATCCATACTGATTCTACATCTCCTGATTCTATGTCACCCCTTGCAAGGGAGTGAATATCATTCCTTACCAACAGAGCGACCCCACCCCCTCTGCCCCCCTTTCTGTCTTTTCTATATGTTGTGTACCCCTGAATATTCAGTTCCCAGCCCTGGTCCTCTTGTAGCCATGTTTCTGTAATTCCCACAACATCATACTTGCCAATGTTTAACTGAGCCTCAAGCTCATCCACTTTATTTTTTATACTTCATGCATTTAAATACAACACTTTAACTTCGGTATTCACCTCCCCGCTCACACCGGTCACAATTGGCCCTGACCTTACTCTCTTATCCCATCTGGAACTTCCCTTCCCATTTATTCGAGAGTCCTTTGCAATTTCTCCTGTATTCGCTTCCCCTTTAACTCCATCCTCATATTCCCAATTTATCAACCCCTCCCCCCCACTACTTAGTTTAAACCCACAGGTGTAGCACTAGCAAACCTGCCTGCCAGAATGTTGGTCCCCCTGCTGTTAAGGTGTAACCCATCCCTTTTGTACAGGTCACCCCTACCACAGAAGAGATCCCAGTGGTCTAGAAATCTAAATCCCTGCTCCCTGCACCAGCCCCTCAGCCATACATTCATATCCCCGATCTCCCTGTTCCTCCCCTCACCAGCACGAGGTACAGGTAGCAGTCCAGAGATAACCACCCTCAAAGTCCTACTTTTCAGTCTTCTTCCTAACGCTCTAAACTCACGTTACAGTACCTTCTTCCTCTTCCTCCCAACATCGTTCGTGCCCACGTGCATAACTACTTCCGGTTGATCGCCTTCCCTTGCTAGGATGTTCTGAAGCCGGTCCGTGATGTCTTGAACCCTGGCACCAGGGAGGCAACAGACCATACTCAAGTCCCGCCTGCCGCCACAGAATCTATTGTCCGTACCTCGGACAATGGAGTCACCCACTACTATGGCTCTTCCTGACTTCGGTCTCCCCGGTCGAGTCTCCTTGCCTGGATTAGAGCCACCAACTTGTCCGCCGCTTGGACTGGAAGCATCTTCTGCCCTGACAGCTCCCAAGAGGGTGTACCTGTTTGCAATAGGCACAGCCACCGGGGTCTCCTGTAGTCCACGTTCACTCTTCTTTGAAATGATCTCCCACCTTTGCTTGACCAGGACCCTTGGAATGACAGCCACACAGTAGGTCCTGTCCAGGAAACTCTTGCATTCCCGGATGGCCCTGAGATCATCCAGCTGCTTTTCCAACTCCTCCACACTCCATTCAGGAGCTGCACCTGGTCACAGTTCTTGCAGGTGTAGCTCCCAGAAGCTCCAGCAGTGTCCCTACCTTCCCACATCCTGCAGGAAACACACTGCCCCAACTTATCTGCCATTACTTTAGTGTCTAAAAACAAGTGTAACCTCCTCACCTCAGCCTCCTCGCCAAAGACTCGCACTTTTCTCACAGGGCACTAAGACTCGCAGCCAAAGACTCGCACTTTTCTCAAAGACACACTTTTCTCACCGGGCACTAAGACTCGCAGCCAAAGACTCGCCCTTTTCTCACAATGCACTTCCTTCCCTCAACAGGGCCCTTGTGCAAGCCTTGTTTACATCAGTCACTAAATTAACTAATTGGCCAATGGGGCGGCACGGTGGCGCAGCGGTAGAGTTCCTGCCTTACAGCGAATGCAGCGCCGGAGACTCGGGTTCGATCCTGACTACGGGTGCTGTACTGTACGGAGTTTGTATGTTCTCCCCGTGTTCTCTTCGGTTTTCTCCCACACTACAAAGACGTACAGGTTTGTAGGTTAATTGGCTGGGCAAATGTAAAAATTATCCCTAGTGGGTGTAGGATAGTGTTAATGTGCGGGGATCGCTGGGCGGCGCGGACCCGGTGGGCCGAAGGGCCTATTTCTGCGCTGTATCTCTAAATCTAAAAAAATATTTTTTTTAAATCTAAAGAATTTAGTAAACTTCTAATTTAATTGATCAGCCAATCCACATGATCACTCCTATCCTGCCTTCCTCTGACGAGTTTGGGGGTATGCGCTTCACTGATTGCCTGCTAGCGTCCCTTTAGCACTCTTTTTAAACGGACTTTAACCTGCAATTAACACTTACTTTCTTTCAGCCAACGGTCGTCCTTGCTCCTGCTCTCCTGACCTTTACCTAAAATTAGAGAATTCAATGTTCATACTGTTCGGTTGTAAACTCCGTGTGGAATGTGAGGTGCTCCAATTTGCACGTGGCTTTGATCTGGCATTCGAGGACACCTTTCTGGCCTGGGCCTCTTCCATTGCCAGAGTGAGCCCACGTGCAAATTGGAGGAATGTCACCTTGTATTCCACTTGGGTACCTTACAACACAACAGTATGAACGATGAATCCTCCGATTTTAGGTAGCTACACTACTAACACCCCCCCCCCCCCCCCCACACTCACCTTTTTCCTTCTCTATTCCATGTACCCCACCTGGATGTGTACCCTTTTCTCCTTCTGCCTATAATCCTTCCTCTAGTTTCACATTTCATGCATTTTCCGCACCTATCTCCTTGCCTCACATTTTTTATGTCTTTTCATCTCTGGCCTTAGTCCAATCATTGTGAATAACAAATGCCCTCTTGCCTGTATCCGACGATCATTTGCCAGGCTTTTTTTGCTATCCAGCATCTGCAGCCTTTTTTGTCCAAAGTTTTACACAGCTGCAACATGACTTCCTGATTTTTATACTCCGTGCCCAAATGAAAGTAAGTATGTCATATGTCTTCTTTAACACCCTATCAATTTAGGAGAATTATGACTTGCACCCCACGATCCTACTGTAGATAAATGATCCTTCGTGTCCTGCCATTTTATTGTGACTTTTTTTGTTGCGTTTGACCTGCCATAACGCATCATCTCACACACTTGTCCATGTTAAATTCTATCTACTGTTCCCCCTCCCAACTGATCTATATGCTACTGTAGCATTTATCAACCTTCATCATATTATTTATTGAGCACTTTTTTGATAGCTCTCAAATGTTATTATTATGTTGTTTTCTTTCAACAAAACAAAGGAATTATTTTTTCAGTAATGGTATTGAGGAGCATGGGCAGGACAGGAGTGTGGACTCAAGAAAAGTTGGAGTAGCCATGAATGACAGCAGGGTCGAGAAGCTTAATGGACTACTCTTGTTCTTTTTTCTTATGGGTTACTAGCATTGTATAAAACTGTAATAAATTATCCTAAATCTAAGAATAATGATGATTTGGATATTTTCAAATATCTAATATTTGGATATTTTACTTGTACCCCGTGCATTTTTTTAAACCATGACATATTAAATCACAGTACAGAATTCAGAACTTGAAGTGACCCAAGTATTTCCAGAGAAAGGAAACATGGGTAAAGTTCTCCCAGAATATCTCAGCAACTGGACAACTGAGAAAGTAAGGAAAGGTAAAGATCTTTCATTGTTATTTTTGTGGAAATTATTTTGAAGTGTTTTGATTGACGGTAGACATTTATTGTTTTGATCTTAAACATTGGAATTTACATAAGCATGCCAACAGTAAATCTTTTGCAACACAGAATATTTGGCTAATCTTAATCTCAAACTATTAAATTGCAATTTTGTACAGTCAATGTCTGTTAAATTGAGAATCAATATAAATAGAGAACATTTTTAAAAATCAAATAAAGTCCCAAATATATAGAGCAATTTATCACAGATTAAAACATCCTGTTTATGACCCTTTCCTTCCTCCCACTCCCTATGAAGATTTTCAGTATTTTGGTGGAAATATTACTGGTTTAACAGATGTTTACATTTGAATTGTATTTTATTCAGCACAGTTCTATTTGCAGTGAAGGTACTTTGAATATGGTTCTTTTGAGTATAATTAATATATAGCCTCTACTGTAAGTTAAATGGTAGTAATCCGACTGCATTATTGAAGTAAGACAAGTTTATTTAAAGTTGTCAACACTTATTTACCTAGAAACTGAAGAAGGTCTATTCTTCAATATTTTTCAATAAATTAAATTGTGGCCAACCAGCATCTGAACTTGATCTCCCTCTCAGTTCAGCAGCAATTAAGTAGCCGTCATCAAACAAAAATCTAATTTATGGATCTTTCATTAACCTGGCAACATTGGTCCTCTGCAGATATCCAGATATATCCTTTTTCAAAAATTAGTTTCTGACGTGAACATTGGAGGGTTTAGCTCTAATTTCTTTTCTTGCCCCCCTCCACCCCTTGTAGTCTCTCCCATCTGCTAATTATGGTCTGACCCTAACCCTAATCCTATGTAAATAACTTGTTTCTTTCCTGCTCCATACCTTTTTTTGTACCTGATAATAGCTTTTAGTGATTTCTGCATAGATTCCCAGATCTCTGCCCTTCTGCAGTTCAGAGCATGATAGCATTTTGAAGATTTTGTATTGTTTTGCCTCACATTTTCACACATTAAATTCTGTTTACCACAGTCTTGCCCAAACATTTAGCCTATCAATGCACCATTGGAATTAATTGCTGCGTGTGCAACACTTACTATGCCATCGTATCTTCATGCCCTCAATGTCGGATCCTTCATTTTCACTTGGGTCTTGGGTTCACTGTACAGATTGCCCCTTCAGTTCCTATCTGGTCCTTTTTTTTTCTTTTTTTTTCAGTGTTCAGGCTCTCGTCTTTAACATAGTTATGAAATGCTTTGGCATTTTCCTTAACTTTGTGTGCTTGTGTTATTTTATGCTCCTTTTCCTTTTCTTGGTTTTTGTTTTAAATGACTCCCTACAACTTGTATGCACCTGCAGGGCCTCCCTGACTTTTCAGTTCTCTACATCTGCCATATGCACTTTTTATCCAATTCTCGATAATCCTCAAAATAAGATCCTGGATGACAAGGAATATGGAGGCACGAACAACTGAAGATGCTGGAATCTTTAGCAATGAATCAAAATAGTGAAAAAAATCATGTCAGAGAGCATCAGTGGAGGGAATCAACAGGCAACATTTTGGGTTGGGACCCTTCTTCAGATTCTGACCAGTCTAAAGCGTGAAACGTTGTCTGTCCATTCCTTCCCTTGAGAGACACAAAATGCTGCAGTAACTCGGCGGGACAGGCAGCATCTCTGGAGAGAAGGAATGGGTGACGTTTCGGGTCGAGCCCCTTCTTTAGATCTTTTTCCCTTGATGCTACCTGACCAGCTGAGTTCCTCCAGCAATTTGTTTTATGCTCAAGGAACATTGAGGTTTGAATAAAGGTGCGTACTTTTATCTGCATGTAAAAGATAACCTTCCTGATTCAGCAGTGCAGCACCAAGGCTTCTGATGACATAATTGTGAAACAAGTGGGTCAAACAAGCTCTTGTTGTGAAACTCTTTTGATAACCCTTTGGCATTCAGAAAAGATGCAAAACAATTTAAAATGAAAAAAAATCTTTTACATGTTGATTTTTTTTTTTTGTGAAAAATTTAGTTGAAGTAGTTGAAATGGTTGAAGGATTCCTGCAAACTCAATCTAAAATAAATTATCTGTTCTTTTTAAGTATAACATTTTCATTAAAGTTAATGAGCTTGTGGATTTGTGCAGGATTTGAGAGTAAATCTTCTATGCTAAGTTCAATGTAATACTTGCTCCACACTTGAACACATGATTGAACTGCAGATAAATCTTGGTTATTAAGTTAGATTTCCGTATTAAAATGAAACTTTGTTTCCTGTTTTAGAGGGTGTGAATGTCATGCCCAATGTACTTGTGAAATCTGCCAAGTATGAAGATAATAAAGTTGTTCTGCTCCTCAAGCAAGGCCAAACTGTAAGTATTTTTAATATAACTTTGAATATGAAGTATTTAAATATATTACCCTTATTAACCAAATTCCCAGTTAAGCTAGCCAGAACTAATTGGCTTATTGTTTACAGATAAAGACTGATCATGTCATTGCTGCAGTGGGACTTGAACCTTGTGTGGAATTAGCAAAGTCAGCAAGGTTGGAGTTGGATTCTGATTTGGGTGGATTCAGGGTGAACGCAGAGCTGCAAGCACGTTCAAACATATGGGTGGTAAGTACATACGTCATTTTCAAAAACATCTTTTAACATTTATTATTCAAAGAACTGTTATTGCGACGGTCTACATTTTAAGTTTCAAAATACCAAGATCAGTTCCACAGTAGCCTTCCTCATCATTGTATGTATTTTTTTCTTCCATAAATTTACAACTTTTCCAGTAAAATTATTAAATGGAGTATGAATGCTAACTTTCCTACAATTAAAATTGTCTATACAATATATGTACAATGTATGATAATTATGGTATGCCTTTGGCTGCATAGCAAATATGTTTGTTTTGTAACCCCACAGGCTGGAGATGCTGCATGTTTTTATGACCTCAAATTGGGTAGAAGGCGTGTAGAGCACCACGATCATGCTGTAGTGAGTGGCAGATTGGCTGGAGAAAACATGACTGGAGCTTCAAAGCCATATTGGCATCAGTCTATGTTTTGGTATGAATTCACTCGGTATCGTCTTTCACTTGACGAATATCTAAACGTAAACAATAGAATAACTGTCAGTGGGTGACTAATTTTTTACAATATCAAATGTTCATCAAGTTTAACTAATTCTTGCTGTTGCAGGAGTGACTTGGGTCCTGATGTGGGTTATGAAGCCATTGGTATTGTGGACAGTAGTTTGCCTACTGTGGGAGTATTTGCAAAGGGAACTGCAAAAGATACCCCCAGAGCTGTGACAGAAATGACTGGTAAGTTGCAGTATATTTTGTAAATGAAGATGAATCTTGCTAATTTTGCTGATAGTAAAGATCCATCTTTCTCCATCACTTATTCCATTAAAAAGTCGTTGACCTTGAATGCTAATTCTGTTTCTCTATTCACCTCTGCAGTCTGACTTGCATATTTTGAGCATTTTCTGTTTTTTTGTTAAATCTCCATCTTTGTTAGCATGGTTTACTTTTTAAGGGTCTTTTTGAATGTTTATATATTAAAACATAGTGAAACACAGTTGGGAAGAAAAAAGTTATATGTTAAATTAAATTAAGTTGGAGATGTTCAGTCTGGTTTTTAACTCAATGATTGTAGAAAATAACTGACATGCTTTGGCTGTTCCTTAACTGCTTGAACCAGCATTATTTGAAAGGAGAATATGCAGCCGTCAGCTAACCTATTATTGTTTCTTTAATGTCACTATGAAACTTAACTCCACACAATTCTTAAAGGTATGATGCTCAAATCAAAAATACCCTAAACTCATCCAGTTTAAGTGGTGCTGACTCAGAAACATAAGATCAGTGGTGTGTAAGCGAATGTTAAATAGCATGGCAGTAGATATACTCCAAATGGCATTAATGCCATAAGATAGAAAGACCACCAATATGCAGGGTCTGTTCTCAATATCCAACATTCATAGCCAGCTAAGGACTTTCTATGCAAATAGAAGCTGTTGCAACTTCAGTGGTGAAATGTAATGGATGTATGACAATTACATTGGGTATGGCATTTGTGAATTTTTCCATATGCCGTTCAGCATGTGTTTTGTTCATGAATGTAGGTACAGGAATCCGATCAGAAAGCGAAACTGAAACAGTTGCCACTTCTATAAGTGTGTCTGTCGCTGCTCCCACTGTGGCTCATCCACCTGCAGAAGGAGAGGACTATGGAAAAGGCGTCATCTTCTACTTGAGAGACAAAGTAGTCGTTGGAATTCTTTTGTGGAATATTTTTAACAGGATGCCTATTGCCAGAAAGGTTAGAGTTATAATTAAAAATTACTTGGAAACAAGATTTTTTTGTTGCGTTTTCACAGGCAGTCTTCATTTCATTCATGTAATCATGAATACCTTTTGCTACTTACCTCAATACTGCTTGCAGTTTTGTTGTCCTGGTCTTTTCCAAAACTATCTTACTGTTGACGAACACATCTCGCAACAATGTGCCTTTAACCAAAATAATGACATTTTATTGACCTTTTATCTTCCTCTGTGGATGCTTCCTATTCCATACAACTCTGGCAATTTATGTAAATATATTTGTTGACGAAGAACAACTAAATTGTAAGTTTGTATCAAGACCCTCTTTATAACTTGGCTTCATAATAGTATCTGCGTGACTTCCATTGAGGTGGATCAAAGACTCCAGGTTCATCCAAGTTAGCTTCTCCTTTTCCCACAGTGACAAAATGATACTAACCTAAGTTGAGAACTACTACTTGTGACCATGGTGTGGTTATCATCAACCTTTATAGTCGAAAACATTATCGTACTCCAACACTTCCCCATTTTCTGTCACCAAGGGATTGCCTTCACAATGATGACCTAGCGAAACGGGACATATAGACGGTAATGTAGAGATATAGAACAAAGAAATGAAATATATGCAAAAAAGTAATGATGATCAAGGAAACAGTCCAATTTTAGTTGTGGGCTAGGTGAAAATTAGTTATATAGACATTGAACTCACCAGGACAACAGTGAAATTAGTACAACAACTAGGGTGGGGTGGAATAGGGAAAGAGGGGATGCAAGGGTTACTTAATGTTAGAGAAATCAACATTCATACCGCTGGTTTGTAAGCTACCCAAGTGAAATATGAGGTGCTGTCCTTCAATTTGTGTATGGCCTCACTCTGACAATGGAGGAGGCCTAGGACAGAAAGGTCAGTATGGGAAGGGCAGTCAAACATACCGGTTGCCAAACACTTTAACTCCCCTTCCCATTCCTATACTGACCTTGCTGTCGTGGGCATCCTCCATTGTCAGAGTGAGGCTAAACATAAATTGAAGGAACAGCACGTCATATTTCACTTGGGCAGCTTGTAACCCAGCGGTATGAATATTGATTCATCAAGTAACCCTTGCATATCATCGCTCTCTCTCTCTCTCTCTCTCTCTCCCCCTCTCCCTCTCTCCCCCTCCCTCTCTCTCTCTCTCTCTCCCCCCCCCCCCTCCCTCCCTCCCCAACCCCCACCCTAATCGTTGTACTAGTTTCATTGTTGTCCTGGTGAGTTTCAATGTCTCTATAACTCGTTTTCACCTAGTCCACACTAACAAGGGACTGTTTCCTTGATCATCGTTGCTGTTTTGCATATCTTTCATTTATTTGTTCTATATCTCTATACCGTCTATTTCCCGTTTCCCTTTCCGCTGACTCTCAGTCTGCGGAAGGGTCTTGACCCAAAGCGTCATCCATTCCTTCTATCCAGAGATGCTGCCTAAGTTACTGAAGCATTTTGTGTCTATCTTCGGTGTAAACCAGTATCTGCAGTTCCTTCTTGCACACATCCTCAAAATGCTGTTATTTTTAAGAACAGAATCATAGAATGGCAGCGGAGGAGAGATATTGAAAATGCATTAGGAATTACTTCCTCAAATTTTCCAAATTATCTCCTCCCATGTTTTATTCTTCTAATGCATTTTATCCTTTTTATATACAGGTCATTAAAGATGGTGAAGAGCATGATGACCTCAATGAAATTGCAAAGTTGTTCAACATTCATGATGATTAGAATGACCAGAGTTTAACTGTATATAAGAGTCTAGAAATTTTTTTTAAACTGTAAACACATTTTGTGTCCAAAATCAAGAGCTTGAATTCTCAGAATGTAAGTAATATTTTGTGAGTTTCCAGATGATCTAAAATGCAAATGATTTGTACCATGTGCACAGTGATTAAGATTTTCTGAACTAAATATTAAAAATAATGTAAAAATGGCATTTAAAAAATCTTAATTTTATGAGCAATATTTGAGTTTTAATTCAGTTATGTTTTCGGCTGTGGGAACTAACCAAACTAGTATTAATTGAGGATATAATTTGACCAGATTGCTCAGAAAAGTTGGCTCACTTTTTGAATGGTGCCACGTGATTTGTTTCATTCCATTAAGAGATATATTCTCTGCCAGTATATAAAAGCTATGGTGTCACTCAAGATTATGGTGCTTGCATCACGAGTTAATTCAGATGAGAATGTTGACATATTTTTTTTAATTTTCTACACTTACTTTTCTGGACCCTGAGGTTTATAGCATTCATATGACAATTTAGTTGCTTTGATTATTGAAGACGACAGACAATCTCATAATTTCCATGGGGCCTTGAAAGCAGGGACAACTGAATGATATTAGAAAAACTTTGTTTTCACTGGATGTTCTTGTAGAGAATGGTTATTAGAATATGCTGATAAAATATCTCCCTGTAATCTACATTGTGTGGCCACATGAGGGAGCCAGTCTAGTCGTGAAAAAGACCTAATCTCAGCACTGAACTGCAAACCTCATTTATTCCATATTCACCAGGGGTTCCGTGGGGGGGGGGAGAGATTTGGAGTACCGCTGTCCTCTTCTATAGACTCTCCTTACCCTGCCTGATGTTTCTGGCATTTTGTTGTCAATTAATTTACTAGTGTCTGCAGCATTTAATTTCTACAATCGGAATAAAAATTAAAATGAATCATGCTGCAGTTGGACAAATGGAAATAATGCAATATTACATCGTGAGAGGAAGTTGTTGGTTTCAGTTAATGCTCTTCATGAAATACAATATAATTATATATTCCCGTCCAACAAAAAAAAAGATTTTCCCCTCTTTTCCACCCCCCGCTCAATTTAAAGGTAGGAGTTCAAAAATTAAAAAATTGGAGACATTGTCTGTGGAGTTATGGTGATTGTGGGGAATTCCAGCTGTCCAGAATTTGTCTGTAGAACACTGGAGTTGGCTACCTAGAAAAGATCTGAAAACTTTTAGGTGCATGCTGCTAAATCGTAAATAGAGTCACTTGTGTCTGTGTCCTGCAGTTCTGCTCTATCTGCCCCTAACCCCAGATACGATAGAATTCTCGTGATCCTTGTCTTTTACCCTTCCAGCCCACACGTTATCCTCCAACATTCCCACCACCAGTCACATCTTCTTGTCACCATCGCTTTTGTAGAGATAACTCCCTGCGCAAGTCCTTGGTTCACTTATCCCTTCCCACCTAACCTGCCGTCTTATCCAGTCCTTTCCCCTGCAACCACGGGGGTTGTAACATCTGTCCCAAATTGACTGGGTAAATGTAAAAATTGTCCCTAGTGTGTGTAGGGTAGTGTTAGTGTGCGGGGATCACTGGGCGGTGCGGACTTGGTGGGCCGAAAAGGCCTGTTTCCGCGCTGTATCTGAAATATGAAAAACAAAATATATATATATATATATAAAAACACACTTGCATCCAGAGACCCCTTCCAAGTGAGATAGACGTTTACATGCATCTCTTTTCGTCTTGTCTTCTGCATTTGTGGCTCCCAATGAGGCTTCCATTACATCGGCAAGACCAAGTGTAGATGAGGTAACCATTTGGCTGAACACTTGCATTCTGTTCACCAAGGATTCCTGGTTGCTAACCAATTTAAAACTTCTTCCTATTCCATTTGAATTAGCATCTAGTAGCTTTCAAGTATCAAGTTCTTAAAAATATTGATTGTAATCTTGGCTATGAAGGTCCATTGGCCTAGTGATACTGTCAGTACCTTCTACTGCCACTATGTGCAGCTGCTGCAGGCTGTGCCCAATCTACTCACATGTCCAACGTCTGTGGTGCGTCCAGTACTGTTTGAGCTAAGCATACCCACATCTGTTATAGGGCCATCAGTGGCCTCTTCCGCCAACACCTCGATCTGTTGGCTTTGTGGAGTTGCACGTTCTCCATAAAAACAAATGCAAGAGTATCCTCTCACGTTCCAAATATGTGTGGGGTGGTTAGATAATTGGCTGCTCTAATATGCCCCCAGTTTGCACGGTAGTAATAAAATTTGGGGGGGGGGGGGATGTGGGGAGAATAAAAAGTGGAATTAACATAGGATAAAAGTTAGTGAGTGGTTGATGGTGAGCACCGACTCATTGCCTGAAAGTCCTGTTTCTGCCCTGTTTGTCTAACTCTGAAAACTTGAAGGATTACTGAAAGGTTTGTGCCACTCGTGTGGTTAGGTCTAGACACCTCCACACCAACACTGTGTCTTTTTATTATGATTTTGCATCTGTGTCCTGGAATTATTTACCCCTTTCCTGAGGAAAATGGGCCAGGTCTTGCCCAAGGTGCACACTTGCCAAAGTGCACACCTGGTACTTGTTCGAGTTAAATTCCAATTTTAAATTGGTTAACAACCAGGAATCCTCGGTGTTCGGCCAAATGGTCACCTCATCTACACTTGGTCTTGCTGATGTAATGGAAGCCTCATTGGGAGCTACAAATGCAGTAGACAAGGCTTAAAGAGGTGAATGTAACCGTCTATCTCACTTGGAAGGTGTCTCCGGATGCAAGAGTGTTTTAGCGTCAGATGTTACAACCTCTGTCGTTGCAGGGGAAAGGACTAGATAAGACGGCGGGTTAGGTGGGAAGGGATAAGTGAACCAAGGACTTGCACCGGGAATCATCTCTACAAAAGCGATGGTGACGAGAAGATGTGATTGGTGGATCTTCTTTGGCCCTCTTCCCAAGTTAATTTATGCTCTTAGAAAATCACTGTCTACTGAACTACCAGTTTTAGTGTCAGCTGCAAACTTAGCTAATCAAGCCACCTACATTTTTGTCCAAATCATTTATATATATGACAAATAGTGGTACTCCCTGCTTTCATACCTGCAAGACACCACTCGTCTTGGGCCTCCAATTTGCAAAAACAACCATGCACTTCCATCCTCTGATTCCTTCCACAATACTATTTTTTTGTATCCAATTAGTTAGCTCACTCGGGATCCCATATGATCTTATTTTCTGGATCATCCTACAGTGAGTCCTTGTCAAATGCCTTGCTAAAGTCCATGTAGCCAACATCTACTGCCATGTCCTCGTCAATTCACTTGGTCATCTGTTAGGAAAACTCAAATTTTATGCAGAAAACCATGGAGAGTATCCCTAATCAGTCCCTGCAGTTCCAAATGCAGGTCGATCATGTATCTGAGAATCTTCTCTAATAACTTCCCACAATGGATGTTGGCTCGCTGGCCCATATTTCTCTGGCTTGTCCTTGCAGCCCTTCTCAAAGCTCTTCTTAAACTTAGACGGTAGACACATAATGCTGGAGTAACTCAGCGGGTCAGGCAGCATCTCGGGAAAGAAGGAATGGGTGACTCTTCGGGTCGAGACCCTTCTTCAGACTCATGTCCTCTTCACCATGTCCTGTTTCCACACTTTTTTTAAATTATTCCCTGTCAACATTTCTTATTAATACTAAGTGAGAAAAGAAGCTGTCAAATCTTTTATGGACACAAGGAACTGCAAATACTGATTTACCTGTGAGAATTCCTGGCCCTTGATTCCTCAAGATAGGGAGAAACATTTGGGATGAGATTGTGAACCTTGTGTCCAATCACATGAACTGCACAGGACCACAACATAAAGGGCAGAAGGACTGCACTACCTCCCATGCTGCTGACTTACTTGGCCCTTCAAGCATCTCTTTCCCCTTCATGTTGGCCTCATGAACCAACTCAGAACAGTATGCAAGCAAGTCATTGTCAATTCTAAGGGAGTACTGAGAGCACGAGAGACAACAAAGGACCTTTACCAGAACGATGCGACAGTTTAAGAGAAAGGAAACATAGTGCTGGAATAACTCAGTGGGTCAAGCACCATCACTAGAGAACATGGATAGGTGACGTTTTGGGTCGGGACTAATCTGTAATTTAAGATGATTGCTCACCACCCGTTGAGGACATGCACATCACCCCTTTTTTGAGGACAGTGGTGTAACTAGTAGAAATGTTACGTCACATCTCCAGCTATCAGGTTCAATCTTGACTTCCAACGCTGTAATTTGCGGGATTATATAAACAAGTGGTTGATGGTCAGCACGGGCCTGGATTGGGTAAGAAATAACTGCAAGCCTTTCCAGTAATGCCCATGTTTTGTACATAAATAAATTACATTAAAACATGAAATTCTGGCTTTTGTTTTAATTAAGTTTTTAATTTGCTGCGTGTTGGCATATATGGAGCTGAATGTTTTGTATTGGCTTATCATTCATTAATGAATTTCTTGTGTGAAATGAAAATGAAAATTCTAATGTGGCAAATACTATTTCATAGTTATCATTTAAAGATAATAACCTACTAGAGGAGAAAGCAGAACACTGATAGTTCCATCTCAGAAGAGGAGTACTTGGCAGAAAAGTACAAAACTACAAAACAACCAAGTGTTGTGGATCTGTGGAATTCTCTGCCACAAAAGGCAGTGGAGGCCAATTCACTGGATGTTTTCAAGAGAGAGTTAAATATAGCTCTTAGGGCTAACAGATGGGGAGAAAGGGGTACTGATTTAGGATGATCAGCCATGATCATGTTGAATGGCTGTGCTGGCTCGAAGGGCTGAATGGCGTACTGCACCTGTTTTCTATGTTTCTACCCAAAGGTATGTTAGGTTAATTAGCTACAGTAAATTTACCCCTTTAGTATAGGTAATTCACAAAAGAATCAAAGGGATGGGAGAGAATACATTTTAAGAGAAAATGGAATGGAATTATTTTACTGGGAGCCTGTATTGATCTTAATGGCAACCTCCTGTATCATAACCAGCAAGTCAAATGCACTTGTTATTAGTACATAGCAATGATGAAGAAAACAACGTGACACTGAGGTGGGCAGAGAAGAGGGTACGACAAAGATAATAAAACATTTTGTCCACATTGTGTATTATATAAAATGTTTCCTCTGATAAATGTAACAACTTATTTGAACAGTCTCAATTTATTTGGAGTGGTTAAAGTTGACATGCTTAAGAGTACTTTAGATAAACGTGATGGAGAAAGAAACGGAAGAACGTGCTGTTCGGGTGAATTCAGTGATGTGGGAGTAAGCCTCAATGTGGGACAAGTATATAAACGCTATCAAGCTTCTCTACCATCATAACGAATGCATGAAACACTGACTACTTAATGAAAGTAAATACCTGCCTATTTCAGTTGTTTGTAGATCACTTCACAATTGCAGTGCTAATAAACCTTGCAAGTGACTCGACAATGATTTTTTCTTATGTCTTTTTTAATTTGCATCTGAAAGATATTTTGTAGAAAGCTGTGTTTGTAGTTTTGGTAGACACAAAAAGCTGGAGTAACTCGGGCAGCATTTCTGGAGAGAAGGAATGGGTGACGTTTCGGGTCGAGACCCAAATTACCCGAGTTACTCCAACTGTTTATGTCTATCTTCGGTTTAAACCTGCAGTTCCTTCCCACACATTGTATATTTGGTATTGTTTCAGAATCTGGCTGCTTTGATTTATGGAAGAAGCAATGATAGTGAATAACAGTAACCAAGGAATTGCAAAGCCACTATCAGCAGCAAAAGGTCATCTCTGAGCAGAGAAAGTTGCTATAGGTTCCAGAGCTAACTCTGATGGAAACAATGCAGTAGTTTGATCCCAGGCTGACCAAGTTCTAGCCTGAAATACATCCATTGACAGCTCGAAATTTAGACCAAGGTATGTCATCCTCACTGCCATGGAATTATTGCAAAGACATTGACAACAGGGTCCACAAATTAAAGTTCAAAATTGGGGCAATGTTATCTTTGAATGGTATTAGGCGGAAGCTTTCAAAAGGTGATCAGAGTAAGTTGTTTGAGGGCAAAGGGACATCTGAAAAGTGGGATATTTTTAAATGTCTGACAGTGAGAATTTAAAGTATGCATGTTCCTGTCAGAGTGAAGGGCAAGGCAGGTAGAAGTCAGGAACCCTAGTTGATGAGCGAAATTGAGCATCTGGTCAGAAAAAAGGTAGCACAGTTCAGGTATAGGTGTGCTCCCGGAGGAATGTAGAAGATTGCGAGGCTAAGGTGGAAATCAGGAGGGTAAAAAGAGGGCATGTGATTGCTCTGGCAGATAAAGTTAAGTAGAATCCAAAGAGATAAGTATATTAAGTGAAGAGGTGTAATGAGAGGGAATAGGGCTCTTCAGAGCCCAATGTCAATCTACCCATGGAGCCTCAGGAGATGGCCAAAGTTTTCAATTAATATTTCTTGTCTGTTTTTATTGTGGAGAAAGACATTAAGACTTGGGAAAGTTAATGGTGATAACTTGAAGACGGTCCATATTACAGTCAAGGCGATGCTGGATGTCCCTAGATATATGAAGGTCAAGTCAAGTCAAGTCAATTTTATTTGTATAGCACATTTAAAAACAACCCACGTTGACCAAAGTGCTGCACATCTGATTAGGGAAAAAAAGAAACATACAGTGGGAGGTAGATAGGTCTGGTGCCAAATAGATGTATTCAAGGACTCTGGGAAGCCAGAGAAGAGTTGCAGGAGTCTTGACAGTTTAAGAATAAGGGGTAGGCCATTTAGAACTGAGATGAGGAAAAACTTTTTCAGTCAGAGAGTTGTGAATCTGTGGAATTCTCTGCTTCAGAGGGCAGTGGAGTCCAATTCTCTGAATGCATTCAAGAGAGAGCTAGATAGAGCTCTTAAGGATAGTGGAGTCAGGGGGTATGGGGAGAAGGCAGGAACGGGGTACTGATTGAGAATGATTAGCCATGATCACATTGAATGGAGGTGCTGGATCGAAGGGCCGAATGGCCTCCTCCTGCACCTATTGTCTATTGACAGACATGAATCATCGTTAGACATGGGTGAGGTACCAGAGAACGGAGGGATTGCCATTGCATGACAGTTCATGTCTCACAAATTTGATTGAGTTTTTTGAACAAGTATATAATAAGGTTGATGAGAGCAAGGTCGTGGACTTAGTTTATAAGGCCTTTGATAAGGTTCTGCATGGGAGGCTGCTCTGGAAGTTAAATTGCATGAGATCCACGGTGAGCTAACAAAGTTGATACAAAATTATGTACAGCTTCATGGAAGAAAACAGAGCAGCAAAGAAAAATGTGGGAACTATAGACCAGTGAGCTTAACATCTGTGGTTAGAAAGTTACTGGAGAACATTCTGAAGAATAAGATATATATACACATTTGGAAAAATCGGGTTGATTAGGAATAGACAGCATGGTTTTGTGCGGAGAGTTTACATCTCCTGAATTTGATTGTGATTTTTGAAGAGATAACCAAGACGGTTGATGAGAGCAGGGCTGTAGATGTACTCTATATGGAGTTAATTGAGGCCTTTAATAAGGTTCCGCATGGTCGGCTATTTTGGAAGGTTAGATTGCATGGAATCCACAGAGAGCTAACTAATTACGGCAGCACAGTGGCAGCAGTGATAGTGTTGCTGCCTTTCAGCGCCAGAGACCCAGGTTCAATCCTGAGTACGGGTGTTGTCTGGAGTTTCTACGTTCTCCCTGGGACCGTGTGGGTTTTCTCTGGGTGCTCCAGTTTCTTCTCACATTCCAAAGATGTGCAGGTTAATTGGCTTCTGTAAATTGTCCCTAAGGTGTTGGATAGAATTAGTGTATGGGTGATCATTGGTTGGTGCGGACTCCATGGGCCAAAGGGCCTGTTTCCACGCAGTATCTCGAAAACTAAAACTAAATTGGATATAGAATTGACTTCATGGGAGGAAGCAGATGAATGTTGTGCAAGGCTGTTTCTCAAACTGGAGGTTTGTGACTCGTGTGTGCCTCGGAACGGTGCTGGGCCCATTGGTGTTATCTATTTCAATTATTTGGATGAGAATGCAGGACAAAGAAAGGATAGTTAAAGACAAGAGTCACAGGCTGTTCCTTTAAATCTTGGAGCCCAGCCATTGAATTGACACACGGGTTTATTTTCCCTCTCCTGTGCCTACTTGATGGTAAGTTCTGCTCATAGTCGTACTCTCTCAGACTTTACATGTATTTTGTCCTTGATTTTGCCTACTAGTTATCAATTCACAGAGCTATCATACCCTAGTTCCTTTCAAAAATGCATTTTATATCTCATTTACAACAAACCCTGTCTCCTCTTCTATGGAGTCAACCATTCCTTATCGCCTTTGTTTACTTTTTTTGCTGACTGAACCCGTTCTTGACAATAGACAATAGGTGCAGGAGTAGGCCATTCAGCCCTTCGAGCCAGCACCACCATTCAATGTGATCATGGCTGATCTTTCTCAATCAGTACTCCGTTCCTGCCCTGTCCCCATACCCCCTGACTCTGCTATCCTTAAGGGCTCTATCTAGCTCTCTCTTGAATGCATTCAGAGAATTGGCCTCCACTGCCTTCTGAGGCAGAGAATTCCACAGATTTACAACTCTGACTGAAAAAGTTTTTCCTCATCTCCGTTCTAAATGGCCTACCCCTTATTCTTAAACTGTGGCCCTTGGTTCTGGACTCCCCCAACGTTGGGAACATGTTTCCTGCCTCTAACGTGTCCAACCCCTTAATAATCTTATATGTTTCGATAAGATCCCCTCGCATCCTTCTAAATTTCAGTGTACACAAGCCTAGTCGCTCCAGTCTTTCAACATAGTCCCGCCATTCCGGGAATTAACCTAGTAAACCTATGCTGCACGCCCTCAATAGCAAAAA
The DNA here is from genome assembly GCF_053455715.1 of Rhinoraja longicauda. Classification (NCBI taxonomy): domain Eukaryota; kingdom Metazoa; phylum Chordata; class Chondrichthyes; order Rajiformes; family Arhynchobatidae; genus Rhinoraja; species Rhinoraja longicauda. The sequence continues at coordinate 17,960,930 of NC_135967.1, forward strand.
TATCCTTCCTCAAATTTGGAGACCAAAACTGCACACAGTACACCAGGTGCGGTCTCACTTGTGCCCTGTAGAACTGCAAAAGGACCTCTTTGCTCCTGTACTCAACTCCTCTTGTTATGAAGGCCAACATTCCATTGGCTTTCTTCACTGCCTGCTGTACCTGCATGCTTCCTTTCAGTGACTGATGCACTAGGACACCCAGATCTCGTTGTACGTCCCCTTTTCCTAACGACACCATTCAGATAATAATCTGCCTTACTATTCTTACCACCAAAGTGGATAACCTCACACTTATCCACATTAAACTACATCTGCCATGCATCCGCCCACTCACACAACCTGTCAAAGTCACCCTGCAACCTCAGCATCTTCCTCACAGTTCAAATGCTCCGCAATTTCGTCTTTTATAATTGACTCCAGCATCTTCCCCACCACTAACTTAAGTGGTGCCAATATACCAGTTGCCTGAAATTCTGTGACAAATATCATTTGCTTCATCACCATGGCCCTTTGGTTATTACAATCACTCCTCTGTTTTTTCTGTCTCTTAATCAGTGTTCTGGCCATACTTGTTTAATGTAATATAGCTCATTAGTCTGTTCCTGGCAGATTTAATGTGATTATTGTGTTCAAGATTATCCGTCTGCTTCCAAAAAAACACAGAATCCACAGTCAACATTAGTGCTCTGCCTTTCACATCCCGCAACATTTGAACAGAATACTGTTTCAGCACACTCTTTATATTAAGCATCATTTTCAAATGGATTAATCATTATGTGTTGCTTCTGGACCTTATGCCTAACTAACTTTAAAAGCAACCAGTTAGAGACAGAAAAGGGGAAATAAATAAATTGAAGAGGAAGATACTGTCACAGATGAGGGGGAAAGAAATAAAAAAGGTGGTTACTTGAAATTGTTAGGTTCAATGTGAAGTCCTGAAGAAGATGGAAGATGAGGTGCAGTTCATTGAGTTTATGTTGGGATTTATCGGGATATTACAAAAGTAGAAAATGGAGCAGGACAGAGTGACAAAGGAGTAGAAACTCTGGTTCAGCCTTGTGCGCTGAATGTAAGTGCCCTGCAAAGGTCTCACCCAATCTGCATTTGGTTTGTCAATTGTGAGCACAGATTGCAGTACACTAATTTGTAAGAAGTGCATGTAAATTCATCTGAAAGGACTATTTGGGTTTGCAACTGGTGGGCAAAGAATAGGTTAAAAGGGCGGAGTTATGGGGAAAGTATTGAGAAAAGAGGTTGGTGGAAATGGAAGCATAGACTCGGGGAAATGTAGAGAGAACATTCCTTTCAGAATGCTGAAAGTGGAGTATAGGGGAAGATGTTTCTGTTGCTGGAATCTCATTGTAGGTGGGATGATCAACTGGAAAGAAAAAAAGGGGAATCCTACCATTGTTCTTCCTCAGAGAAATGTGAGAGCAGAAATAGACAAGATGCAATTGGGGGCTGCATGTCTTCAAAGGGGAGTTGGTGGGCCCGTGAGAGAAAATCAGTCAGAAGCTGAAGGATGACCTGATAGAAGTATATAAAATTATGAGACGCATAGATAAGGTAGAAAATCGGAACATTTTACCCAGGATAGAGTTGTCAAAGACTGGAAAGTATAGCTTTAAGGTGAGGGCGGCATGCTTTAAAGGAGATGTACTTTACACAGAGAACGCTGGGTGCCTTCAACATGCTGCCTGGGATGGTTGTGGAGGCAGATACAATTGTGACATTTAAGAGGCTTTAAGACATGCACATGGATATGCAGGGAAGGGAGTGATATGAATCATGTGCAGACAGAGAGAATTAGATATATTTGCTGTTATGTTCAGCATGGGTATTGTGGGCCGATGTGTATTTTCCTGTGCTGTCTTGTTCAATGTTTAAGTTTTAAGGTTACAGGGAAATAAGAATGAGAATGGGGCTAATGAGATTAAAAAATAAATCCTGTTAATTGTGTGGAGAATAAACCACAGGTAAGCGATAAAAGAAAATCTCTTAAATGCACTGGAGTGTATAGTCTCATCATAAGAGCGGTTGAAGAACCAGGAGACAGAGGTAATTACAGAAAATGTTGTTGCGGCCACCTGCTGCCAGCACGTCTGATGGTGGTGCATTCCAGATGCCAGTCACATGCTACTTAAAAATGTTTTACCCAGGTCACTCTTCTACGTGACTGTCGGGGTCTTAAAATTAGGAGAAGGTCACTTGGGTCTGAAGAGTGAAGAAATGTATTCACACAATTGATGATGAATCATTGGACTATTCTACATGAGAGAGCTGTGGAAGTTTAGTCATTGATGGCATTCAGAAGAGAGGTTAATAGAATTCTGCATGTGAGAAGATTTCAGGATTATAGGAATAGGACAGGAAAAGTATGTTATGTAGATGTCAGAGGGTATGGGGAGAAGGCAGGAACGGGGTACTGATTGAGAATGATCAGCCATGATCACATTAAATTGTGGTGCTGGCTCGAGGGGCCGAATGGCCTACTCCTGCACCTATTGTCTATTGTCTATAGATGTTGAATAGGTCAGTGACTCTGCTTCCACCACTCCCCTTATGTGGTGTATTCCACAGACTCTTCACTCTGTGGGTAAAGCATTTTATAAGACCATAAGACAAAGGAGTAGAATTAGGCCATTCAGTCCATCAGTCTACTCCGCCATTCATTCCTAGCTGATCTGTTTTTCTCTCTCAACCCCATTCTCCTGCTTTTTCCCCTGTAATCTTTGACGCCTTTATTAATCAAGAACCTATCAATCTCTGCTTTAAAAATACCTAATGCTTTGGCCTCCACTGCAGTCTGTGACAATGAATTCCACAGGTTCACTACACTCTGGCAAAATAAATTCCTCCTTATCTCCATTCTAGAGGTAACATCCTTTTATTCCTATGGCTGTGCCCTCTGGTTCTTGACTCTCCCACAAGTGGAAACATCCTCTTCACGTTCACTCTATCTCGGCCTTTCATTATCTGGTAGGTTTCAATGAGATCCCCCTGATTCTTCTAAACTCTAGCGAGTGCAGGCCCAGAGCCTTCAAACGCTCCTCATGAGTTAATCCAATCATCCCCGGGATCATTCTTGTAAACTTCCCCTGGACCTTCTCCAAAATCAGCACATCCCTTCCCAGATTTAGGGCGCAAAACCACTCACAATATTCTAAATATGGTTTCACCAGCATCTTCTAATTTACATCCTTGCTTTTATATTCTAGCCCCTTCAAAATGAATGCTAGCATTGCATTTCCCTGCCTTACTACTGACCCAACCTGCAAATTAACCTTTTGGGAATCCTGCACCGGCATTCCCAAGTCCCTTTACACTTCCGATTTCTGAATCTTTAAGTGGTCTATGCCTTTATTGCTTTCCCCCCTACTGTTAGAATCAGTCTGAAAATGGGTCCCGACCTGAAACGTCACCTCTCTATGTGTCCATGGATGTCGACCGACACGCTGAGTTACTTAAGCATTTTGTGCCTTTTTTTTGTTAATCAGCATCTTCCTTGTTCCTCCAATTGTCGTGACGTCTGCACACTTAATAATTGGTTCACTTACATTTTTGTCCAAATCATTTCTATATATCACAAATAACAGAGGTCCCAGCACTGATTCCTATGGAAGCTTAATGGTCACAGACCTCCAGCAAAAATAACACCACTCCACAACTACCCCGTCTTCTGTGGCTAAGCCAATTTTGAATCCATTCCATCAAGTGTATGTGGATCCCACGTGCCTTATTTTTCTCACTATGACCTTATCAATCATCTTTGTCACCTCCTTAAAAAAAATGAAATCACGTTTGTATGAGCTCTCAGGCACAAAGCCATTGTGACTGTTCCTAATAAGTCCATGCTTTTCCAGATGTAAGTAATTCCTATTTGTAGGATTTAAATAATCATTTTCCTCGGGTGAAAAGTCAAATACTAGAGGGCATACCTTTAGGTTTAGAGGGGGAGGTTTAAAGGAAATGTATGAGGCAAGTTTCTTTACCGAGAGTGGTAGATGCCTGGAACGTCATGCCAGGAAAAGTGCAGGAAGCAGATACCATCACAATGTTTAAGAAGCATTTAGACAAGCACATGAACTATCTGCCTCATTGGTGACCCTCAGACTATCTTTGTGTAGGAAAATAACTACAGATGCTGGTACAAATCGAAGGTATCACAAAATACTGGAGTAACTCAGCAGGTCAGGCAGCATCTCTGGGGAGAAGGAATGGGTGACGTTTCGGGTCGAGACCCTTCTTCAGTCTGATGTCAGTTTTTGTGCCTCCATAAGTAAATAATAATTTAATATATTCAATGAAATTACTTTCTGTGGAGAAATAAAAGCTTTTTGGAAAAGACGCCACAAGAGGCAGAGAATGTTGTAATAAAACTTTCACAGAAATGGTCACATCAACATTTAGTCAGGTACAAGGAAGGTAGTGCAGGAGATTCCTGTGGTTGTTCACCTCTGAAATAAGTTTACTACTTTGGATACTGTTGGGTTGATAGCGTCTCAGGAAACACTGACAGCAGCAGCCATATCAGTGCCCCCACAACTGCCTCTCATTGACTCATACAGCATGGAAATAGGTCCTTCAGCCCAAATTGCACATGCTGACCAGAATGTCCCATGTACATTTGGCCCATATCCCTTTCAACATTTCATATCCGTGGACCTGTCCTAATATCTTTCAAATGTTAGTATAGTACCTGCCTCAACCACCTCCACTGGCAGCTTGTTCCATCTACCCACTATCGTCTTTGTGGAAAAAGTTGCCCCTCAGGTTCATATTAAATCTTTCCCCTCTCACCTTAAACCTAGGTGCTCTGGTTCTTGATTCCCCTACTCTGGGTAAAAGATTGTGCATTCACCCTATCTATCCCCTTCATAATTGTATACACCTTTATAACATTACTACTCAGCCTCCTAAACCCCAAGGAATAAAGTCCAAGCCTGCCCAACCTCTCCCAATATCTCAAGCCCTCAAGTCTTGGGGACATCCTCGTAAAACCTTTTTAATTTTCTTCAGCTTTACTTTGCTGCCTTGTTTAAAAACAATACTCTTAATCCTCAGTCTTGCTATTCTTCTTTTTCTTCAATCAAATACCTTCCTAAACTTCTGTAAATTGCTCTGGATGGACTACTTTTTCCTATCGTGCATTTAGTATCCAATGGCAAGTAAATTAGTTTTATTGTTTTATGAGATGCAGCGCAGAAACAGCCTCTTTGATCTACTGAGTCCGCGCCGCCTAGCGCTGCTCACACATTAACACTATCCTACACACACTAGAGACAATACACATCTATACTAAGCCAATTAACCTACAAATCTGTACTGTGGGAGGAAGCCAAAGATCTAGCAGAAAAACAGCAACTCAACCTCTGCATCACAGTGCTGCCTTGAATTAATTTAAACTTTTAAAACATTTGTTTCATTTTGTACTATTACTCATCTACTATCATATTTTTCAATTGAATTCCCCAATTCACCTTAGCCAACTTGGCCTCTTACTTATGGATTTCTTCACATGTAAGTTTTAGACATTATTTTGGTCTTAAGAACCTTGCTATCAAATTCAAAAGAGAAATTCAATTACATTATTTTCTTTTTTTTTGTGAAGATCCTTCACTTGGAGCTTCCTAATAAACCGAACATACCTGACATGGACAGATCAAAATGTATTGGTTAATTGCATTTTGTATTATTCCTGGAAATTATCGCAAATACATTTCATGAACTTATTTTCCAGAAGAATCCTTGCCAACTTAATTTCTCCTACAGGTATGATAAATGAAATTCTGTTATGATTAGTAGACAAGTTATTTTTATCCTTTAATTCTCAAGTGGCTTGTGTACTTTATGGGGGCATTTAAATCACGCCCAACAGAGTTTCTGACCCCTTGATATTTCTTTGTCAAAACAGATACTACTCTCTGATCTCTGAGTAAGATCATCCAAAACTTCTATCCTTATACTTTATTATAAGGGCTTTTTCTTATTTCTCCATTTCTTATTTAGTTCAAAACTGTGGATAACTTGTAACCAAGGCCACCAAATCATATCCATTATTTTCTTTTTTTTTGCTAACTGTACATTTATTTCATTTAAAAAGATTATTGAATTGAGATATAGTGTATTTAATTGTAAACCAATTTGGACTGTCTCTTGCTGTTTTATTAATTAGACTCATATGGAATATTGTAAAATTTATTAAAGTGTTATTTCATCAAGCATTATTTTGTGATTTCTAATTTTCCTCTTATGTCCATCCCATTACCCTTTACCCATCTATCTTCAGGACTGAAGATAGTCAGTCAGCCACAGGTGCTTTTTTTACATATGGTTGGGGGTTGAAATCAATGCTTTGATCAGCTGCAATGCCCCCTACAGTTCTACGGCAATTTAACAATCCACTGAAAAGGTCTCAGCTGGAGCAACTGGTGTATATGGGGGATATGCATTACAGCACAGTTGCAAATGACTCCGACCATCCAGGAACAAGACTGGAAATTTCATTCTTTAAAGAAAAATAAAATTCTCATATTTACGTGGAGTTGTTTGCAAATGACACCCTGATATTTAAGCACAATGTTATTTGTTATGACAATTTATCCCATAGTCGACCTTTTAGTTTCTCTTTGAATCTTGTAATGTGAAAAATCTTGCACTTTTAAACAGTAGTTTTGTCAAGAGTTTAATGACTGTAGTTGGGACTTGCTTACTGACTGGTGAGAAGTCACAAGTAATCCAGGAGTCAAAGAGCACCATTTCTGCGTTAATGAAGTAGCTACACATTTCTGAGAAGCAGCAGGTCATAATAATTGTAGTGCACGACTGCCGGCTGACTGCTTGTTAACGTCGTAGTAAACCAGCTGCGCGAAGTCCCTTTGTCACCAAGGGTTGGTGTTAGTCGGCACTCTTTGCCTTCGGACCCAAGAAGCAGCCAAACTTCAGAAGGCAATGTTGCAACACTCGTCCCAGCCTGGTGTAGGTCGGCAGCCACCCTCTGACAGCCGTTCCCATATGGTCTAGCGGTTAGGATTCCTGGTTTTCACCCAGGCGGCCCGGGTTCGACTCCCGGTATGGGAATTACACTTTTATGTGTGTCCTTAATTGCAATCCTTTTAAAACTAAAAGAGATGACACTCTGAAGCGAGCGAGTGAGGGCGGTGGGTGAGTGGGAGCTCTCGAACAGTTTCGTGGGGCGAACCTCTGCTTGAGGCGGGCAAACAAGTGAGCGGGGCGTTATGTGCCGGGACTCAGGCTGCTCGCAAGTCTGCGCCGAGCCGCGCTGGGGGCTGGGCTGGACTGTGCTCTGGGCTGGACTGGGCTGAGCCGCACTGGATGGAGGCTGGACTGTGGTCTGGGCTGGGGTGGACTGAACTGTGCTGGGGACTGGGCTCTGTGCTGGGGACTGGGCTCTGTGCTTGGGACTGGGCTGACGGGACTGGGGTGGGGACTGGGCTGTGCTGGGGGCTGGGGACTGTGCTGGGCTGTGCTGGGGGCTGGGGACTGTGCTGGGGGCTGGGGACTGTGCTGGGCTGTGCTGGGGGCTGGGGACTGTGCTGGGGGCTGGGGACAGTGCTGGGGGCTGGGGACAGTGCTGGGGGCTGGGGACAGTGCTGGGGGCTGGGGACAGTGCTGGGGGCTGGGGACAGTGCTGGGGGCTGGGGACAGTGCTGGGGGCTGGGGACAGTGCTGGGGGCTGGGGACAGTGCTGGGGGCTGGGGACAGTGCTGGGGCTGGGGACTGCTGGGGGCTGGGGACAGTGCTGGGGGCTGGGGACAGTGCTGGGGGCTGGGGACAGTGCTGGGGGCTGGGGACAGTGCTGGGGGCTGGGGACAGTGCTGGGGGCTGGGGACTGTGCTGGGGGCTGGGGACTGTGCTGGGGGCTGGGGACAGTGCTGGGGACAGTGCTGGGGGCTGGGGACAGTGCTGGGGGCTGGGGACAGTGCTGGGGGCTGGGGACTGTGCTGGGGGCTGGGGACTGTGCTGGGGGCTGGGGACAGTGCTGGGGGCTGGGGACAGTGCTGGGGGCTGGGGACAGTGCTGGGGACTGTGCTGGGGGCTGGGGACTGTGCTGGGGGCTGGGGACAGTGCTGGGGGCTGGGGACAGTGCTGGGGGCTGGGGACTGGGGACTGTGCTGGGGGCTGGGGACTGTGCTGGGGGCTGGGGACAGTGCTGGGGGCTGGGGACAGTGCTGGGGGCTGGGGACTGTGCTGTGCTGGGGGCTGGGGACTGTGCTGTGCTGGGGGCTGGGGACTGTGCTGTGCTGGGGGCTGGGGACTGGGCTGTGCTGGGGGCTGGGGACTTTGCTGGGGACTGGGCTGTGCTGGGGACTGGGCTGACGGGACGGGGCAGAGGTGCAGTCTTTCTTGCAACGTGTGTAGTTATTCATCTGGTCTACATGTTGTGTGACAGAGGCCGGGGCCGGGGGCGCGGCTACTGGACGGCTTCCCGCAACTCTGATCCCTACAATTTCCCCGTGCCATGTAATGTCGAAATGTCGGCATCACTTCTGGGAAAATAGGAGCGGTACTGTAATCCAAGGGAGCGTCTCCAAACTACCCTTCCCCAGCCCCCAGTGTCCTTGACAATGAGCTTCACTAATTGTTACAAACAAATATGTTTATCTCAGTCCCTATTAAACCAACTGGGCCGACACAATTACTTGATCGTGGCTACATTTTGGGTGTGTTTTCCCCCTTTGGTGCAAGTAGTTTAAATGTGTTTTGTCAGTGTGTTGTCAATCCAGACCAAAGATAATAGAGCAGGGCATCTTTGATCCAGACTCAAGAGACTGCGAGAATGAAGAAGGATCCTGATCCGAAACGTGACCTATCCATGCCCCCTTGACATCAGTCTGAAGAAGGGTCTCGACCCGAAACGTCACCCATTCCTTCTCTCCCGAGATGCTACCTGACCTGCTGAGTTACTCCAGCATTTTGTGAATAAATACCTTCGATTTGTACCAGCATCTGCAGTTATTTTCTTACACTACCCATCCATCCATGTTCTCCTGAGATGCTGCCTGACCTGCTGAGAGAGTTTCTCCAGCACTTTGTGTCATTTCAATGTTCATGGGTCCCGACCTTGCATGCCACTTCTGCTAGTGGCACAGGTACTAGTGGCAAACTAAAGGGTTTGCAATCCACCTTGCCATGCTGCAGTTTACCTGAACTATGTTCCCCAACTCTATGCCTCAGCCAGGACCCTCTCTTCCATTACGCCTCTTCGCCACTCTTTCCACACACAGTAAGGCAAACGGGGATTTTGTATGTTGCTCAATCTTCAAAGACAGTTTAAAAAAAAGAATATAAGTTTATATCTGCGACCCCTTCCGTGAACTAAGTCTCGTTTTCATTTCTCTAGGCTTTGACCAGCAAAACAACATTGGGACCGAGAGCTGGAAACGCTGCCTCATTTCTATCCCGTGTGAAGCTTGGAGACGATCCCTTATCGTGGCATTGGCCGATATTATGGAAAAAAATGTGATTCACCCTTCGTTAATGGAAAGGGTGAACATCTAGTTAGGAAATCCCCAAACAAACAGGAGTTTAGGTGGAGCGTGCGACCGTGTGTGGAGTCTGGCGGATGGTGAGAGGACTGCTCTGTATTCATCAGCAAAGGGTTGTTTCTCAGGTATGTTGACGGAGCTTTTTCATTCGGTGACCGGGTACAAATTGTGAATGAGTTTCCCCAACTCTTGTAGACCAGAGAGAAGCTGCAAGGCTGAAGGGTTCATTTCGTATGGAGCAAAGTGTGGTGACTGAAACAAATCTGTTCAATCTATCCCGTTTCACGTGACTTTACCCAGGATTTGCGTTGGCGTCCAGTTTATACGTTCTTAAAAAAAACACCTTAATTACTGCAATGATTGAGGTCCTGGAAGAGAGCTGATTGGAAGTGAGTCATTTTAAAGACGGCTGGTATAATGCACGCAGAGGATTAATAGCGAGCGTGAAGGTGCCTTTAAAAGCAGAATTGTCAGGGTCACAATCTTCAGAGTTGTCTGAACATTGGATATTTCCCCATTGTGGCGATGCAAACTGCCAACCATCCATCCATGTGAAAGACGCGTGATTAAAGAAGACCTCGTGTGGTCGGTCACTGCTTCAGTCCTGAATGTTGTACTTTCATATCCACGTGCGCTCGCTCGCCCTCTTCGTGTAATGCTCTAAGATTTAATTGCGAATGGCAGCTGTCCAAGTTGGGAAGAATGCATTCATTGACCACTCCAGCTCACTGGGAAACTTTAAACTTATATCACTGAATCACAGGTTTTATTATTTTCTTAAACATAAAATTGAACTATTATTAATAATCTAGCAGAGGTGAAGTGGAAGAAGCTCTCCCTTCTTTAAAAAAAGAGGGGGAGGGAGGTGATTGTAGAAGTTACCTAAAATTGGAGAATTCAACTTTCATTCCTCTGGGTTGTAAGCTACCCAAGCGGAATATGAGGTGCTGTTCCTCCAGTCTGCATGTGGCCTCACTCTGGCAATGGAGGTGGCCCAGGACAGGATGGCCAGTATGGGAAGGGGAGTTAATGTGGTTAGCAATTGGGAGATCCAGAAGGCTTGGCAGACCGAGGGTAAGTGTTCAGAGGAACGGTCGCTGAGTCTGTTTGTTCTTGCCAATGTACAGGAGCCCACATTGGCAACACCAGATGCAGTAGATGAGGTTTGAGGAGGTGCATTTGAACTTCTGTCTCACCTGGAAAGAATTTAAAGTCCCTGGATGGAGTCGAGGGAGGAGGTATAGGGACAGGTGTTACATCTTCAGATTGATGGAGTTGAGGAGAGAAACCTGGTAAGAAGAAGTGACAGAAAGAGTGGGGCAAGAACTGGCAAATGAAAGATGGAGTCAGGTTATGAATGGCGAGTAGTAGTTGGGTGGAGATAGTTACCTTGACTGGAGGTGAAGTGGAGACAAAAGGAATTTGTTAATTTGGAATTTGTTAAGGGAGGAAGATGAGTGAAATGTCGAGCCAGAGGGAGGGAAAGTGGGTGGAAGGATACAGCAGGAGGGTAAGGGTGGAATATGGGAAATGGGGGAGTTGGAGAGGTGAAAGAGGGTGAGGACAGAATTTCATTGTTCTGCCTTCTGCTGCTAACAGCTTCCAAAAGCCCCCCCTCCCCTGTGAACCTATCTCTTTCTCCTGGTGACCGACACTATCATGTAATCATGTATTGTCTTTCCGCTGACTGGTTAGCACGCAACAAAAGCTTTTCCCTGTATCTCGGTATACGTGACAATAAACTAAACAGAACAAGCGACTGCAGATGCTGAAACCTTGAGCTAAAAACAAAGTGCTGGAGGAACTCAGCAAGCCAGCCAGCATCTATGGAGGGAAATGGACAGATGATGTTTTGAGTAGGGACCATTCTTCGGAGTGAAGGGTCCTGATCCAAAACTTTGTCCAGTCTGAAAGAAGGCCCTGATGTAAAATGCCTGTCCATTTCCCTACATTGGTGCTGCCTGACCTACTGAGTTTCTTACTCCAGCAGTTTGTATTTGCTTTTTCACCTGATATTTGATCATGTGTCAGAATCTTTTTTGCTAATACTTCAGTAAAATGTTCAGGTTTAGTACCTTTTATAGGTGTAACATAACTACTATTTGTTGTTCAGCAATGATCGATCAGAGAGGTGTTTCACAGGAAAGCATTGTATAGAGGCTGATCCTTGAGTATGGGAAATGGATGTTAAGGTGGCTGGAAGCTTGATTAAAGGTGAGCCATAGTAATAGGAATGAAGGCAACACTGGTGCTTGCTACCCAGCCCAGTTTGATTGCCCCCCGACCTCTGCTCCTTATTCACGGCTCCTTTGGCTCTCCCATCTTCACTCTCTTGGCTGAGCACAGGCCCCAGACTCCAGATCTGGTTCTTTAAGTACACACATTTGAAGGTGTCTGTTCAAATCTCGTTCATAAAGCAAACTCACTCAACTTTCGTTTTGCTTGTCATTTCACTAATAACATAAGGATTTGCATCAACAGACCATCATCTCATGTTTCAAAGTGCTTCATTGATGTTATAATTGTGGTTGAAATGGAAGTAACTGGTCCAGCCAGTTTCCCCACTGCAAAGTATCACGTGATACAAATGAGATAAGTGATTTTCAATCTGTTATGGCTGAGAAGAATGATGGTGGCAAGGACACCAAAAGTGCTTTTCATTCTTTTGATCAGCATATGAAATATCTAATGTTCCTAGTCAGAATGAATGGGCCTCCGTTTAATCTCTTGTTTATGCGAAAGTGGTGCGTGAGAGTACATAACGCTCTCTACTTTGAAGCATCAAGGAGAAAGGAGTTTGACACAGTTCTATCTCCAAGATCACTTGGGGACAAATCACAACAGTATTTCTCATATTGGTGAAGCCAGCTTAAAATTATCATGTACATATTAAATGCAAATCAGTGATATTCCACATTCACCAAAGCGCAGTTAGACTCAGCAGTCTCTGTGGGCTGAAAGATAATTGCAACCAAGTTGGGAATCTTTGCTTCACTCCATGCCTCACAACACTGACAACTGTCAGTATGAATGATACAAAAGACAAAAATCTAATCCAGATCTTGACACCTGGGATGAATAGAAGGAGCAACAAAAAGAAAGAACTACCAAACAGGAGCAGAAGATATCAAATAGCCACAGCATGCATGAAAACAGACCCTTCGGCTTAACTTGTCCATATTAACCAGGTGTCCATCTAATCGTCCGATTTGCCTGTGTTTGGTCCATATCCCTCTGAATCTTCCCTATCCATAAACCTGTTCAAATGTCTTAAAATACTTTAAATCAAAACATTTTCTACAGTTGTATTGGAGAAAAAAATGATCATGGTCACGAACAATGTGTGATATACTAATGATGGAATTGTAATGATTGAGCATAAGTGAAAGAGAGAATCAATGGGAAGTGGAATGTGCAATGTGAGAGAGAATAGATTACAAGGAAATAAATGGGGAAATGGAATGAGGTAAAATTGTAGTTCATGGGAGTAAAAAAGTTATTAACCTGGTTTCAAAATGAATCGAGTGACCGGGTTCTGAGAGTTAGAATGTGATTAGTTTAGATAAGGGCTTGTGTGGTGGCTGCAGCAATTAACAATATATATGAAGAATTGAGCTGCTAGAGTAGAAAACCTAAATTGGGTAGTTCGGCTCAAACACAATAATTACATTCCTGTGAAATCTTGTTTTACAGAAAATCACATTACAAAGATAATTGTGACAAAGGGGAAATGTGGTTCGTGAATTGAGACTTTCAGACTCGCAATAAGTTCAAATTGGAGTGGGAGGGGAAAGGTTCAGTCATTGTCAGCCATGTGGGTTCCAATGACGTAGGTGGAACTAGGAAGGAGGTTCCGCTGAGGGAATTTGAGCAGCTAGGGCCTAAATTGAAAGGCAGAACGCAAAAGGTAATAACCTCTGGATTGCTACCTGAGCCACAAACAAATTGGCATAAGGTCAAGAAGATTAAAGAGTTGAATGCATAGCTCAAAGATTGGTGTGGGGAGAAGTGGGTTTTGAATTTATGGGACATTGGCATCAGGAATGGGGAAGAAGGGAGCTGTTCTGATCGTAAGGACTCCACTTGAACCTAGCTGGGACCTGGGTCCTGGCAAACCACATAACTACGGCTGTGGATAGGGCTTTAAAGTAAATAGTGGGGGGTGTGGGTTGAACAAATTGGAAATGTATGGATGAAATTAAAGGGAAGGAGAGTACAGGAGAGGTTACTGAAATGTCCAGAAGAAATAATAGGACTGAAAGTATAAAAAGGGATAAGAGTCTAAGGTTAGGCAAAATGGGGACCAATATGAGAAGAAGGGGTGGTGAATACCGAACGAAGGGTGTTATATTTGAATGCACGCAGTATAAGAACATGGTGGATGAGCTTATAGCACAGTTAGAAATTAGTAGGTAGGACATTGTGGACATTATGGAGATGTGGCTGAAAAAGGAACAGAGCTGGGAGCTGAACACCAAAGGATATACGTCCTATCGAAAAGACAGGCAGGCGTGCAAAGAAGGTAGAGTGGCTCTGATGGTAAGGAATGAAATTCAATCCTTAGCAAGAGGTGATAGAAGATCAGTAGATGTAGAATCCTTGTGGGTAGAGTTAAGAAAATGCAAGGGTAAAAAGATCCAAATGGGAGTTATATACAGGCCTCCGAACATTGGCCGGGGAGTAGGGTACCATTTACTTCTGGAGATACAATCGGTATGTATGTAAGAAAGTCAATGTTACAGTGGTCATGGGGGAGTTCAATATGCAGGTAGACTGGGAAAATCAGATTGGCACTGGATCACAAGAGAAGGAATTTGTGTAATGCCTACAAGATGGCTGCTTAGAGCAGCTTGTGATTGAGCCTCCTTGGGTAAAAGGCAATTCTATATTTGGTCGTGTAATAAACCCAATTTGATTAGGGAGCTTGAGGTGAAGGAACCACTTGGAGGTAGTGACCATAGTATGGTAAAATTCAATCTGCAGTTTGAAACTGAGAAGATGAAATTGGATGTGTCAGTATTAGTCAGTATGGTGGACAAATTGAATAATTGGAAGACACCAGCAACATGCCAGAAATTTAAGAGAGTCAGGAGGCAGAAGTTACTGGAGTTGCTATTACTAAGGAGAAAGTGCTTGGCAAGCTGAAAGGTCTAAAGTGGATAAGACACTTGGACCAGATGGACTACACCACACGGTTCTGAAAGAGATAGTTTTGAGATTATGGAGGCATTAATAGTGATCTTTCAAGAATTACTAGTCACGAGTGCCCCCAGAGGACTGAAAAATTGCAAATGTTACTCCACTGTTCAAGACAAAAGTGGGGAAACTATAGGCTGGTTAGCTTGACTTCAGTGGTTGGTCAGATTTTAGAGTCCACTATTAAGGACGAGGTTTTGGATTACTTAGAAGCACATGATAAAATAGGCCGAAGTCAACATGGTTTTGTGAAGTGGAGATCTGGTCTGACAAATCTGTTGAAATTCTTTGAGGAAGTCAATAGCACAATAGACAAAGGATAGTCAGTGATGTTGTTGACCTGGATTTTCAGAAGGCCTTTGGGAAGTTGCCACATATGAGGCTGCAAAACAAGCTGAGAGCCTGTGGTATTAGAGGGAAGCATGTTTGCTGGATGGCAGAAGCCAAAGAGTGGCAATAGAGGGGGCTTCTTCTGGTTGGCTGCCAGTGACTAGTGGAGTTCCTCAGGAGTTGGTGCTGGGGTCGCTACTCTTCACGTTGTATATTAATGATTTGGACGAGGGGATTGAAGGCTTTGTGGCAAGGTTTGCAGATGATACAAAAATAGGTGGAGGGGCAGGGACTCTGCTGAAGGACGGACAGGCTGGGAGAGTGGGCAGAGAAGCGCCAGATGGAATATAGAGTAGCAAAGTGTGGAATCATGCATTTTGGTAGTAGGAATAAAGGCGTAGACTATTTTCTAAATGGGGTGAGAATCCAAAAATATTTGCAGGCAAATATTAGCATTCATTCAATAGGACTTGAAAAGTAGGGGTGTAATGCTGAGGCTATAAGGCACGGGTCAGACCGTATTTGGAGTATTGTGTGCAGTTTTCGGCACCGTATCTGAGGGGGGTGTGCTGGCATTGGAGAAGGTCCAGACGAGGTTTATCAGAATGATCCTGGGGATAATTGTGTTAATGTATGATGAACGTTTGACAGCCCTGGGCCCGTACTCACTGAAGTTTAGAAGGATAAGGGGAACCTCATTGAAACTTACCAAGTGATGAAAAGCATGGATGGAGTGAATGTGGAGAGGATGTTTCCACAATTGGAGAGTCTGGGATCAGAGGGTTCAGCCTCAGAATAAAAGGAAGTACCTTGAGAAAGGAGATGAGGAGGAATTTCTTTCACCAGAGTGTGGTGAATCAGTAGAGTTTATTGTCACAGATGACTGTGGAGGTCATGTCTTTGGGTATTTTTAAAGTGGAGATTGAAGGTTGTTTATTCAGGGTGTCATAGGTTATGGGGGAAAAGGCAGAAGAAAGGGGTTGAGAGGGAAAGATAGAACAGCCATGATTGAATAGCAGAGTAGACTCAAGGGGGCAAAACCTCATCCTTAATCCTTAAGCTACTATGATTTATGGACATGAACTTATTTCACCTTTTCAATTACATAAAGATGGTGGTATTTTAGTACAGATGTGAGAAGTAAATTGATGGATTAATAAATAAATATTTAATGGATTAGCTGGATGAGTAAGACTTTGGCAAGTAGATTTCCAATGGGGGCAAGATTGAAATTGCCCAGTTTGGATTAGAAAGGAGGTCCCAGTGTAATAGATGGAAGATGGTTCAGTTTCAGTGAAGAGGGTCGGTAGTTCTGGTTTCTTGTATGTTTCAGACATTACAGCCATTCCTTTAGCCACCTGGGCCATGAGTTCTCATTACATATCTCTTCTTTCACAGTGTTACCTAAAACACTTTGTCCGAAGATTTGGTTACCTGCACTAACTATATTGCCTCTCCCCTGTCACTTTATTCTGATGCTGCTCAAGTGCATTGAGATATTTAATTACATTAGAGGTATGTAGAAATCTGAATTATTGTTGTTGCAAAATAAAGTCGATGCCTTCTCTGAGCTCAGGATCAATCAGATGTGTTGATGTGATTTCAGCGATGTACTTTCTACTTATTGACTATGTTCTACTATTTAGTACAAAAGGGATCTATCACATTCTAATAAACAATTTGGTGCTCTCTCCATTTTTTTTGGTACTGAGCCTTGGTTCAGATGAAATCCAGGAATAATGCGTCCCTGCTAATTCAGCTAATCTCATTTTAGCAGTGATGAAGGAAGAAAGATCTAATCGCTGTTTCTAGCACACCTCACAAAGGAAGTCACCAGGGTAAACTTGGGGTGCTAGTTCATGTTGGACAGTCTTTGAGAGGCTGAAACAGAACCGTGCCAGGGGAAAATAAATTACAAAAAATAAAGATTCCTCTTCCCCTTCCAGCCCCTTGTAAATCCCCAGTTGTCATTCTTCTTCCTCGACAGCTGTGCTTTTAGCTGCCTGGGCCCAACATTTGGAATCCGTCCCAAAACTTGAGCCTTTCCTCTGTGACTCCTCCTCCAACGCTCCTTGCAAACGTTTGCTTTGTCCTAGATTTGTGCTTTGGTCGGGCATTGAGGTGTTTCCTTCATTCAAAAGGTGCTATATATGTTAAGGTAGACATAATGGCATACCTTGCATGTTGAGTTTGTGTTTTAAGCTGGAAGAGTTTTTCATGCTTAAAATGCCATGATGTACAACCCAGGTCACTTGTATTCTTTGGACTATCCCCAATGCTGGAGCTCGACACAAACCTCCAACTCACTCATTCGGGGGCAGTGTGCACTGTGTCTTTGCTCTTACTACCCTGGTTCCTGCTCACGGACCGTGCATGCCTGACAAAGGCACAAATGTGACTTCATTGTGAGATAGTGCTCTGTTGCTGCTGAATTTTCTGTGAAGTATAAATGAAATAGTTGACAGAAAATAAATCTGCTGATCTTATAGAATCTCATCCATTATGCTTGGATCCATAATATAAATGGGGTGTGTTTGAATTGACTGACTCTCTGACCATGAAGATAGCAATGTGTTCAGATCCAATTGCTCTAAATAGCTGAGCCTGAATTTGTGGCATTATCTCTGCTAGATGAAAGACTGACATAAAGATTGAAAGAGAGTGCTGCATTGTGCACGTCTCCAGAAATTGACCGAGTCATTGACAAAAGTTGCTTTTATTTTTGACTTGCTGAAGTCTTAAAGCTGACAATTCCCAGCAAACCGTTGCCATGCCGCTATGACATCTCCAATTCTGTGCTGGTTTAGCTCGGAACATTAAGATCATCAGAAACAGAAGCAGTACTAGGCCATTTGGTCTGCGTGTTTACTCCACCTTTAAAATACATCAATGGCTGATATTTGACTTCAGGGACGGTTCACTTTGTGTGCAAAATCTCTTTCTCAAATACACTAAGTAACTCAGCCTCCATAACCCTCCTGGGAGAGAATCCAAAGTTTCATTACCATTTGAATGAAGAAATATTTTCTCATTCTCAATCCTGAATGGATGACACCTCCGTCAGGGGAAACATCATCCTTACATCTACCCTGCCAAATTCTGTAAGAATTTTGCATTTCAATAAGGTTATCTCTCACTATTCTAAACTAAAGCGAATACAGGCCATGTCTGCTTAAATTCTTCTCGAAGAATAATTCACTCTCTCCCCACATGTCCCTCCCCAAACACTACTTACAAGTCAATCTGATGAACCTTTGCTTCACCCTCTCTCCCACCTTTGATAGAAAAAACAGGCTTGTACACAATATTCCAGGTGAGATAGCATCAAGCCTCTTTTCAATTGCAGTAAGATATGTTTGTCCAATGCCTCCTGCAATAAACCCCTTTATTATAGCTAGCTGCGCCAGTGTTTTACTTTAGTGATTCTTGTACAAGACACTCAGTTCTTCTAAACACTAACAGCTTTTAATCTCATACCATTTAAAAATCACTTAGCTCTTTGTTTACTGACAAAGTGGATGATCTTGCATTTTTCAACAACTTTGTGTCATCGACTCAGCCTGACTACACCCTTGAGGGTTCTTTGCTTCATCTTCACGGCCCACACTGTTGCCCTGCTTGGTATTGTCAGCATAATGTACTTTGTGGTGTAGATTATGTATAGCTTGAACTCCAACACTGATCTGTACAACAGCCTGTCACAGCATGGCAACCCAAACTGGACCATTTGTGCCTGCTCTGTTTTCTGTCTATTAAGCAATTTTCAATCCACACCAGAATAGTTGGAAATGAGTGTAGATCAATTTTACTAATCATTTCCTCTTTACATATCTGCAGTAGATTTTACAGTACAGGGGTTTGCATTCCCAGTAAACTGTCCTTACCATGATTTTCACTAAGAAATGTGAGCTGAAAATAAACTACAAATTGACATGCAAATTCTGTGATAGCAAATGTTATCACTCTTAGGTTCTTGGGTAGTGACATGTAAATATTGCAAGTAGCAATGATTCTGAAATGGCATCACGTATGTAAGAACCAAAAATAAGTAAGTTTGAAATTGTCTGGGATTGAGTTTAAAATAAGGTTCTGTTTTGGAAATGGGTTTGGTACAGTTATTGGGGTGCCAAAGGGCTTATTCTTGTGCTGTTCTGTTCGATGCTCTAAAATCTGATTGGATTGGCAGCTGCATAAGGGATTGATGTAGTGGTTAAATTATTGGAATTTTGGATGTTGAGAAATACGGAAGTACATCTCGTCATGGTGGTTCAGGAATTTAATATTTAAAAGAAAATTCTGGTTCCACAAAGAATTGCCAGACCTGTTCACAATTTTTTTCAAGGACGTATATTTGCTGTCCTTACTCTGTCTGGTCAACATGACTGCTGCCCCATCAATGTGCTTGTCTCCTCAGTGCAGCAGCAATTGGGGATGTACAATAAATGTCAGCAAATCTAGCAATAATCTGGGAACCAAAACAGTTGAAGAAAATGGAATTGAATTTAATAACAGAGAAAACCCTCATCTATATATCCAAGTAAATCAAAGACATGCATTTTTTCCCAATTTTTATTTTATGAAAGCTTTCTGTCTACCATGATTAGTCACTTGTAAATTGATAGCTTCCTATAAACAACATAATGATGGAATAATTGACAAAAATGTATGAAGGCATGTGCAGCCCTGCTGCTATATGGAGCAAGTGATTACCACAGTGAGCGTTCTTTGAGAAATAATTAATTAGATACGATAAACTTTAATGAATCCTGTAGTTCTGAAAGGTACTTTTTTAAATGATTTTTTGAACTGAAGGCGTCTACTTAGCATAAGAACACTATTAGGAAGACTATTTCTTCCTAATAGTCCAGAAAATTAGGAAGAACATCATGTTGTTGGACCCAGGCCATGCTATGCAATAGGATTGAATAGGTGCCCATTCTGGTCCATGGACATTTTGTGCGATGGGACTGAAGGAGATAATATACTGGGGGAATTTTCTGTTTGCTATGTTGTAATGTGGAGACTATTTCTCACAAGTTCAGGTTATTTACTGGAAATATCCTTTCCTTCAGGATTCTGTTCTCCACTCTGCATGTTGAAAATAAAGTCATTAACTGCTGTGACTAATGTGCAGAAACAAAACCCCCAAAGCTATTGCTATCTCTCTGGGGCTGTCCTGATTGCTTTTGTCAGGGTGAAACTCTGCACAGCAAAAAGGGCATCTGTTGCTATAAAAGCTCACTTCACAATCAAATGTAGAAGGTCTTTTATTCACTCTGAACCGAGATTTGAATGTGCCGTCCCTGATGTAAATGTATTAATTTGTGAGTTAATCCTCTAATCCTTTGCCACACCTGTGCAATTGCTGTTTCTGTCACTTAGTGTGCTTTCATAGTAACTGTGGCATCTCACTTATGTTTGCTTTGGCCTATTTTCATCTGGACCTTGGAGTCTCGCAAATCTGAATGCTGGTTCATCTGTGGCATGAATAAAAGAAATGGCACTGTGCTTGCCTGGGCAGTTAATTCCTCTCACTAGATAAGCATATTGACTGTTGTCCCACTTTCCTGCACTATTGATTTATTTGTTGATTGGTGGGAGATTGTGGTGTGGGTTAAGGTGGTGGTGGCTATGCAACCAGTTGCACGTAAAGCAAGAGGGAACATCCTGTCGCAATGACCAAACTTTCCCTTCCGACATGGTGAATAGAAAATTTGTGGAAGACTAGGAACCATTTGGGGTGCTGGGTAGGAAGGAACTCCAGAAGCTGGTTTAAGCCAAAGATAGACACAAAGAGCTGCAGTAACTCAGTGGGTCAGGCAGCATCTATGGAGAAAAGGAATAGTTGACTTTTCGGGTCCAGAGCCTTCTTCAGACTGAGAGTCGGGGGAAAGGGTCCGTGACCCTCTGTCTGAAGAAGGGTCTTGACCCAACATGTCACCTACTCCTGGGATGCTGGGTGACAGTTTCAGAAAAACAGATCACGGGAGCTTTCAAGTGAAACTAAAAGCTTACTGCAGAGCCCTGGTGATGTTTGCAAATAAGTACCCAGTTTGAAGTCTGAAGAATGGTCTCGACCCAAAACGTCACTTCTCTCCAGAGATGCTGCCTGTCCTGCTGAGTTACTCCAGCTTTTTCTGTCTATCCCCAGTTTGTATTTATAAATGACTGTAAATATAAATTGGGTACAGTTTGCAAACATCAACAGGACTTTGGCAAGTATGTACTCAGTTTGTACGCATACATCTTATATGTACATATTTTACCAAAATAGATATATTTCAGCAAAAAATCTGTTGTCAAAATGACTGTTTAAAACTTTGCAATAATCTACCTATAATCACCCAGCGCTCTGTGGACTATTGACCACCCAGTGATCATCTGTGTGGTTTTATGAATAATGCCTGCAAATTCAGTTTAATTCTGCCTTTCTTCAGTGTTGGACAGATGAAAGTAGAGTTTTCTTCTAAAGGGAAGCATGATAATGACCATTTCTGCAAATTTGGAGTGCTGGTAGCTGAGGGGTGATCTTGTGGAGGAGTGTACAATCATGAAGGGAATAGATTTGATGAATGCACGTCTTTTCCCCTGGGTTGGGGAATTAAGAACTATGGGGCATAGGTGAGAGGTGCAAGATTAAATGGAGACTTGAGGGGCAACCTTTTCTCACAGTGAGGCAAAGAAGTATGGAACAAGATGCCAGAAGAAGTAGTTGAAGCAAGTACGATAACAACATTGAAAAAATATTCAGACAGGTACACATCACTGTGTTCAGTTATGTGTAAGATTCAGAGGGATATAGGCCAAACACTGGTGAATAGGATTTGCATAGATGAAGCATCTAGGTCGGCATGGTCGAGTTGGGCCGGAGAGCCTGTTTGACCTTTTGGGCCCCATATCTGAGGACGGACGTGCTGACTTTGGAAAGGGTCCAGAGGAGGTTTACAAGAATGATCCCAGGGAATGATTGGGTTAACGTTTCAGGAGCATTTGAAGGCTCGGGACTGTGCTTGCTGAAGTTTGCTTAAAGGGTGAGGGGGGAATCTCATTGACACCGACCAGACAATGAAAGGCTTAGATAGAGTGGACATTAAAAAAAAAATCCTTAATGGGAGAGTCTAGAACCAAAGGGCACAGCCTCAGAATAAAAGAGTGTACCTTTTAGAATAGAGATGAGGAAGAAATTCTTTAGCCAGAGGGCGGTGAATCTGCGGAATCTGAATAGACCCTTCAGCCATCTCTTGGCCCGACCCGGATAAATGCATTGAATGTTTCTGAGCCAGTCTTACCCTTGGTGCCTCTGCACATGCCCTTACAGTGGAGCTGGGGTAACTAGAGATAGACACGAGAACCTGCAGTAACTCATTGGGACAGGCAGCATCTCTGGAGAGAAGGAATGGGTGACGTTTCGGGTCGAGTCCCTTCTTCAGCTGCGTTTGTTGCATTACTGTTGGGAGTGATATAATTCTGGACGATTTGTTTCAAATAAAAAGTGGTTTAAAAATATTGAAGTTCAATATCTCAAAGAAAATTATAAACACTGGAAATACACAGTAATCAATGATAGAGTAAAGAACAAAATCAAGTATGTTAACCAGAGTAGGCCTGTTTTATTTCACCAGTCTTTAGGTGAGCAGTTATCAGTTTTTCAGCTTTTTCTGTATTCCCTGTTACCCTTGTATTTATTGAGTCCATGAATGATGAAAGTGCCTGATGCTGTTCCAGAGCTGTCCACTAGAAAGCACGTGAGAGCAACTAATGCCAATTTTCAAGGTTGTTGTAACTTGTCTGCATCCCAATGGGATAAACCAGGTCTCAATTGCAGCTCATCAACTGGAGGGAATTAAACTTGCAACACCACTCTGCATTGCCTTCAGTTTCACTTTGCAGAAAATTGTGCCATTCAGTTCTTGCACTAGGTTAGTGGTCAATAGTAGACACCACTCCATGATCAGTTCAACATGCATTGGTGATCCACAAACTACCTCATTGTGTCCCTGCTCTTAATCATTTACAGACTGCAGGCCTTCTCATTTAAAAAAAAAATGCATCTGTCGTCTACAGAGAGCATTGCTGCCTCATTGTTGGTCCACAGACTGCATTGTTGCCTCAATATTTACTAGTTTGACAAATAATTGACGGAGGGCAGAGCTCCCCTTTCTGAACTAAATATTCCCATGCAATTTTGTTTTGGCTTCACTGTTGAGTCATGACTCTGATGTGCACCTTTACCCTCTGCATCCTCTAGTGGTGTGCTGGTGGTTGGGAGTGATGCAGGGCAAGGTTGTCGCCAAGTGACGTAGGATGTCGCCGGAGCTGACTTCGGTGAATTCCATTGGCGACAACCTACGTCAACCGGCGACAGGTACCGGCTTCAAAACTGGAGGCCAAAATGACGTGAATTGTCTTCAGTTGTCTCTAAGCTTGTCACGGGTAGACGTAGGTTGACTTCAGCTGTCGTAGGTTGTTGCCTGCGTAGTCGTAAGTTGTCATAGGCACGGTCGTAGGTGGACGTCCTAAGTCACGACGATTGGGTCGCCGGTTGTCGGTACCTTGCTGTAGCTTGACGTCGCCTAGGTGGTAGGTTGTTGTAGCTTGTCATGGACATTGTCGTCGGGGGATCCAGTCGCCGGTTTTTCGGCGATCTGCTACAACTCTGACAGTCGCCTAAAAAATCGCCTAAGTGGGACAGGCCCATAAAGCAATTGCACTCCTGGACTGGACCAAGATCAGTGGGGAACATGTCAGAACTAGGACCTTATAGAAAGTACAGGTTTGGGGGCGTGGCGGAAGTGGCGGCGCCTAACGGCTGCGGCTCGCTAGCAGTCTGTTTGTCTTTTTTCCTTTTTTTTTGTTGTGTGTCGGCGTTGGGATGGTTTTTTTTTTGTTTTGGTTGTGTATGTGTGTGGGTGGAGGGGTGGTGGTGTGGGTGGGGGGGTGGGGGAAACCTTTCTCTTTTAGGTCTCTTCCTCACGGCGCGGGGTGCGACTCGGCCGCGGGGCCTAACATCGCCCGGCGCTGCTCGGCCGCTGGACTTAACATCGCCGGACGTGGCTCGGCCGCTGGACTTAACAGTGCCCGGTGCGGCTTGGCCGTGGGGCCTTCCATCGCCCGGTGCGGCTCGGCTGCGGGGCATAACATCACTGGTGCGGCTCGGCCGCTGGACTTAACCGTGCCCGGGCCGCGGGGCCTAACATCGCCCGTCGCGGCTCGGCCGTGGGACTTTTCATCGCTGGTGCGGCTCGGCCGCTGGACTTAACATCGCCCGGTGCGGCTTGGCCGCGGGGCCTTCCATCGCCCGGTGCTGCTCGGCCGCGGGGCTTAACATCGCCCGGCGCGGCTCGGCCGCGGGACTTAGCTGCGCACGGCTTAGCCGCGGGGCCTTCCATCGCCCGGTGCGGCTCGGCCGCTGGACTTAACATCGCCCGGTGCGGCTTGGCCGCGGGACCTTCCATCGCCCGGCGCGGTTCGGCCGCGGGACTTAGCTGCGCACGGCTCGGCCGCGGGGCCTTCCATCGCCCGGCTCGGCCGCGAGACGTTTCAGCGCCCGGTGCGACTCGGCCGCGGGGACTTCCATCCCCTTGCGGGGACTGTGCGGGTCGGTCGGGGACGAGCTGTCTGTCCGTGGGCGTGGGGAAGAGAGTGGAAGTTTTGTTGCCTCCATCACAGTGAGAGGGTGTTTGGAGTCACTGTGATGGACGTTTGTGTTGGGGTCATGTGTCTTGTGTTCTTTTTTGTGTGTGACTGCTATGTAGTTTCGTTTGGTACCTTGGTACCGAATGACAAATAAAGCTCTGTTGAACTGTTGAACTGTTGATAAGGACTGGAAAGAGCAGCAGGCTGGAGGAAGTTACTTTCCTCAACCAGTGACCTGTGTTTATTTGAACTCTTGTGTGGAAATGCAACCAGA
The DNA here is from genome assembly GCF_053455715.1 of Rhinoraja longicauda. NCBI lineage: Eukaryota > Metazoa > Chordata > Chondrichthyes > Rajiformes > Arhynchobatidae > Rhinoraja > Rhinoraja longicauda. Next base: position 17,985,875 of record NC_135967.1, read on the forward strand.
TCAGATATTATGCCTCTGTGCTCACGATGTATGAATGACATTGGTAGTTTCTATCCCAGTCCATGTGCAGTGTGCCAAGTGGAAGTTGGGTCAATGTACAATGAATGACACCTCATTGATTGATTAAAGGACAGAGCATGGAACCAATCCCATCACCCACTGAGTCTACACTGATCACCTTGCATTCACACTAGTTCTATGTTATCCCACTTTCTCATCCACTTCCGACACCCTGAGGCAATTTACAAAGGACCAATTAACCTACAAACCCGCATGTCTTTGGGATGTGGGAGAAAACTGGAGCACCTGGGGGAAACCCACAAGGGTGCGGGTAGAATGTGCAAACTCCACACTGATAGCACGCGAGTTCGGGATCGAACCTGGGTTCCTGGTGCTATGAGGCATCAGCTCCACTAACTGTACCACTGTGCTGCCTCTCAGCCTGTATCCCAGCAAGACTGGCTGTCAGTGAAGAGAAGAGCAAGTATGGATAGGCGTCAATCAAAATACCAAACTTAAGTCATGTAAACTTGCTGGACGTTTCAATTAGCTTGGTTTAAAACAAGTACGAGTAATTTTTCCTGTTTAAACAAAAATGTTGGCTGTGTTTGGTTACGAATAAAATCAATGTTCCCTCCTTACTGTGAATATTTTCTTAGCTGTGGTAATGTACAGCCAACCCTTTTCTGGCATTGAAAGGTTAGAAGTATTTAAAGGCAGTGTTTGCCTGTGTTTGTTTTTCAGAGTTAGGAATGCAAATGCTTTGCTGGGAGGACAGTCTATCCTGCTCTGAGTTGAAGGAATTCTGTTTATAATCAAACAAGCATGCACAAACTCGCCTTCATGTGGAGGGAATGTGCATTCTTATTGTGCAACTGCAGCCGATGATTATTACAAGCGTCCGGATGTAACTCAGATCGTCAAAAGTTCCAACTGAAGGAGCATTTGTTTGTCCTTGTCCTGCCACAGTGGAACATGAGGAGGTCCCAATAAGAATTGGAATGGTCTGAGCTAATGTTTGTGAGCACTTAGTCAAAATAAAAGCAACATTTAAAAGTCATTTGAACAGATACTTGGATAGGAAAGGTTTAGAGGGACATGGGTCAAATGTGGGCAAATAGGACTTGCGTACATGGACATCTTGCTCGGCATGGCTGAATAGGGCCAGATGGCTTGTTTCTGAAGAAAGTCCGAAGAAGGGTCTTGACCCGAAATGCCACCCATTCCTTCTCTCCAGAGATGCTGCCTGTCCTACTGAGTTACTCCAGCATTGTGTGTCTATGGCTTGTTTCCATGCTGTGTAACATTATGACTCTATGAATACTCTTCAGCAATGACAACTGAGAATACTGGAGGTACTCGGCAGGTCAGATAGCATCACTAGACAGAGAAAGAGGCAAAGTTCTGGGTCAATGACCCTCTGTAAAAACAGGGAAAGAGAAAAGACTGGTATGATTTTAAATTGCAGCAAGTAGAGATCAAAGGAAATGTGGTAGGTAACAGACTGGAAGTGTCTCGGGAATAATTTGTTTAAAAACCAGCAGTTGGTGATAGAAACAAAAACAAATTGAAACAGAATGAAACAATGACTGTTGTGAGAAAGATTAAAGAGTGGTTTCAACTGAAACTATGAAATTTAAAGTTGAGTCCCCATGGCTGTAATATACTGTCAGAATCAGAAAATAAAAATGAAACATGTTGGTGATGAGAGCAGGGGAAAAATGGGAATTACCTGAAATTGTTAAATTCACTATTAATCCTGTCGGCTCTAATGAACTCAGAAGGCAGATGAAGCACAGTTCCTAATGCTTACATTAGGCATCATTGTAGCAATGTAGGAGGGTGGTCAGAGTGGGAGTAGAACAGTTTTTTAAACTGGAAGTTGAAGGTTGCCCTGGGGAGCTGAAATGTCACCCATCCCTTTCCTTCCACAGATGCTGCCTGTCCCATTGACTTCACTGAGCAATTTGCTTCTTGCTCCTGATTCCAGCATCTCAATCTCTAGTATCTCCATTACTATGAGAATCTTTATAATAGACCAAGCAAATACTGAGGTGTTTGTGTGTGCATAATTGTATATATTATAGGGTAGAACCAATATGGCTACCCTGTTCCCTGCGGTCTTTGTTAGTGCAGTTTGAACCATTTTCCAAGTGATTGCCATGTGTGAGTTCCAGAACATTGAAAAAACGAATGAAAAAGTTAAGCCAGCCCCTCCCTAGGTACTTTTCCCTGCAACTGCAGGAGATGGAACACTTGTCCCCATACCTTCTCCCTCGCCTCCATCCAGGGACCCCAGCAGTCCTTCCAGGTGAGGCAGAAGTTCACATGCAACTCATCTAACTGCTTGCAGTATTCCTGATGTTGCCGCCTGTACATTGGCAAGACCTTGCTAAGACTCGACGACCATTTCACCGAACACATGCTCAGTCTGCCAAAGCCAACTGGATCTCCCATTTTAACTCTCCTTCTCGTTCCTATACTGACAAATCTGTCCTGGGCCTCACGTTGCCAGAGTGAGGCCACGCACAAACTGGAGATACAGCAACTCCTATTCTGCTTGGGAACAATCCAACGAGACGAATGTTGAATTCTCCAGTTTTTGGGAACGTCTAAAACCCCTCCCCTTTCTCTCCCCCACACACCCTTTTCTTCCCCCTCTCCCTCCCCCGCCCCCCCCCCCCCATTGTGCCCCGCCTAGATTTGCACTCATTTACTTATTTCTTCCCCTCCATTCCTTCCTCTGGCTTCACAATTTGCAACTTTTTTTATCCTTTTGCCTCAATATATATTAATCTTTGGCCTTTGTCCAACTACCCTCGCCTAATGAAAGAGTTAACTTTAGTTTTCACTTTGCATTTTGTTTTGTTTTGGTTTTTCTTTCAAAACTGATCCATTCAAAATGCATCTTATGACCGTAAATGGTGATGCCTTTTGGAAATTCTTCCCACACTCCCATTTGATGATGTCAGTGAAGACTGGGAGTGTCAGTCCCAGATGAGAAAGCCTGGAATTTGTTTGTTGTGCAGTCTGGCGGTTCTGTAATTCAACAGGGAATGGAGCAATTATTGCAGGGTGACTTCATTCTCACGCACAGGTTGTGAACAGTAAGCAGCAGAGGACCAGGATTGAGAGGTGTTGAAGAAGAAGGGTTTGACAGGCAGCAAACTTGAAATGCTTTGCAAAGTGTAAGAACATTTGCATCCCTTATGCAAACATTACGACTGCACTCAAGAAAGTTGACTTAATGCAAGTAATGACCCATGACGTTGTTTTAGTTGGATGTATTTCTGAAAATAACCTCTTGATGGTGAACATTTGTTTAAAGTAAGCAAAACAAACTTTAATTGGAGCAATTTGAAAGTTGTGAAATGCAGCTCTTGAAACTGCAAGGTAGACACAAAATGCTGGAGTAACTCAGCGGGTCAGGCAGGATCTCGGGAGAGAAGGAATGGGTGATGTTTCGGCTCGAGACCCTAAGAAGGGTCACCCATTCCTTCTCTCCAGAGATGCTGCCTAACCCGCTGAGTTGCTCCAGAATTTTGTGTCTACCGTCGATTTTAAACCAGCATCTGCAGTTTTCTTTCCTACACATTTTGAAACCGCAAGCTTGCAGAATAGAATTAGAAATACTTGGCATTTTGACTGAGGACCTCTTTTGGATCCTATGGCTGGAAATAACACTGCCACTCGCCAGCGTTGAGGAAATGAGTTAATGCTTGTCAAAATGATGCAACACATGCATATCTTGAAGCTATGTGACTTCTGAGATTGCCACCATCGCTGATACGTCCCTCCCTCAAAATTTTGATTGCATGAAGGATTTCAAAATAAACTGTTTTCTAGCAGGAGTAAGCTACTTCAAAAGAAAATATAAAATAAATACATTTTTCCATTTCAAAAACTGGTAATCATAAACTTGATGATTGGATGATTATCCTTGTGTCATTCGCTGGTACTTTTCCTATATTACTGCTGTGATTTCAGGCGATGAAGTACACTTCAAGTGCAGATAACTTTGAGAGGGCTTTAGGTGAGTTCAATTTTGAATGACAGCATGGAAACAGGCCTTTAGGCCCACCAAGTCCATGCCCAACATCCATCACCCGTACACGAGTTCTGTCTAGGCACTCGGGGCAGATGCCAATTAAGTTGCAAACCGGCATGTCTTTGGAATGTGGGAGGAAATTGGAGCACCCAAAGAAAACCCATGCGGTCACCGGGAGAACGTGCAAACTCTGCACAGCGAGCACCCGGGGGTGGGGGGGGGGTCACTGGTCTGTGAGGAAGTAGCTCAAACACTGTGCCACTGACCTACCCTTATTCACATGTTGGTAGCACTCTAAATGTACAAGGCTCAAACTCCACTGCAAAAACCATGAGCACAAAAGTCACATCTGACACTGTGTCCACTACCCAAACACTTTGAAGCCTGGTTCATGAGCATATTCTCCATATTGCCACAATTCGTACATGCAAGAAAGAGGCCATTTGTCCGATCAAATCCATGCCAGCTCACTCATGTTGCCTCTAGACTGCCGTCCGCATCGCCTCATCAATTCGATCACCCACCTACACTAAGGGCGGCACGGTAGCGCAGCGGTAGAGTTGCTGCTTTACAGCGAATGCAGTGCCGGAGACTCAGGTTCGATCCTGACTACGGGTGCTGCACTGTAAGGAGTTTGTACGTTCTCCCCGTGACCTGCGTGGGTTTTCTCCGAGATCTTCGGTTTCCTCCCACACTCCAAAGACGTGCAGGTATGTAGGTTAATTGGCTGGGTAAATGTAAAAATTGTCCCTAGTGGGTGTAGGATAGTGTTAATGTGCGGGGATCGCTGGGCGGCACGGACTTGGTGGGCCGAAAAGGCCTGTTTCCGGCTGTATATATATGATATGATATTTCCAGCAGCCAATTAACATACTAACTGTCTTGGGGTGTTTGAGGAGACTGGAGCGCCCAAAGGAATCCCACATGGTCACAAGGAGTAATCAAAAGGAACAGCAGATGCTTGTTTATACCAATGATAGACACAAAATGCTGGAGTAACTCAGTGGGTCAGGTGGCATCTCTGGAGAAAATGGATAGGTGATGTTTCAAGTCAGGACCCTTCAAATGTCACCTATCTGTGTTCTAAGGGAATGTTGCATGACCCGCTGAGTTACTCCAGCATTTTGTGTCTCTCTTTGGTCGCAAGAAGATGGTACAAACTCAAACCTGGGACAAACTGGAGTGGTGGGGCAGTAACACTCTCTACTGTGCCGCTGGCTGCCCAGTACTAAACGTTATCTTTCAACCGAGACAAAGTTTTTGTCTGCACTCTCACATAGAAGAAAAAAATGTCATCACCACACAGGTGACACCTGTATAACAGCCATTTGGGTAATGGAAATTCTATCCCACAGAATTCAGAAGTCACTATCACTGGTCACTAGGGCGGCACGGTGGCGCAGCGGTAGAGTTGCTGCCTTACAGCACTTGCAGCGCTGGAGACCCGGGTTCGATCCCGACCAAGGATACTGTCTGCACAAAGTTTGTACGTTCTCCCCCTGACCGTGTGTGTTTTTTCCGAGATCTTCGGTTTCCACACCACACTCCAAAGACGTACAGGTATGTAGGTGATTTGGCTTGGTATAAGTGTAATTGTCCCTACACAAACTAAAACGATCCAAACATTTGTGATACAGAATCATATTTGCTCTCTCTGAAATGATGTGAATAAAAAGTAAATAAACAAACACAAAACGTATTTTTACAACTTGCATTTCTTGACGCATGTGCAGATGACACGGCTTTGTGTTATGGGCAACCGCGACACACACCATTTTCTCGGAATGCCATAACGTGGGAGTCGTCACGGTGAGTTATTGCTCAGCCTGTATTTATCCCGCACAGAATATTCTAGCAACAAAGAGCATGGAGATAAATTTCAGTACTACGAATCAATTAAATCTGAGTGCTGGGGAATGTGCTTGAAACCATAAATCAGACACTGATTAGAGAATGTAGGCACAAAATGCTGGAGTAACTCAGCGGGACTGGCAGCATCTCTGGAGGGAAGGAATGGGTGACATTTCGGGCCGAGACCCTTCTTCAGACCCGAAACGTCACTCATTCCTTCTCTCCAGAGATGCTGCCTATCCCGCTGAGTTACTCCAGCATTTTGTGTCTACCGCCGATTTAAACCAGCATCTGCAGTTCTTTTGTACACTGATTAGAGAATGATTTCTTAAAATCATATGTTGTCCGGCAAATTAGATTGAGTTTTTTTTTAAGGAAATGTGGTTGATCTGGTGCATATGGACTTTCTAAAGTTGCTTGATCAGGTATTATAACATCAACACTGAAGGCAAATGAATGTGAGGAGCTGTAACTGCAAAGATCGAACACTGATTAACCAGAAACAGAGATCGAGTGACAGGTCAGTTTGGACGAGAGGAAACGGTACAGCAAAGTTCCCAGCTCACATGATATTAATGACTTGAACATGGGTATGCAAAGCATACTGATCGGATGATTATCCTTGTGTCATTCGCTGGTACTTTTCCTACATTACTGCTGTGATTGCAGGCGATTAAGTACTTTTCGAGTGCAGATGACTTTGAGAGGGCTTTAGGTGAGTTCAGTTTGGAACGACAGCATGGAAACAGGCCTTTAGGCCCACCAAGTCCATGCCCAACATCGATCACCCGTACACGGATTTGAAAATTGTAGCTGACACACAACATTGTGAACAGTGAGGACGATAAATAGATTGGTGGATGGGCAGATTAGTGGCAGGTGAAATTTAATGCTGGAATTTGTAAAGTATTTCAGGTGTGAGGGCAGCACAGTGGTAGAGCTGCTGCCTTACAGCGCCAGAGACCCAGGTTTGATCCTGACTATGGGTGCTGTATGTACGGAGATTAAGTGTTTTCCTTCTGACCATGTGTGTTATCTCCGGGTGCTCCAATTACCTCCCACATCCCAAAGACATGCAGGTTTGTACGTTAATTGGTTTCTGTAAATTGCATCTAGTGTGTAGGATAGTGCCAGTGTACGGGGTGATCGCTGGTTGGTGCGGACTCGGTGGGCTGAAGGGCCTGTTTCCGACGTTGTATCTTTAAAATCTAAAGTGTGCAGTTTAGTGACGTTGTGACTGAAATTGTGACGGTAGGATTGTAATCCAGTCAGCAATCGAAGTGAGCAGACCCTCCACTGGAAGTGAATAGGGAAGGCTTGATCTTTGAAATACAAAGCATTACGGTTATAATTTCTTAATTATAATAACAGGGAGAATCAGAATCATACAGCATGCAAACAGGCCCTTTGGCCCAACTTATCCATGCCAACCAAGATGTCTCATCGAAGCTAGTCAAAATTTGGCCAGGAATTACAAAGAAATTAATTAGACAATAGACAATAGGTGCAGGAGTAGGCCATTCGGCCCTTCGAGCCAGCACCGCCATTCAATGTGATCATGGCTGATCATTCTCAATCAGTACCCCGTTCCTGCTTTCTCCCCATACCCCCTGACTCCGCTATCCTTAAGAGCTCTATCTAGCTCTCTCTTGAATGTATTCAGATAATTGGCCTCCACTGCCCTCTGAGGCAGAGAATTCCACAGATTCACAACTCTCTGACTGAAAAAGTTTTTCCTCATCTCTGTTCTAAATGGCCTACCCCTTATTCTTAAACTGTGGCCCCAGGTTCTGGACTCCCCCAACATTGGGAACATGTTTCCTGCCTCTAATGTGTCCAATGTTAGATATAATCCAATTGATTATATCTAACACATTTCACAGGTTTAGTGCTGATTATGTGCATACAACTGTGTAGCATCACTATTTCTGTTGCGTGACATCCTTGTCTGTATTATGTTGCAACCCTAATGGGTGGGCTTCATTAGTTATAGTAGTGTAATGCTGGAGTAACTCTGCGGGACAGGCAGCATCCCTGGAGAGAAGGAATGGGTGACGTTTCGGGTTGAGACCCTTCTTCAGTCGGAAAGTCACGGGGAAGGGAAATGAGAGGTATAGATAATGATGTATAGAGATATAGAACAAATGAATTAAAGATATGCAAAAAAGTAATAATGATGAAGGAAACGGGCTGTAGCGAGATGAGAACGAAAGGTTCACTTGCACCTCCTCCAACCTCAGCTACGTTAAGCGTTGTTCAAGATGTGGACTCGTATACATCGGCGAGACCAAGCGTAGACTGTGCGATTTTTTTCGTTGAACACCTTTGCTCAGTCCACCCGGACCTACCTGCTGCTAAACACCTTAATTCTCCTTCCCATTCCCACACTGACCTTTCTGCCTTAGGCCTCCTTCTAAATGCGACTAAATGCAAATTGGAGGAACAGTATCTCATATTTTGCTTGGGCAGCTTGCAGCCCAGGGGTGTGAATATTGCTTTCTCTCACTTCAAGTAACTTCAAGTAACTCCTGCATTCACTCTCTCTCCACCCTTCCCCCACCCAAGTCGCACCAACTTTTTGTTCTCACCTAGCTGCAGATAACAACGATATGGTTCCTTTATCATTGTTACTTTTTTTGCATATCTGTCATTCATTTGTTTTTTATCTCTCTACATCATCGTCCATATCTTTTGTTTCACTTTTCCGTGACTTTCAGTCTGAAGAAGGGTCTCGACCTGAATCATCACCCATTCCTTCTCTCCAGAGATACTGCCTGTCCTGCAGAGTTACTCCAGCATTTTGTGTCTATCTTCTGTTCAAACCAGAATCTACAGTTCCTTCCTACACAGTGTAATGTGGGTGCCAGGGTGTGCCTGGTTAGTGGGTGGAGGTACTTTTGAATAATTACTCGCCCTTTATTCAGATGCCTACTTTTGCTTCTGACTTGCCTACATTTCTAAGAAACGGTACTTTTAAAACTTTCTAAGCTAATTGATAATGTGTTGTGTCTCGTAGCATTCAGTATTCAATATAATAAATAAGTAAATTGATAGGAGTTAGAAAAAGTACAAGATCTGATATGGTAAACCATTTGAGATCTACTAATGGGCATCATGAGTCTGCAGGGCTAAAATATGAAGCTATTTAGCAAGTTGCATAGTGAGGTTGAGTGGAATATGGTAGTCTGGAACATCACATGAAGAAACCATAAAGATCCAGTTATACAAGTATGCACAAGTACAGAAAATATAAGGAATCAAACAAGGTTTGATGTTCGTATTACATTTTTGTTTTGAAGCATGTTGCCTACAGAAAAATAATAATACCATGAGACGCTATGAATTTTAAGAAGAATTGCAACAGATTCAATTTCAACATAATTATTGAAATGAAATACCAGGGGAAATGTTCAAATTACATCCAACAACTAACCAGTGAAAATAATCTGATATTGCAATTGCATACTTCTGTCTAACTGAACGTGGAAGTAATATATTTTGGGCGAATTAATGATGTGTCATTTGTTTGAAGTGTTTAATTAAGAATGTGTATTTTATTTTAAAGGCTGTTGAGTTAAAGGCGTTTTCCCAACCCTCACCTCACCGCCTCCAGTACCGAATGGTGCTTGTTGTTAAATAGAACCTATTGATAACAAAACTAATGGGAGGTTAAGTAGCCCATTAGTAGTCTCCATCGAAACAAGGCTTTGGACCAGTGCAAACTTTTGTTGCTCACTGGTTATTTGTGTAATCTGGTGCAAACATACTATAAAGTGCAAATGTGCCTTCACCAGAAAGTTTGCCAATTTATTTTAGCTTTGTTCTTTTTTTCAAATGGCTCTTTCAGTTCTTTGGGGATTAAGCCCACTGTATATGATGTTTAGTCATCTAGCTTCTCAATAATGGAATTCTCTCCCCAAACCACCCTCCTACCACCCTGCCCCCCACCCCCAAGCCCTTCCTTATCCTTTTGAGGGTACCTGACTGGATCAGAGAAATGAAATTATCCACTTTGGTGCACAAAATAAAGCAATTTTAATTTCTTTTAAAGGGTGATTAATAAAGAATGAGGGGTGATCTTACAGACTTGTAGAAAATCAAGGAGGCATAAATCAGGTAAACACACAAGTCTTTTGCCCAGAGTAGGGGAATTGTGAACGTAGGGCATAGGTTTAAGGAGAGAGAGGAAAGATTTAATAGGAACCGAAGGGGTAACTTTTTTTACACAAAGGATGGTGGGTGTATGGAATGAGCTACCTGAAGAAGTAGTTGAGGCGGGTGCTATTGTTATGTTTTAAGAGGTATTTAGACAAGTACATGGATAGGACGGGTTTTGAGGGATATGGGCCAAACGCAGGTAGAGTGTAGATGGGGTTTTGGGGATGTTGCATTAGTTATATGGGGAAAGGTAGGACAGATGAGGCCTGCATTCACTCCAAGTTTGAGGGGAGAGCATGAAAATGATACAATTCCTATGAGGCTTGATAGCTGGATTGTGCAGTGGCGGAGTCTTCGCCCGCCCCGAATGGCGGGGCTTGGGTCGGCCCGCCGCGGACCTTTCACCGTCCAGCGCGGCCTGGAACGTGGCAACTTCAACAGCCTGACCGCGGGAGAAGACATCGGGGAAGAGAAAAGACATTCTGGGCTTCCATCACAGTGAGGAGGTGACTGGAGGAGACTCACTGTGATGGATGTTTCTTTCTTTTTGTTTTGTTCTGTGTTGGTTGTGATTGGGTGTGAAATTGTTTATTTTTATTGCTCTATTGCTGGACTGAGGGTGACCTTTCATTTCACTGCACATCTTGTATGTGTATGTGACAAATAAACTTGACTTGACTTGACGATAGATAGTTTTGTTATGACACGTTTCTGTAATGTGAAAATGTAGAATCAAGTACTGTAGATGCTGGTTTAGCCAAAGATAGGCAGAAAGTGCTGGAGTAACTCGACGGCTCAGACAGCATCATGAGAGGAAAAGGATAGGTGACATTTCTGGTCGGGATCCTTCTTCAGACTGAAAGTAGGGGTTGGGGGGTGGGGGGGGGGGGATGTGGGGGGATAGAACTGGACGTGAGAAAAGACCAGGACAAATCAGGGCCAGCAAAAGATTACTTCATGACGGTCCGGCCAAGCAACGCAGGAGGTTGTTCCGTGCCGAGACTTTAACACGGAGAGCTTCAAGGTGTTGCTTGCAGGTCAGCTGCCGATCTAATTTCACCCCGAGGTATGTAGGAAATGGGTTGTAGGGTAGGGGTGACCCATTGAGGGTGACGGTTAGCTGGCGTTGAGCTTCCTTGTTGTTCAGGTGAAAGGCCGTTGTGGTGGTTTTTGCCATACTCCGTTTTTGTCTCCAGGTCTTAAGGTATCCCACGACAGGTTCAATTTCCACCAAGAGCACATCCTCAACATTTGACCAGCTCTTGTCCGAGTGCAGTAGGGCCAAGTCATCTGGGTATCCATACTGGCATGAGGTCGTGCGTGGCTGATTGCTGATATAGAGATAGACGAGCATGGGGGCCAGTACCGAGCCTTGGGGAACTCCGTTTCTTAGGCATCGCAGTCGGCTAGATTGTCCGTCGCTGGTCTTGAGTACAAAACTGCGATTGGCAAGGATGTTGGCAAGGAACCGCACTAAATGACGGTCAGGGATGGTTCGGAGGAGCTTCAAGATCAAGCCTTGGTGCCACACCGTATCATAGGTGGCGGTGAGGTCCATCAGTGTGATGCCCGCCTTGTCACCCTTTTTGAAACTGTCTTCGATGTCATTGGTCAGCTTGACTGGTGGGTGGTGCAGTGTCCACACCGAAATCTGGCTTGTTCAGCGGTTGAGGGTCGGTTGTAGTTGAGGGCCAACGATTGGATTGAACCGGGCCAGGAGAAGACGTTTGAGGAGCTTGTACGGGACACAGAGGAGTGAGATGGGCCGATAGTTCCATGGGTCGTCCGCAGGCTTGTTTGATTTTGGTAGCGCAATGACGGTGGCTTTCCGCCAGATCTTCGGGATGGACTGACCAATGAGGCAAGAGGAGAAAAACTCACGGAGCCAGGCCAGGCATTTAGGACCGCAGTGATTCAGGAATTCTGGGGGGATGTTATCAGGGCTCTGAGCTTTTCCACATTTCAGTTGAGAGATGACAGAAGAAAGTTCTGCAGAGGAAAAGGGTGCTGACAGGTGCCCATCAGCGCCTGGAGCTTTCCAAAGATTAGTGGTTTCTTGTTTAATAGAACGAGTATGGTTCTTGTCCGCGACTTTGGAGTGGCCATTGGCCAGGAACTGGTGGGCGATGGAGCTGGCCGTGACAGGGCAATGCTTTGGGTGGGTACTTCGACCGGTGAGGCGATTGAAGGTCTTCCACGCCACCATACTGGAGTGTGTGAAGTCGATTCCTTGGACTGTCTCTTCCCACCGCTCTCTGCGCTTCTTGTCAAGGCAGTTTGTTAGTTGCGTAGCCTTGGAGGCAGCCTCTTCGCCAGGTTCAGCGTACAGGATTGTGTCGTAGCATGGGTCACACTCTTCGTCCCACGTGGGGATGTACCGGCGATGATAGCCGCGAGGAATGGAACTCTTTGCTGCCCTGTTGAGGAGTTTGCAGAGGGCTGAGTAGGCATTGTCCGGGCTGGTGGGGGTGGGAAGGCTGTCGATCCAGAGGTCCACCAGACCTGTGAACTGGTCCCACCTGACCCTGCGGAAATTCCACCTCTTCGCAGGTTTGGTTGGGACCGGCTCGATGGGGTTGTCCGGGATAATCAGAGATGGACGATGGTGTGATTTCGGGAAGTGATCCAGGGTGATACGGTGTGGGGATGGTCCAATCAGGTTTGCAAAAACCAAGTCAGGGTCGGTAGTGGTGTTCCACCTGCCAGAGCGGAAGCTGTCCGGTTGTTTTGGGTCGTACAGGGGTTGAACGCCAGTGGCTGAGGCCCAGTCTTCTAGTGCAGCGCCATCTGGGTTGGTTGAACAGTAGCCCCAGGTGGTGCTGTGGCAATTAAAGTCTCCAGCGTACATGCAGGGCCAACCAAAGGCAGGAATGGAGTCTTTGTGAAGCCTGGTAGGAGGTGGCTTGTACACATTGATGACAGTGACACCTTCGACTTGCGTTGCCGCCCATTCCACGTCGGAGGCAGGAGGGGACGTTGCAATCGCTTTCCATTTTGCTGTGTTCCTTACAAAAGTGGCAATCCCGTGGGTGTTGCTCTCGGTGTAGGCGGCCAGGGTATAACCAGGGATCTTCAGGTGGGAGCTGTCACTTTTGTGAGTCTCTTGGAGCAGGATTGCAGTGACTTTGTGGGTCTGTAGCAGATGTTCAATGATGGTGGTCTTCGCCTTGGTGAGGCCTTCCGCATTCAGCTGCAGCAGGGTGATGCCATCCGGTTCCACATCCGTAGGTGCCCGCCCTAAGAAGGTCGCATGCTCCGGGTTGGCGCCAAGCTGCAGCGACTGAGGTTGCATTTGGGCTGCAAGCTGTTTTGTTCTGCTTCTGCAGTCTCTGTTTGTTGTCGTTAGCTTGACTGGGGTCAGTTGACAGGGCTCACCACAGGAAGGTCGACAACATGAACCTCCTTCTTGATCTCAAACTGCCCTTGCACATTAGTGTTCTCCACACTAATTTCAATGCTCCACGTCCTTCTCCTTGGTGAATGCAGATGCAAAGTACTCATTTAGTACTTGCATCACTTACTCCCTGTATTCCAGCACCATTGATGGCCACGGTTCATTTGACTGGAAACAGGTCAGCTGTCCAGAGCAGAGCAGAGCAGATGGTGCAGTGGGTGGAGCACTCAGAAGATGGAGGGCCTGAAGATGGACAGGCAAAATCTTATGCTGTTCACAACTATGCTGCTGCCATTTCCGCTGGCCTTGCCACCCAAGGAAGTACTGGTGATCTAAGCGAGATCTCATCACACTCCAGGTACAGTGCGTTTTAATGAATGCGGCCTTCCAGTGAACTTACTGCATATACCACATATATGGTGCGCCTTCCATCGCCCGGCGCGGCCGCGGGACACCATTCTGCTTTAGTTAAACATTTTGTTCAAGATGGCTGCGCCGTTGTGTTTGGCTGCCTGCCACTGTATGTTTTTTTTTTTTTCCTAATCAGATGTGCAGCACTTTGGTCGACGTGGTTGTTTTTAAATGTGCTATACAAATAAAATTGACTTGACTTAACTTGACTTGACATCCTCTTGCTCCAAGCACAAATTCCCTCCTTTAACTTTGAGCACTCCTACCTTGCCCACCTTCTTGCTTTTAATGTTTGTATGAGTGGCTAGAACCTCTGAACATGCAGTGCAATGTTTTGGTGTTTTTGAAGAGAATTGTGTGAAAGCAATTTCTTTCCAGAATGGTGTATAGAGGTCCGTGGGCAAGTACAATGATGTCTGGCGTTCATTACCTGTACAAGATTACACTGTGTAAATGTGTAGGCTGGGCCCTCCATTGACTCTCCTTGACACTGCTGTGCTCCTGTCCGCCTGAAATACAGAGTTCCCATCGTCGGATTTTGCCGCTTGCCCGACCACCACAACGCCGAGGCCGCAATGCCATTGCCCACTGGAAGATGCAGCATTGATGCTCAATGCCTCTGGATACTCACAGGCCAGGCCCACCAACTCTGACCTTCACCGCATCACAGGTGCAGCCCTCTTACTCCACCACCGGCCCTCTCAGCCGCTCCCTGGCCATGCCTTTGTATGTCCTTACCTGCACCCTGGCCACCCATGTGCCAGGCTCAGACTCCGCTAATCCTCACTTCTGGGAGACCGGGGTCATTGACTCAACTGGGTTGCAAGCCAGGAGCCTTGATAATGCAGGCTCCACCTGCTTTACATTGACTGACACTCCTGGATTCTTCTGCTCCCCACTTCCAACTGGGGACCTCAATAATGACACCACTGAGTAGTGTCCTCGCTCGCCTCCCAGTGGCAACCGTCCTCTCATCTCGAATATTCCTCCTCTTCATAGACTCCCCTGCTGGCCTTTTATCCTTTTTGGATCTTTTTATCAACTGCGGCATCAACCTTGACTTCTCCACTCCCCTTACCCGCTCCAATTCCAGCCTCTCTGAACGCACAGCCCGCTCCCTCGGTATCAATTCCAACATTGTTCTTGTGATAAGAGTAGAATCAGGACATTCGGCCTGTCAAGTCTACTCCGCCATTCGATCATGACTGATCTATCTCGCCCTCCTAACCCCATTCTCCTGCCTTCTCCCCATAACCCCTGACACCCGTACTAATCCAACCTTGCCACAAGGGAGGTACCATTGTGCTGGGCCAGACACCAGCTCTCGGACACCTCCTCAAACCTCGCCCCTTGACCATGACCCCACGGATGGACGCCAGACCACCATCTCCCAGACCGTTAATGGTCTTGTCACCTGTGTCCTCATCTTTGATCTCCTCCAACCTCGCCTGTTTCCTCCACTTCTCACGCTAACCAATTCTCATCCACCGTTTCTCAATTCTGGTGGCTGCTCTTTTATCCGGACTTCGTTGCACTCTGCCACTCCGTGCTTTCAGAAATCTCCTTAACACGCCTCCACGTCCACCAGATTAAATGTGCTTTGCCCAGCGCTGCGTGTTCTATTTCCCCCTCCCCTCTCCATACTCTGACTCTTGGAGAAATATGCAGATAAAGAATGCTCCCGGGATGCAGCCTGCAATCTTCACCTGCTGCTATTTACTCGGGATACTTTGAATGAACAACACCCACAAAGAACAGCAGCTTGCTTCTGATGGACTTTGCTGTTGAGGGATGTAATTCACTTCATTCCCCACAGTATCAATGTCATTATCGTTCTCTTCTGACCACAAATGAGTCATTTCAGCACAGTGAACCAGCATGTATTCCAGAGCTAATGTTCGAGTCCCCTGTGGCTGATGCACTCGTTTCTCGCAGCACTGCAGAGATGTCTGGTTGTTTATGATGTGTCCTTGTGCCATTGGCAGGGCGTTTCCACATGTGATTACAATGCTCTCTCTTTTACGGAAATGATCAGATAGGCCACAGTAGCAGCACGATGTTGCTGGGTCTGGTATGCCGATCCAACAGATCTTTTCCATTGGTTAGTTTTTTGATGGCAGCAGGGCTACTGTGGGTTTGAGCTCTGGGGAAATGCTGATCTTTTTCTGTAGAGTCGGCAGAGGAAGTGAGGTAAAATAGCAGTGCCTCGATAATGCATCAACATAATGATCAATTTTGGGGTTTTGAAATGCTAAATGTGCATAAAGACAGCTCTACAGGGAGAAATATATTGGATACAGAAGTAAAGAAAAGGTTCTATAGTTAAATAAATCAGCTGCATTTGAAGTCTATGAGTAAGAGGATATAATAAATAAATCATTTTTTGAACCAAGTCACACTGACAAAGAAAAAGTAATAATTTAGTAGAAGCAAAGTCCAGGTTGAATTTGATTTATCAATTTTCAGATTAGTCATCTGGCAGTGCCTGATATGAAAGCTACTGACTGGGCCCAAAGTCCATGGACAATATTGTGATCTGGCCTCTTAAATCCAACACATCAATATTCACCTTCATTAAAGTTAAGTTTACCTCTGATAATTCATTGCTGAAATGCTGAAACCAAATTTGGACAAATACTTTGATCATAGAAACATAGGTGCAGGAGTAGGCCATTTGGCCCTTCGAGCGAGCACCGCCATTCAATATGATCATGGCTGATCATCTAAAATCAGTACCCCGTTCCTGCATTTTCTCCATATTCCTTGATTCCTCTAGTCCTAAGACCTACATTGTCTTCAATAATCTTTTCCTTTTGACATATCTAAAGAAGCTTTTAGACTCAGTTTTTATATTCCCTGCAAGCTTTCTTTCATGCTCTTTTCCCCCCCTATTAATTAACCCCTTTGTATTCCTCTGTTGAGTTCTAAATTTCTCCCAGTCCTCCAGTTTGCTGCTTCCCCTAGCCAATTTATATGCCTTTTTCTTGGATTTAGCACATTCAGATTCCCTATCTCCCTGTTCCTACCCTCGCTAGCACGAGTTACTGGAAGTGATAACCACCCTGGAAGTCCTGGTTTTCAGCCTCCTACCTAGTTTTCTATACTAGTTGCAGAACCTCATTCCTCTTCATGCCCACGTCATTTGTGCCTACATGCACAACTATTCCCTCTCGAGGATGTTCTAAAGATGGTTGAAGACATCTTGGACCCTAGCACCAGGGAGGCAACACACCTTCCTCGTGTCTCGCCTGCCGCCACAGAATCTCCTGTCCACACCTCTGATAATGGTGTCACCCGCCACTATGGCTATGCCTGTCGTCGGTCTCACCAGTCAAGCCTCAGCGCCAGAATTCGAGTCACAAACCTGTCCGGCGCTCAGACTGGAAGCATCGTCCAGACTGGATAGCTCCCAAATGTGACAAATCCTGATTTGAAGCAGCTGACTATTCTGTGCTTTGGTTCTTTAGAAGTCGCGTCATAGAATATGTTTAATAACTGGGTAAATGTAGTTTATATAACTAGTTATTGCAATTATTTTGAGTTCTTTTCAGTTCAAATGTTTTCTCTCTGTTCACTGACGAAAATTTCCTTTTATTAAGAAATGTACTTTCTGCATCCTATCCTACAATAAATTCTGATCCCAAATATCAGTGGTCCCTGAGAGGTTTTGCTATTCCTGAGGCCTGCAGTCTCCCTTTGGGCCCTTCCTACTTCCTCTTTCAGCATTCTATCATGTGCTTGCAATTATTCATGCTCTTGTATTTGTTAACACTCTCACCCTCATCTATATTGGCAGAGCAGCTTCCAGTTCCTTGCATCTCTGTCTTGCAAACAAGCTACTCATGTTTCAAAGAATCCCAGTCTCATTGCTTTGACCATAGATACAGGACACGTCCTTCAATGCCTTTCTTGCTTCTGCACCTTCTAAAGTGCCTTGGGCCATTTTGCAGTTTTTGGGAGGTTGCATAAGTGCAGCCAGTTATAATGATGCAAGGTTTTTTTGATGTTCATTTCCTGTGTATCCACCCCCACCCAGATGCAGCATGGAGAAGCAGCAGTCGTTTAATAAGTACCACTGTGAACTGACCTGAATATAGCATATTCAGAGGGGTGGTGACCTGTGAAAATAACTCACTCTGCTTAATATCTACCTTGTGGATAAATTACCTGAAATAAATCTGCTATTCGTTTGGGATGTTTTGACATTTTCATACATCATTTAACACATATTTACTGGTCAGTGAGAAATATCTGCCTTGTCTATAAAATAAAAAATAGTATTTCAGTTAAATTGAACTTTGAAAGTTGGTTGTAAGGGAAGAAATTCTGACTTGAAGATTGGTCCTCAGGACAATCCAGTGGGTAACTTTGTTTTTTCAGTTTCCAGATAACCAGAGTCTTTGAGTACACAGCAGCAGACGATTGCAGAGTTGTTCTCATTCTTGGGCCTCATTCCATTACCAATACTGGAATCTTGTTGCTCAGTCCCAATATTATTGTTGGTTGAGCCGCAGAACGAACTTGCAGTGAAAATAGAATATTGCTTGTGACTCTGTTCATAATTCAGTGTGTTCTCTCCACCCATATGAAACCAAATAAGAGAACAACTAGAATATTTGAAGTGTGGGAAGTACTTGAAAAGGAGACCAGAAGAAAATTGTTGACTGCATTTGTGAACAATCCCCAAAATGACCTGAAATCTACTCCCAGTGATCTTCCCAGTGAGAATCTGTAGGAACGACTACTGAAATCCTTTTGGGGGGGGGGGGGGGGGGGAGAAGAAGGAGGAATGGAGTGGGGGAATGAACCTCACCCACATTAGCCCTTTATTTTTGAATTATGCTGTTGGTAACCAGACTCTTTCCCAATCTTGCCATCACTACTTCTGCTTATAAAGTTCTTTGGCCTAGGAAAGCTGTTTATGGTTCAATGGTGCTTTATTGTCACATATGCCAAGTGCAAATGCGCAGTGAAATTATTTTCTTACAAACAGTCCAATAGAGTATTGCCATACCTTCCTCGATTAGCAATTGCATAGAAATAGTCTACTGATCCTGCATGCAACAGGTACTATGTTGTGACACCGTTTTCCATGTCCAGAACACGCTTCAGTTGTTATGAGCAGTGCTTAATTCAGGCGAGCCCAGGCTGCTGCGGGCCTCCAACTGTCACCTTCCTTGGTCAACCAGCAACGACAATCCGCTCCTCACCCATCCACCTTTGTGCCCCGGGCGCGCCTCGAGCAGCTGACCTAGAAGGCATGGTAGGCCAAACCCCGGTCCCTCTCCTTCCCATCAGCCTCTCTCCTCCCTCATAGCATCCGTTGTCAATGCTGGCTCCTTCCTTCTGGTCTTTGGGGGCCGTGCAGTGGTGGCTCGATGGGCTACTGGGTTCTCCGAGCATGGCCAACTCGGCGGCTCCCCCTGGCAGGTCACGGTTTGACGAGTCATACGGTTGACCCTAGTTTGCTGGATGTTGCGTTTGGCTGCGGACCGCTGGGTCGGCGGTGGTACACCAAGTCTTGCAGTACATCGCGGTCCACTGGCTCGGCGGTTTCCCCTGTGGTCCATGTTGTGAAATGCCCGTGTCTCAGCAAAGAAAAAGTTCTGATTGACAGTTTGTTTGGATAATGACCTTCACACCTCTCATTAAGATTGTCAGAACAAATGGTTCATTGCAGTTTCATTTTATTTTAATTGTGAGGTTGGGCTATATGAGCTCGGAGAGGGTGTGTGCTGAGATAAGAGCAGACAACACTTCCGTTAGAGTTGTGCTGGGGCTAGAACTAAACAGGATGTTGAATGGGATCTTCCAGAAGAGTGAGACTTTGCTGATCATCCTCTGTTTTATAACATTTGGAGTTCAGAAAATGCATGGTCGGCAGCATGCCCATGCATGAGGAGATTGGATATTGTTTTTCTACTTCCAGGGTGTGCGTCACCAGGCATGTAAAGACTGTGCTTACCTGAGCATGTGAATGTTGTGATGCAAGTACTGAAAGCAATAGGGTAGTGGTGATGGGACAGCGGGTAGTTAGACGAACAGTTTTAACGTGACCGTATCTATTATTATTACATTAGCCTTTTAAAACCAGAATGCCCTTATATTTGATTCAATAATCCCTTTCTTATCCCAGATTGATAGCTTGTGGGAACAGTATTCCACAATGTGCCATCGCAAGGCCACTGGGTTCTTGATAACATCCCAAATGCTCCCTTTTCTTCTGGGTCGTCTTGGGCCAGAGATTCCAATTAGTCATCGGTGGATATTGTATTGAGACTTAATGAAATCCTATTAATTATTCTGTTGAATTGGGAATAACAGCTCAATAGTTTAAGAGAGAGATTTGAGATCATATTGAAGAGTGTATCTGTTCAGTAAATTCTGAATAATTTGGTTCTTAATTTTTTTTTTCAGTCCTATCGTAAAAGGATTTTTTTCTTCCAGGACACCAATTTGATTTCATTTCAGGATGGATCTGTTAACTGCGAAGGTCCTTGATGAACTGAGCATGGACAGAAAGCTAACAGTGATGTTGTTTCGAGGATGGCCGATGTGAAAATTGGACCTGTGTGCATTTCTGTGGTTGGGTGAAGGAGCAGATGGGGGAAATGCACTGAGTTCACTTCACGCTGAGTTCTTTGGAGGACCTTTGCAGAATATGAGTATCCAACTCGTGCATTTTGGGACCCAGCTGTGTGTGTCCTGTTTCTGTTTTGACAGGTGTGTGTCCTCTGTTGCAACATTTGTGCCATCCCAGCTTAGGACTTTTATCCTGGTCAGTTTGATTGGGCATCAGCAATGATGGCTATGTTAGCTAGATCTCTGGCTGATAGTGGACAAGGGTCTCGACACAACATAAGAGAATAATTTTCAGTTGATTCCCCCTCAATTGCAGGTTGTGATACCCGACAAATGAATGGACCGGGACTGTTGCCCCAGATCAGGGA
This sequence comes from Rhinoraja longicauda, assembly GCF_053455715.1. Lineage (NCBI taxonomy): Eukaryota > Metazoa > Chordata > Chondrichthyes > Rajiformes > Arhynchobatidae > Rhinoraja > Rhinoraja longicauda. The sequence continues at coordinate 18,006,687 of NC_135967.1, forward strand.
GCTCATTCTTGAGCGTCTGTTGTAAGTTGACCTTGATGTCAGTGGCAAGGTGTGGTACCTGGCAAGGGAGCGGAGCTGATCATCAGAATTAATGGGAAACTGTTCAACTTGCATTAACTGTGTGTCAGATACTGGGTTACACTAACCTCGTAGTTGTGCTGCAGGAGGGAGATGATGCTTTTGTTTGCACGCTCAGAGCCTAAGTTCCAAGATATTGCTGACAATTTCACTGATGGTATGGGCCTTGCACTACATTAACGAGCCAAAAGGCCCTCAACCAATCTGCACTTGCTGCACCACAGATTCCTCCATCAACACTTTTTAGCGAGGGGCTGTAAATACTTTGAATACATGTGTTCAGGATATTAATTGGATCCATTTTTGTCAGTGTACGGTCCATATGATTGGCAAGGAATGGAATAAACAATCAGAATGACTTTCTTAACACATACGACATTGTTCTACTGTATCTGTTCAGAATTTGGGTGAATATTTGACTCGCCCTGTTGGGAATATTGAGGGGCACTCAGATGATTTGTGAATTTTAACATTATTTAAATAGTGATGATTATGATCTGGAGACCTTAAGATTATGATCTTAAGGCATAGTTTTATGATCGGTGAAAAGGATTTAAACTTTCTTTCAAATTCAGTTTTAACTCGATGTATAACATGAATGGTGTACCTTAATGCAAAGGTTATTACTCATTAATCTGCATGTGTAGAATGGTGAGTATGACCCTTGACTACACGAAAACCAGCCAAGTGGAAATATTATTTCTGAAGAAGGAATGACAAGTCTGCTCTCTCACTTTGTGCTTTATTTGCTTTGGGCTGTTGGTCACAGATAAGCCACACTCTTCCGATTTGCTCGCACTAGAGACCGTTTCTAAAATGCAATACACTTCCTGTGGAAGGAAAAACAGCCTGCGTCATGACTGGGTTGTAGTTTACAGAGGAAGCCCCTAACCATAGTTCGCCTTTGTAGCTCAGAAAAACCAAACATTTCAATTGTCTCCTGTCTGCAGCTCAGATGGATTCTTTATTAATTAATGAATGTATAACCCCCCCCCCCCCCCCCCCTTTGGATCAACAATTTGTATTTGACTAATCTTTTAAAGAATTTTAACAATTCTAATTTCCTGGCTAAATTGTTCCCCTGTGACCATCACTCGAGTATAAAGTGATTAGCCTGACCATCTTTGCCTTCTATTGATAGAACCTGCCATGCACAAATTGAGTGATGTGTTTCCGATTTTATAGTGTCACCTCTAGAGAAAGTGCAGATTTTTTTTTAAATGCAAGCTCCACAGTGAGGTAGATTGGGTGATTGGGACTACATCAACAGCTTGTGAAAAATCTGTTCAGTTGTCTGAAAGCTGCTCCTGAATCTGATGGATTGTGCTTTCAAGCTTTTGTATTGACTGCCTCGCGAGGAAAGGGAGAAGAGGGAATAACTGGGGTATAAATTAGTCCTTGATTATGTTGGCTGCTTTCCTGAATGTTGATGGAGTCAAGGGTTGGTGCATGGCTGATTTGGCTGATGGATTGGGCTGAATTCACAATTCTCTGCAATTTTTTGTGATCTTGGGCAGAGCAGTTGAGATGCAGTGGTGTATCTGGAGAAATTGGTAAATCATTGGAGACGCGCCATATTTCCATGGTCTTCCTTGGTCTTTTGGGGAGGTAGAGGTGTTAATGTGCTCTCTTGGCCATACTATTGACATGGTTGGAGCAGCTCAAATTGTTGGTGCATTTACGTCCAGGAACCTGAAGCTCTTGGTCATCTCCACTTCAGTATATTGTCAGAGGGGGTGCAATTTGGACAGTCTCTAGGACAAACACCTGTGTCCTTTACATTAGTGCAAGGGAATAACTTTGGTCTATTTAAGGGGGTTTAACGTCTCATCTAAAAGCTGGCATGTTGACGATGGAATATCCGACATAATCGATTCAATCTCTGGAGTGTAACTTTTGTCTGCAAAGCAAAAACCTAGTGAAGCTTTTGTCGATAGTGTAAAAGAATGCAGAGATCTGTTCATCTCATAAACCACAGGCCATGTGTAATTTCAATTTGCTACCAACGTGGCTTCATTCAGTCCCCTGGAAAGAAAACCATCTGCCTTCCATTGTTCCATAATGTATAGCTTATTTTGTGAAGTGTTCTGTCACATTGTCAAGTTGGAATTTCTGGAAGTTAGTTGGCCCTGTCTGCATGTTCATTTGCTATGTGTGGGTTGCAGTGAAGTATAATCATGTGCTGACTTCCCATCTGCCTGTGTGTCTTTTATAATGGGTCCGGTGGGATTGGGGGCTCTTAATCTTGATGCGTGACAATGAATTGCAGAACCAAATCTATTACCCGGACGAGTTTAGTTTAATTTAGAGATACAGCATCAATCATCCATTCACACCAGTTCAATGTTAACCCACTTTCTGATCCACACCTGACATATTTGGGGCAGTTTTTTCTCATAGAGGTCAATTAACCGACAAACCCGCACGTCTTTCGGATGTGGAGCACCCAGAGGAAACCCATCGGGTCACATGGAGAACATGCAGACTCCACACCGACAGCTCCCGCAGTTAGGATCATACCTGGGGCTCTGGTGCTCTGGCAGCAGGCCTACCCGCTGCTGCACTGTGCCACGCGTAACAGGATTGCGTAACTCCCATGTGTTTCAGGGGCTAAGTGTTGTGACTTGACAAATGGAGCCACTGGAAAAATAAGCATTGCCAGACCACCAGAGAGAAAATCTGTGATTACAGTTATAGTGAGACACTTTTGTAAGCCAAGCAATTGTTAACATGTTTTTGAAAGCACTATCTTTCTGTTTGCTTGTGTGTGCGGGATGCTGGAGAGGGCAGCCAACCCAGAGACATGACGATGATCCAATTACTTTGGTTGCTAACTATCCATTTGTCTTTGCATTCCCTCCTGGTTTCTCATGTGAACAAAACTCTCAAGTCACATACCATTGCTTGTTTGGGAAGATGGATGATCATGTTAAACACACTCACCAGAGCTTCCAATGCTATTTAAGCCACAGTGGTCTTTGTCGGCTGGAAGTGAGTCTATTTGCCATCTGGCTTCTTTAAGCCGTCTCTTTAATGGCCCATCTGAGACTTCTAGTTTGCAAATGACTCGAAGGATAAACAACGTGCAAGCAGCTATGGTTGAGTTGAACACAACCATGTATCAAACACAGGAGTTCTGTCATAAAGTCGTGCAGCATGGAAGTAGATCCTCGTATATCCATATCCAAATCATTCCCAGAAATTGTAAACCGCAGAGGCTCCAGCAATGATCTCTATGGAACACTAGTCATAGGTATCCAAACACAGAAAAACAACCTCTACTATCACCTTTGGCTGCTTTTTTTTGTTGGTTTATCCAAACCTTCTTATGCCTTGACATCCAAAATTCCCTGTATTTATTACCCATGGCTTTTGCCCTTACAAGAACATATTGAACTTGAACTTTCACTATTACTCCTTTGAATGCTCCCCACTGTGCAGATGTAGATTTACTGGCAATTGATGCTACCAGTCTATCTTGGCCAGATCCTGTCTTATCTCGATAAAGTTGGCCATCCCTCAATTTTAGACTTTTATTCCCAACCTTTTTTCCATTATTACTTTGAAATATGTAAAATGAGCTGAGATTCTATTATTGATGTTTATTATGTTAGGGGAGGCGTGATTGTTTTCATTGATTAACTTAGTTGGCAATTTAGTGGTTCAGTGAGTGCTTTCAAAAATGATCTGTCTGGTACAATTACGGTGATACTTCCATTAGTCTCATCGTATTGCAAACTAGTACATGTGCGCAGTAACTGTTAGTATGTGGGCAACCTTGACAGACAACATGCAAACAGTAATATCTCATATACAGAATGAATGTTCAACTGGACTGTTTTGTTGTTACCTAAGGAAGTATTGTTGGCCAAGATGCTGTGGAAGGTATGTCTCAATTAGTTTCATGCTGATATCCACCATTGCATCTGAATTCCAGATACTCCAGCAAAGTAAAGTTGCTTTCTCGCTGCACCCCAAAAAAAATTATCACATGCAATACATCACAAGGTTGGACCGATTATTTATTTTGTTAACTTTATGTATCTCCAGTCCAGAAAGGTATCTGATTATCACAGGCCATCTCTGCTTTTATTGCTTGTGACATATGGATGCAGGAAATAACAATTCATAAGTTAATATTCGCACATTGCTGTTATTCCTTTTCCTGGTGCAGGGTCTCAAGCTGAGATGCCGACTATCTCTTTGTTTCCACATTTGCAGCCTGACCTAATCAGTTTCCCCAGCAGTTTATGATTTGCTCCAGAACCCAGCATCTCTTGTATCTCCTTGGTATTATTCCAGTTGTTTATGTAAAGGGGGCACAACTGGATATTTAGTACTGTTTCATTCGGGTCCTTAACATGGGTTTTTAAGCTTCAATTATAGCTCTGCCAGCTTATCCATGAGCAATTGAGCCAGTTCAGTTGCTGTCCAAAGCAAATTGCCTTTTGTTGATTTTTTAAAAATTCTATGGAGATTGGCTTCATAGGCATTTACTTGCCCATCCCTAATGGCGCTTAAACAGTTGATGGTGAAGTGTCTTCTTGAAACCTGCAGTCCTTGAGTTGTGGGCATACCCTCAGTGCTGTTAGGGAGACGGTTCCAGGATTTTGACCCAGGCATGGTGAAGGAACAGTGATATATTTCCAAGTCATGAATGCTGTAAGGCTTGTATTGCAACTTCTATTGCTGGTGTTCCAATGCTTTTGCTGCCCTGGTCTTTCTAGCTCATATTTGTCCTGGGTTTGGAAGGTGCTGCTTAAGGTGTTTAGGTGAGTTGTTGCAGTGCATCCTATAGATGGTACAAACTGCTGCTACAGTACATTGGTGGTACAGTGAGTGAATGGTTGTAGATGGGTTGCTTATCATAAGGCCACTATGGCTTGTGTGGCATCAAGCTCCTGGAGTGTTGTCGAAGCTGCTCTCATCCAAGCCAGTGGAGAATGTTCCATCGCAGTCCTGACTTGGTGGATGGTGGACAGGCTTCGGGGAGTCAGGAGATGGGCTACTCAGTGCAGTATTCCCAGCTTCAGACGTGGTCTTGTAGCCATTTTGGCCACTCGAGTTTGTGTATTTGGCTATTCGAGTTATTTGGCTTTTCGAGTATTTGGCTATTCGAGTTATTTGGCTTTTCGAGTATTTGGCTATTCGAGTTATTTGGCTTTTCGAGTATTTGGCTATTCGAGTTATTTGGCTTTTCGAGTATTTGGCTATTCGAGTTATTTGGCTTTTCGAGTATTTGGCTATTCGAGTTATTTCAAGTATTTGGCTATTCGAGTCTGATCAATACTAACCCCTAGAATATTGATAGTGTGGAATTCAGTGAAGGTGATGCCATTGAATGTCAAGGCATATCATTGCCTGGATCCTGTGGTGTGAATATTACTTATCATTCATCAGCCCAAATCTGGGTATTGTGCAGGGTCTTACTGCATTTGGTTGTGGACAGTTTCATTACCTGAGGAGTTGTGAATCATGCTGAACATCATGCAGTCATTGGGGAACATCCCTACTTCTGACCTTAAGTTTGAAGGAAGGTCACTGATGAAACAGCTGGATGGTTGGACCTAGAACACTATCATGAGGAATTCCTGCAGAGATGTCCTGTAGCCGAGATGATTGGCCTCAAGCTATCTTCCTTTGTGCTAGGCAGCACTTCTACCAGCAGAGAGTTTTTCTCCTGATATCCATTGACTTTAGTTTAACAAGGTTATTTTATGCCATACACCTCATGCAGTGCTACCTTGACGTCAAGGGCAGTTACTCTCACTTCATCTCTGGAGTGTAGCTCATTTATCCATGTTTGTACCAAGGCTGTAATGAGGTCTGGAGCTGAGTGATGTTGTTGTAACCTAAAGTTGCCTTCTGTAAACAGGTCATTGTTAAACAAGTGCTAATTGATAGCACCATTGATTATCACTTCTGTCACTTTGCTGATGATCAACAGTAGTAAGGAGCTGGCAATGGCCTGATTAGATCGTGTAGACAGGACGTGGCAGGGCAATTTTCCACATTGGCAGGTGGATGCTGTGTTGTTGCTGAGTTGGAACAGCTTGGAAAAGGCTTGGCAAGTTCTGGATCAGTGGATAGACTTGTGGGTTGTGGGTCATTTGTCTGTGGACTCTTGCAGGAGAACTCCAAAGTTGATTTTTTTTTAAATGGTAAAGTTCCCCCTTCACAGTAATTATTTTGAGGCCAGGCTAATGGAGATAATGGAGTAGATGAAGTAGTAGCCAATGCAACACCATTGCCGCCTGTCACGGCAAGAGTTCCTTGTGTCTTCTTTGTGTAAGGGGTTTCTGCGCCGAGCTTTCGCCCGACCTAAGGTCCCCGTGCCTTGCTCTGATCCCTTGACCAGGCCGTGCACACTGGTTCCCCGTGAGTGGTTCGACCCACTCACCCCCTACGGTTCTAGACACTGGACTTAGATGCAGGAGCGTTTATAGTGCAGAAAAATTCAACCAGACCAGATTTGAAGACCAGGGTTTAAATGGAAAAGGCTTTTATTGAGCGCTTGGGACTATTGTCCATGAATACTTATACAGTTCTATAAGACATATCTATAAGACACATACCGAATTACATGAATACTTTTGACTATGAATTCTAAAACGCACAGTTCTACAAGACATATACACGACTGTAAGATGGGGAACGTACGACACATCGCAAAATTGACCAACACATATTCCTTTACACACCCACGTTTATTCAAACCACCCTCCCCTCTACACTAAACTATGTCCAGGATATGTAGGATCGGGGTACATGCTCACCATGGGGCTATTACTGGGGTTACTGGCTGTTCGTGCTGCTTCTCCGCTGCTTTCCGTGGGGGTCGTGCTTGTCCCCTGAGTTTCTTCCTTCCGTTTCTTGCGTTCCTTGCAGGTTTTCTTGCAGTATTTCTTCTCGAGTTGCGTGCCGGTTCCTCTCTCTTGCACTTCGCTTCTTCTTGCCTGTCTTTTCTTCCTCCTGCATCCGTTTGACTTGTGTTTAAAATCCAAAAGTCGCGGCCAGTTATACTATTCTGACCCGTCCTATCTCCCGCCAGATCTTGGGATCTCTTTGTTTAAAAGATATGTATGAGTTTTCTCTCTGATCTGCGCTTATGTCCGGGGGTACCGGGGATGGCCAGACGGTGTTAATTGGTATTTCGTTGCGAGGTGATTGGTTTAACTGGTTTCCCATCACCTACCAGGTAGTTTTCTATGGGCTATTGTGCCCCCTTAACGAGATTAACTGTGTAGGTCGGCTTGGGGCATTGTGAGTATGCTGATGTCAGCGCCCCAGTGTCTGGACTTCGACCTGGTTTCGCGGGTTTCTGCATGGCCAATACCCATCCATTGTTCTGGCCGTGGCTTTGCAGAAACCTAGAGACTGGGCTGTAAGGTTTTTGCTTTTGTGGCTGGTCACGAGGTCCTGCGGCCATCTTAGGACCCACGGATTGTGACATCCCTTGGTAAACTGACCGCAGCCTTTCTCCGCTATCAGCCCCAGTCTCCCGTTTAAAATGTCCAAACTGCAGCTCTTTGGTTTGGTGTTGCTTTCAGAATGAGGGAAAACTTCTCAAATCTTACATTTGGATGATGTGATTTAACATGAAGGTAGACAAAAAATGCTGGAGTAACTCAGCGGGCCAGGCAGCATCTCTGGAGAGAAGGAATGGGTGACGTTTCGGGTCGAGATCCTTCTTCAGACTGATGTGAATTTAACAGGTGCCATTGCCATTGAGGTCTTGTGCTTGTCTGTACGTGACTGCACAACATGCGTGAGGAGGCTTTGCAATGGGGCTTGGGTGCATCAGTGGAAGGGGAAAATGTCTTGATGAATGACTCGCTTCATGATAGCCTGAACTCTCTACATCAATTATAAAATGCAAGTCAGTCATCTTTGATGGAATACTCTCCACTTCAATTAGAACAGCTTCAACAACTATTGAGGTATAACACAATGCAGGACAAAGCAGCACGACTGATACCAATCCATCCAAACCATTCTGTACTTGCACTATGGGCAGATGTGTACTATCTACACAATGCTCTTTCCTAGACTCGTCCAGCAGCACCTCCCAAACCCACAACTTCTATAATCGAGGTGGCTCAGGAAAGGATCACCATTTGCAAGCATCCCTTAACGTCGTAGACCATCCTGAATATATTCACATTCTTTCATTGTCACAGGATCCAAGTCATGGAACTCTGTGCAAAAGCTTTGAGAAATGCAAATTTGGAAGAAGCTGGCTGATCACCACCTTTACAGAAGCGGTTTAGCGATAAGCAATAATCATTGGCCTTGCTGACAAAAGCCAAACCCCAAAATGTAAAGGCAGTGACTAGTTAAATAGTTCAGCAAACAATGGTGAACCTTGTATAGGAAGGCCATCAGTGAGCATGATGAGATCTTTTCCATTCACCTGAAGGTGCAGATATGGCTGAGAATCTCATTCAAAAGTCAACACATCCCACAACACACACCACCTTTGGCATTGCTGCAGGTTATTGGTCTATGTTGTTTAGAGTGGAACAAGAGGTTGGGATGAATGTCATATTTCTATCAGCCCATGTAGAGTTACAATGGACGTGAACTGAACTGCAGAATGCAGCGAGAGAAAGGCTAGGACCAGTAGCAACCTGTTGCCAGTGTTGCCTCATTGTCCTCAGTCCAGAAGAGTGAAGAATCCTTCTCGGATTGGGCTGTCTTCCATTCCTCATGTTCCTCATCCAGACATGTATCGAATAAGTGGGACAACCACAGAACTAATTTCAGTGCAGACTGGGATCAAACAAGTCTGTGCCAATGCTCCAATCTTTCTCGCTATAACTTTGCACTTTACCTTATGACAACCTTCGGATCAGATTAAGTTATGAAACAGGTGAGAAAGGCTTCAACCTTTGTCTTCTCCCCAGATCCATGGTCGCTGCAGCACCAAGGTTAATATGACTTCTGCCATTAAGCTGCGATATGCAGACATCTTCCAAATGTGCACACTGGAAGGCCGGGGTTCCACTGTCAACTTCATGACTGAAGTGTATGAGAGAGTGGACTTTGCACTAAATACCTGCAAAATAACTCATCTGAAAACCTACCCAGTGATACAAGATTGCCCCCCAACAGTAAGTGTCCCCTATCAGTCTTTGCAAAGGTGAATCACATCAACTTTATCAGTTATCTTATGAAGGGTCTCGACTCAAAATGTCACCTATTCCTTTTCTCCAGAGATGCTGCCTGACCCGCTGAGTTACTCCAGCATTTTCTGTCTATCCACTTTCTCAGGAGTGGACTTTCAGCAAAAGCAGATATGAATGTAAAAAATTAATCACCAGCATCTTAGGTTGATTGAAGAAAAAGATGTTTGAAGATCAATGCCTCAATCATGACACAAAACGCATGACATCGACAACCCACAGGAATCACCTCAAAGCACAGCAGAGAGTTACTTCAAATACTATCTCCAAAGAATCCTTCAAATCCATTGGTAAGATAAGTGAGCCAATGTCGGCATCTTCTCCCAAGCAAATTACTGCATCATGGCAGACCTAATTGCACTGCCTTGTCGTCAGAATGCCCGAGAGTTGACTGCCAAAACAACTTCTGTATGGAGAACTGTGTCAGGGCAAGCGCTCAGTAGGAGGACAGAAGAAATGGTTTATGGACTGCCTCAAAGTGTCCCTCAAAGACTTGGACATCAACCTCAGCACTTGGAAGTCTCTTGCTCTGGACCGTCCAACCTGGCGTAGCAAGCTCACCACAGGAGCCCGTGCAGCAGAGAACAGACGCACTGCAGAGGCCCAGAGGAAACGCACCGCGCGCAAGGCCTGGGCTATCTCCACTTCCACTGCAGCAGCCATCCACTATGTGTGGGCGTGCCTTCCGGGCCCGGATTGGCCTCACCAGTCACTTCCGGACCCACAGTCACCAATCCTCCAACTGAAAGTGAAGTCATGGTCATCTTCGAACCCGAAGGACGAACAACAATTGCACTCAGTCCTTTCTGATGTGCAGGCCACAAAATTGCACTAAATATCACGAGTCTTTCTTTCAGGCAACACAGAGAACCTCTGAAAACAGCTGCCTCCCACACCAAATGATTTCCTTTCCGTACCCCATCCGAATCGGAAATTGCTGAATCCACATCATCTTCATCAGCACCTGAGAATCCACACAAGTCATCCTCAGCCCTGAAAGACTGTCGAAGAAAGGAGAGAACCTGTATTGGAAAAAAAATATTTTGAAAGGTGGACAGACAACGGCTAGAAGTTTTAAACGCATCATTCGCAGAAAAAAACCATGCATTTGAGGTACAAAAAATCATCATTCGGGAAAAGTGGGCCTTGTGATGTTGAGTGGAGAAGCTGTTATGCCAAGGATGTATCTGATAACTTGGCCAGAAACTGCAGAACGCCTGAGGATTGGGAGCAATTTAGATCTTGGCAAAGGAGAGGACCGTGAAACGGATAAAGAACTAAAAATAAAAATAAAAATATGAGAATAAACTAGTATAAAAATAGACTGTAAAGGAAGCCATGTTATGTAAAAAAGGAAAAGGCAAATGTGAGAACATTTATGATAAAAATATGAAAAGGCAGATGTATTGTACCATAACTTTGTATTTGTCTTTTCCTGGAAGAAGATACACAAAATGTAACTGAAATTTCACAGAACCAAGGGATGAGGAAATGATTAAAATGATTTTTTTTTAAATTGATAGCGCAGCTGTCGAGACTAAAAGCTGATTAAACTCCAAGGGTGTGATAATTTACACCCAGAGTGGGTGAACGCTCTGCCTGTCATTGCTTGAAACTATAGATTCTGAGCTGTTCCTGCATTGTGGACAGTAGCAAATGTGACTGTTATTTAAAAAGGGTGGTGTGGGGTGGGTGGGGGGGGGGGGGGGGGGGGGGGGGGGAGAGAAAGAGAGAGAGAAAAAGAGAAGCACTGACTTGTTGTCTAACATCAGCAGGAGGGTGAGAAACGAGAGACTGCAATTGCTAGAATCTGGGGCAAAGAAAACAAAATAGACTGCCAGGGAACTCAGCAAGTCGAACAGCATCCATGAAGGCAAAAGGGAATCGATGATGTTCCAGGTTGAGATGCTGGTAGAGTGAATGGTGGAATCCATAATGAAGGATGTAATAACAGAACCCCTGGAAATAACAAATTCAGCAGAGTCGGTAGGGGTTCTTGAAAGGGAAATCATCTTTGACTATTCTGATGGAGTTCATTGAGAATTTAACTGATAGACTATTTTCAGGCAGAATCTCTGGATGTGCTGTATTTGGATTTTTAGGGCTTTTGATCAGCAAGATAATAACAAAGTGGGGACAACATTCTGGCATGGATATAGAATTGTTTATTAGGTCGAAAGCAAGAAGTGGGAAGAAATATAATTTTTACAGATTGACAGGCTGCCATGTGTGGGGTACCGCAGCAATTACTATTTATGATCTATATCAAGATTTGGCTGCTGGAACCAAACATCCTGCTGCCAATGTTTGTTCGTGCTACCAAAAGAGGTGGGACTTCTCCTAAGGTTGTACAGAGGCTTCAAAGGGAGATGAACAACACTCGAGTGATTGGGCAAGGACATGGCATCTGCGATATAATGTAGAAAAATGTGAAGTTATGTCTTTTGAGGCATGAAACTGAAAAGTTAAGTATTTTTTAATGCCAATAGATTGAGCAATGTTTAAGTTCATGGGGACCTGAGACCCTTTCTGCACAAACCACTGAAAGCCAACAATAATGTGATGGATTAGGAGTATGAAATGGTATATTAGCTTTCATTACAAGATAATTTATGTGCAGGAGTAACGATGAGGCCATACCTGAACTGTTGTGGACAGTATAAGAAAATAACTGCAGATGCTGGTACAAATCGATTTATTCACAAAATGCTGGAGTAACTCAGCAGGTCAGGCAGCATCTCGGGAGAGAAGGAATGGGTGACGTTTCGGGTCGAGACCCTTCTTCAGACTGTTGTGGACAGTTTTTGTCCCTTGAACAAAAAGAGGATGTGCATACCATAGAGAGAGCGCAGGGAAGATTGGTTGGAAAAATGAAGAGATGTTTGAGATTTGAGGAGAGATGGAATTGCTGCGATTGATATTCTCTGGAGTTCAGAAAAGGGGACATCTTATATAAAGTAGTGAAATTCTCGGAGGGCTCAACCAAGGGCAGCAGAGTGGCACAGCTAGTAGAACTGTTATCTCACAGTACCTGAATCCCGGTTTCAATATTGACCTTGTGTGCTGTCTGTGCCATGTTTACATATTATCCCTGTGACCACATAGGTTTTCTCCAAATGCTCCAGTTTCTTCCCACACCCCAAAGCCATGAGGGTCGTTAAGTTAATTAGCCACTATAAATTACTCTGAATGTCTAAGTGAATGGTGGAATCTTGTGGGGTGGTGTGGGAATTCAGGCTTCTGTACCTCTTGCCCAATGGTCGCAGTGAGAAGAGGGAATGGAGGGGCTCCTTGATGATGGATGCCACCTCATGGAAGGAGCACCTCATGGATGCTTCTGATGCATCTGAGGGCTGTGCCTGTGATGGATCCAGCTGAGTCCACCACTTTCTGCAATTCCTTGCATTCCTGTCCATTGGAATTGCCGAACCAGGCCATGATGCATCCGGTCAGGATAGTTTCTACAGCGCATCTGTAAAGGTTTGTTGGAATTTTCAGAGACACACCAAATCTCTTTAAACTTTGAAGAAAGTAGAGGCGCTGGTGCGTCTTCTACATGATTACATCTATGTGCTGGTCCTAGGACAGGTCATTTGGGGCAATAATACCCAGGAACGTGTAGCTGCTTTCTCCCAATCAAAACTGGCGTGTATTCTCTCAACTTCTTCCTTTCTGATAATTGTACAGTTTATTATTGGGAACTTTTTCTGCACTACCCCTCGGGAATAGTTTCTATACGCCAGTAGCCTATTGTACAGGGAAGGAATCTTTGACGTTCTAATCCATAGTTGTAATGGACAGTTTTACACCTGTTCACATTCAGATAATATAGTTGACCTTTGCTGTTGAGCGAGTTTCAGAATTTGTTTGGGAGCAATGTAAGTGTGCTTCAGATAGATGGCACTGGACCTCAGCACTTCACACAGCACCTCCAAAGTGCAACAAATGCAAACCTGCAAGACAATTGTTTGTATCTAGATTTCTAACACGTGTGCCTTATTTTAATACACTAATTGTTTGGCAACAGTTATAATGAGGATTGAGAGTACTTCAGTTACAACAGGGAAATTAATGGAGCAGATCATAGGCAGTTTTTGTGTAGTTAACTATAAATAGAAGCTGAGTTACTTCAGGTCACTTTAGCTACCAGTTCATTGGCTATATTTAAGAGGGAGTTGGATGTGGCCCTTGTGGCTAAAGGGATCAGGGGGTATGGAGAGAAGGCAGGTACAGGTTACTGAGCTGGATGATCAGCCATGATCATATTGAATGGCGGTGCAGGCTCGAAGGGCCGAATGGCCTACTCCTGCACCTATTTTCTATGTTTCTACAGCAAGAGGAGTTGAGTATAGGAGAAAAGATGTCCTTCTGCAGTTGTACAGGGCCCTGGTGAGTCCACACCTGAAGTATTGTGTGCAGTTTTGGTCTCCAAATTTGAGGAAGGACATTTTTGCTATTGAGTGAGTGCAGCGTAGGTTCATGAGGTTATTTCTCAGGATGGCAAGGCTGTCAAAGAATGGAGCAACTGGGCTTGTATACACTGGAATTTAGAAGGATGCGAGGGAATCTCATTGAAACATATAAGATTATTAAAGGATTAGACACGCTAGAGGCAGGAAACATGTTCCCGATGTTGGGGGAGTGCAGAACCAGGGAAAAAGTTTAAGATTAAGGGGTAGGCCACTTAGAACGAAGATGAGGAAAAACTTTTTTGCCCAGAGAGTTGTGAATCTGTGGAATTCTCTACCTCAGAAGGCAGTGGAGGCTGATTCTCTGGATGCATTCAAGAGAGAGTTAGATAGAGCTCTTAAAGATAGCAGAGTCGAGGGATATGGGGAGAAGGCAGGAACGGGGTACTGATTGTGGATGATCAGCCATGATCACAGTGAATGGCGATGTTGGCTCGAAGGGCTGAATGGCCTACTCCTGCACCTATTGTCTATTGTCTACTGTAAACCTTTCGTATCCATGGACCTTAAATATTTTAAATCTTTCCACTCTCAATTTAAATCAATGCTCTAGCTTTAGATTCCTTTACTATGGGGGAAAAAAACCGTTCACCTTATCTGCAGCCCTCATGATTTTATACATCTCCATAACTTCACCGCTCAACCTCCTACGCTTCTATTGGACCGAGTGAATAGCTAAGTACCTCCTTGTCTCCATGGGAGGTTCCATCTGTGTGATTCTTCTCGTTTGTCCCGGTGCGTAACTGCAAGATGCAAGATCAGTCATTAGGTGCAACCCTCCTTGCCCAAGAGAGTGGTGGAGCAGGTACTGATAACATTTGAGAACTGTTCAGATAAGAAAATTACATGGAAGGGAATAGACCAAGCAGTGGAAAACAGGGTTAGTTATAGGAAGGTAATTGGTAGCAGGGACGGACAGCATGGACAGTAGACTTTGTTTTCATGCTGTTTCATTTGTAAATGTTCCAGTTTACAAAGTTATGCCTTTGTTCCTGGCTGCTAATTGGCAGCAGTGTGAAAATCTGGCATAATTGAGGCGTCTGCTTCTAATTATACACAGGTGACAATCTCCCTACAGTCTCTTGCTTTGTGGGTGAAGCCATTATGATCATCAGAGCCAAACAATCCTCTATGTTCAAACCATGAACCACCAGGAGAATGACTACTTGAGCGTTCTATGCATCATTCATATTTGTAGAAGTGCTGCTTTGCTATGAGTTGGCTGTGATTTAATTGACTCAGCTGGTGTATCACGGCCACAGCTCTCTCCACCATCCAAAGCATCTACATGAGGTGCTGCCGCAAGAAGGTGCCATCCATCATCAAGGATCACCAACTGAGCCACACTGAACACACACTGATGTTTTTTCTTGTTTATTATATTGTTTACAGTGTACTATGTTTACATTTTCTGTTGTGCTGCTGCAAGTAAGAATTTCATTGTTCTCTCTGGGACATATGACAATAAAACATTCTTGACTCTTGACTTGACTCGCTTCTCGCAACTTCCGTTGGGAAGGTAGTATAGGAACCTGAAGTCACCAGGTTCAGAAACAGTTACATTCCCACAACTATCAAGTTCTTGAACCAACCTGCGAAACCTTCATCCTTCCTCTGCAACGGCACACTGTGGACCACCTCCTGCACTTCTACGGACTTGTGTTCCAATTGTGTTGTGCGCTAATCTCTTGTGTTTTCAAGTAGTACTTTTTCCTTTTACTGTGTTGCAGAATTTGTATAACTTCTCTATAATTGAAACACCAGTTGTGTGTTGTCAGATTCCATATGCTTGTGTTGTTGCTGCAAACGAGGTTTCATTGCACTTGCATATTTGACAATAAATTCAACTTGCTTCGAATTTGGTGCTTGGAAACTTTCTGTTTAGAAGTCCGACTTTAGTGTTGCGATATGCTAAATCCAAGTACTAGAGCATTTTTAACAATGAGTTCTGAGATGGCGGTGATACTGACAACGCTAGGATTTATTGCCTTTGCGGGTTGCCCTTTGGACTGAGGTGGTGTTACCTTTATGGTTTGTGTGATGATCTTTCCACAATTGTGCAGATAGGCAGTTCCAGAATATTGATTCACTGCCCGAGTAACATCTATATACTAAAACTCCCGTTTGTTTTATTTGTTTGTTCCTGAACTACAGCCAAAACTGTACACGATAGCGCGACAATTTTAGGCCCACCTTACCGTCGTCCCTTTGGTGCTAATGGAAGAAATTTCATTGAAATCTGTGTTATAGTTATTCACATTTTAAAGTTTAAATCTATCTCTTAGGGAGGGAGGGAGGAGAAGGGGGATGGAGTGGAGGGGAGGGGGAGGGAGGGATGGGGAGGGGAGAGGGGAGGGGTGGGGGGGAGGAGGGGGGGAGAGGGGAGGGGTGGGGGGGAGGAGGGGGGGAGGGGAGAGGGGAGGGGTGAGGGGAGGAGGGGGAGAGAGGAGAGGGGAGGGGTGGGGGAGAGGGAGAGGGGAGGGGAGAGCGGAGGGGTGGGGGGGGGAGGAGGGGGAGAGGGGAGGGGGAGGAGGGGGAGAGGGGAGGGGGAGGAGAGGGGAGGGGTGGGGGAGAGGGGAGGGGGGGGAGGAGAGGGTGCAATGGGTCCACTTAGTCTAGTTTCTGATAAAATGCCTTGCAATTTGCTTTTGGGCTATTATCATTTCAATCTTGAAACAATATGTTGAAACTCAGGAGACGTGACTAGTACTAAAGAAATAGACACAAAACACCACATCACAGCAATAGCTCTTCATCCCACAATATCAGTGGTAAACAGGGTGCCAGGTTAAACCAATGTCCTTTGCCAGCACATGATGCATATCCTTCAAATCCCTCCATATTCATGTGCCCATCTAAAGGCCTCTTGTACGCCACTATCATTTCTGCCTCCATTACCAGCCCTGGTAATGTGTTCCAGGCACCCACCATCTTTTCTGTTTGTTTTTTAAGTTGCCCCACACATCTCCTTTAAAGTTTGCTCCACTCTCGTTATAGATATGCCCTCTAGTCTTTGATATTCCCACTCTGCGGAAAAAGGTTCTGACTCTAGCCAACCTATGCCTCTCATAATTTTACATACTTCTATTATGTCGACCTTGAACTTCGGAGGTTTCAGAGAAGACAGTCCAAGTTTTCCCCATCTCCTCTTATGGCTCATACCCTATAATCCAGACAGCATTGTGCATAACCACTTCTGCACTTCTCCAACTTTTTCAGACTGAAAAAGGGCCTCGACCCGAAACGTCACCCATTCCTTCTCTCCAGAGATGCTGCCTGACCCGCTGAGTTACTCCAGTATTTTGTGATACCTTCCAATTTAGTAATCTGTTCAGTGGATGGTTGGGGTGAACTTGTTGGGTAAAAGGACCTGTTTTCATGCTGTGGCTGAAATGACTCTGTGGCTCCATGACTCTAATGGAAGAGGTCTGGCAAGACCTTTGTGCATGGTTAGCCCTACTGTGCCTGATGCCCAGTTTTGAGAGCAATAACACCTAGCAGGGCTGTACCATGAACAAAACATACATTGGCTTTCAGTGTATTGACTTTGATCATGTTTTTCCTCGCGAGGAAGAATTTCTAGGCCAATGTCTTTTGCTTTCACTGCAGACTTCTTGTCAAGAGATAGAGATCCAGAGGGCAATTTCACAGGCACCTCTCATAGATCTGCCAGAATGTTCCAGATGTTCTCTAGCTGGACACCGAATAGCAAAGAAGTGACCGGTTTGAATTTATTATTAAACTCTATTTAACATGGTTTGTCTTAGTTTTGTAAAGGAACTGAATGTATCGAGAACAGGAACTTGTGGCTTTGTTTTATTCCGGTCTGCCCTGTGGGACTCTGGCTTGATTGGGTTGGCTAATTTATTAGCAAATGAAAATACAAGCTGGGGTCAGCTGTACAGCCAACAGAATCCCATAGGCTTCCGACGATTATGTTTAAAACTTCTCTGAACATTTTTAAAGTGTAGTCAGAGTATGGATTTGTTGTTGCCAGCTAATGAACTGCCTTTGAAGTATTGTCATGAATAAACCTCTCAAAATTATTTTGGCTATTTATGTGCATATCCACAGTGAAACTATGAAGAAAGGAATATATCTACTCTGTAAATAGCCCTAAACCACAGAGATGCTGTGTTGTATGTATGACTGCCTCAGCATTATTCTAGTGCCTTGTTGTTCTGGTCATGCTTATATATGAAGAACTGTATGCCTCTTTGAGTTTGAACAGAAACCTTCTGTTTGTTTAGTTTAGAGATACAGCAGGAACACAGGGCCTTTGGTGTACCGAGTCCACACCGACCATTGATCACCCCTTCACACTAATTCTTTGTTATCCCACTTTAGCATCCTCTCCCTACACACTGGGGGCAATATACAGAGGCCAATAAACTTCTAAACCCACATGTCTTTGGGATGTGGACCGAGCACCAGGAGGAAGCCCACACGAGAACATGCAAACGCCACACAGACAGCACCTGAGGTCAGAATTGAACCCTGGTCTCTGGCGCAGTGAAACCAACCGTGCTATTCAGGTCTTGAATTTAAATTCAACCAAGTCTTCTGTCTTTGACTTTGGAGCACAGATTCCTTGGTAAGCAAAGTTACCTGCAATATGACATTGAATTGGACACTTCATTTATAGAAGCCACCTGCAGTGGATGTTGGAAATGGAAAAGTTAAATTGGTTCAGTAAGGTTGATGTTCTGAGTCTGGATGTAAAGGGATAGTACTAATTGTTCACAGTTCTTTCTACATTGAATACCATAGAAACAGATTGGCTAGAAATATAGAGGATAATGACCTAGCAACATAAAAAGTAAAGAATGTCGTTCAAACACCTGGGTGGGACAAATAGATCTATTACCTCACAGCTCTTGAAACCCAGGTTCAGTCCTCCAGTGCTGTATATGTGAAGTTTGCCCAGGTGATCTGGTTTCCTTGCACATCCCAAAAACATGAGGGTTGGGAGGTTAAGTCTAGTTACCCTTAGGTGAGTTGAACAATCTGGTACAATGTTGATGAGGATTGCAGGGGGAATAAAATGGGATTAATGCAGGATCGTTGTAAATGGGTGTACGATGGCGAGTGCAGATTTGGTGGGCTGAAAAACCTGTGTCATGTTGTACGACTCGATATCTCAATGGCTTATTCCACCATTTAGTTCAGTTTGGCTAATCTACATTGCAACTTCATTTATCTACCTTGGTTTTGCAGACTTTATACCCATTACTTTATAAAAGTCTATCAATCGCAGCTTGAAAGTTTCAATCAGTGCTGCAATGTGCAAGAATATCTCTTCAAAGTCAAAGACAGAAGACTTGGTTGAATTTAAATTCATGATGTGAACGGCAGAGTGGCACGGCTGGTAAGAGCTATTGACTCACAGAGCCAGTGACCTGGATGCAA
Organism: Rhinoraja longicauda; assembly: GCF_053455715.1. Classification (NCBI taxonomy): domain Eukaryota; kingdom Metazoa; phylum Chordata; class Chondrichthyes; order Rajiformes; family Arhynchobatidae; genus Rhinoraja; species Rhinoraja longicauda. The sequence goes on from NC_135967.1 coordinate 18,025,828, forward strand.
TATTTTGAGGGAAAGACTCTGAGTTTCCATGTGCTTTATTTCCTGTTACTCGTCCTGAACAACCACCTCAATTTTGCGGTGGCCCCCTTCTTCAGCACAAGTACTCAACTACAGGAAATGGTTTCTCGAAAATCTATACTGTTAAATCTTTTAATCGTATACCTCAGTTAGTTTATCCCTTTATATCTCACTTAAGATGATACAAAGAGGATGTGCCTAATTTAGCTCTCTTTGGCGTGAAGTCAATTTGGTGAATCCCTACTCCAACCTTTCTGAGCCAAAGACCTTGTGAGGTTTGGTGCCCAGAACAGAACACACTACTCCGGATTCAACCGTTAACTATTGGAGCTTGATACTGAAAGGGTTAATTGGAAAACAAATGATTAATTACTGTGCAATTACTTCCAATGTTAAAAATGCCCTGATGTTTTTAAGGAGAGAGTTATCAAACTTAATGGCAGTCTTTTGTAAAGTCTTACTTGCAGCCAGAGGGGTGATTTAGCAACTTTAAATTTGTCTGTGCAACTTGTGGAAATGTTGACCCAAACTAACAACACCATTTTTCAGTGAGATTCAGAATGCTGATTTCACAAAGTGACTTCTTTTCACCCTACCCACATATTACAGTCGGGAACACAGTAAAGTCAAATATTTGCTGATGAACAGGCCTGTCAGCAACATGTCAGGTCTCTGAACAGTCACCCAGCCTTCAGAGCCTGCCATGCATATCATCTGCACTGTAACTCCATTTTCCTACCTTCACTATGCACCCCTTGACAATATACTGCGTATGGCATTGTTTTCCAACATAATCTATTTTAGGCCTGGGCAGATATATGGATAGTAATATCTATGTAATTTAAATGCAAGACCATCCTTCACAAGACTCTAAATGTTTGCCATTATATGACATCCTTATTCTCAAATCCCATCATGTCCTGGGAGTCACTATTGACCAGCAACTTAAGAAGATCAGCTGAATAAATACCATGACTGCAAGAGTAGGTTAGAAGTTTGATAACCTGCATCGGGTAACTCATCTCCTGGCATCCAAAGATGACTACAATATCTACATTCTATAAGGCAGGAGTGTAATGAAACATTGTCAACTTGCTGGGTTGAACAGAGCTGCAACTAGACTGGTAGCACAAAGCTCCCAAGACTAAGCAACCCACTTGTTTGGTGCCCATGTTCCATAGGTCTTCTTCACTCCACCACCAGTGCTTGATGGCATACATTGTCTCCAAGATGCACTGCAGTAACTCTCAATTGCTCTTTCCACAACGCTTCTTAAAACTGTCTTTCTGAAAAGGACAAAGTCAGCAGTCCCAAGTTTTGAAAAAAAATCAGTTTCCCTTGAATGTGATGTTATCATCAGTGTGTAAAAATCCTTGAAGTTCTGTGGGAGTACTTTCAGCACATCAGCTCACTGCTGCCTTCTCCAGGGTAGTGAGGGATGGGCAATAATTGCGCAACTTGCCGGCAATACCCACATTCTTCAAGCAAATTACAAAGGGCTTGAAGCAACCAAATTGATAGCTTTAGATGACTCGGAAGAAGCTCAGTTCATTGCCACACCAGAGACTTGAAACATCACATTCCTTGGGTTAAAGGTGTAATGATATAATTACAGTTGTGGAGGTTGGAGGGTGGTTAATGGTTAAAAGGCTAGCGCAGCACACTTGAAGATTGGAGGGATGTTACAATGGGATTAATAGAGGTTGCATGAGTAGACCAAAGGGAATGTGGAGGACCATTAACACCATAGAGTCGAATAATTAGAATCAAAACTTGCCCTAAACCCAATACATTATCTACCACACTTCAAAATGTTGAAAGCTTCCACTGTCCTTGCTTCACTCTCTCTATTAGCAGGGATTCACAGCCGTATTAATATCATTACAACTGTAACATCCAGCAATAGATTCCACACAGAATTTGTCAGAATGCACTACCCCTTTAAGAGGTTTTACCCAGTTGTCATATCTCACAGACTGCTTACGAGTGCCACTCCCTTCAGATGTGTTTTTCAACATAATCTCAATTTGACGAGAAGTGTGGGGGGGGGGGGGGGGGGGGGGTGCATGCGAGGAGGGCGTTGAGTAAAGTTTGAACACATATCGTGTCGCTTAGGAGAGCCAATGTGTGAGAGAGAGAGATACAGAGAAACAACATTGTCATCTGTGCTTGTTCGCCCTGAAATTCAGGTATGCTCAGGCTTTCAACTGGCTTCCAGTTGCTGTGTGTCACTGAGAAATGTCTTTTCCCTCACCTGCAGGAATTTGCATAAGAAGCCGACAACAACCATTGGGTGACTGATGTGCGTAGGTGTGCCTCACCCAGAACCGGCTTGCTTCTATGTATGTGTGTCTGGTGTGTGAGTCATAGTGAAACACCATGCAGCGGCAGTTGAACTTGTAGTTCTTTTTTTTTTCTTCAAATTCAGCCATTTCTGTCAGCAGTCAACAAACTAAAAAGAAACTTCTGGGGCAAAGAGGAGAAAAAACAGTTTTGAAAGAGGAACTGCTTGACTTCCCGTTCGGTGTTGTGAGACTGTTCGGAGTAGGGTTTCACATCTCGTTGTTCTGCTGTTTCACAGGTGTGGTTTCTTTGCGTTTGACTGGAATTTTATTTGCGTGCATAAACAGATACATGGATACAAGGAGCGGCATGGAACTCTCTGCTTCCTGAGGTATTCAATCACTTGATGTATTTTCGTGTTTCTTATTTATGGTCTTTCCAGAGGGAGGTGTTGCATTAAATCGGGTTTCGCATTCACTGTTGTGAGTTATGTAGAAACTTCAGTTGTTGTGCAGTTGTACTCGTCTTTGCTGAACGGCCCAGGTTCCAATAATCTTGCTTGTTAACTATTAAGCCCTTTTGCTGCCGACTTTAGTGCTGGTGGTTTTTAATGTGAAATCTATGTAGCTTTGCGGGAACTCCATTGATTTGCAGGTCCATTCTCCACTTCTTTGAAACTGGGAGTGAAAGAAATATTCAAAGCTTTGTTGGTATTGGCTTAGTTCTCATCAGTTTGACATGTTTAATTGCTTTGCCAACCTTCCCTTTTCCCCATTTGGCCTCACCGCACCCTGGTCTGGTCCATTCCACTCGTCCTTGCTCCCTTTCCCAATGGCTGCCATTTTGTTCCTTTCGGTACTTGTGGCCCAAAGGTCACCATTGACACCAAGAGGTCTGTATCAGACCATTGTCCAAAAGCAGGACAGCAGGTGTGTTAAGTGCTCCCTCCATTTCCCTACTTTTTCCCCATTTAGGAGGAACCTTGGAACTTTGGCTTACCTGGCACATCATTGGGCTCTGAGAAGCAGAGCCTATTTTCAGGGCTTGTTTAGAGATGGAATTTCTATCTGGGAGATATTTAGGGAAACAAAGAGCAAGTCGGTTGTACAAGAACAGGTTGCAAAGAGGATATGTTTCCATGTCTTTATCTATGGAATGCTTCCATTAGTGGAGTGATATGCAGTGGGTGGATTTGGGCTGGTTTGTTTGCTAACGAATGTGTCACCTGACTATTATTTACTTAAAGAGTGATATTGTTGGCTGAGACAGTGTGGAAGGTGCTTGCCACTGATGAAGCTAATCAAGGGAGTTTGATTCCAAGTCCACTAAATGGCCAAACTGTTGATTTTGCAATTGTTTAAATCTTATTGAAAAGCCAGATCCCAATACAGTTCAAAATATAAAATGTGTGTCATATTGTGTGCTTGTCGCACGGACAGTTTTGCTTTTGGGTTTTGTTGTTCTGCAGACTGACTCTCAAAATAGATACCATGAACTTTTAATTGTTTTGTCATTGTGTTGTGTGGGTGTGGTGCTGCAGGTGCCGACTGCCCCTGGATACCTTGTCAAAGTTATGAGGTGATCTTTTACGTTTATGTTGGTAGGCTGCTAAATGTTAAGAATGCCATAATCGAGTATGATTACCCCTGCCTATATCCTCAGCCTTTTCTCTTCAATCTCCAGCCTCATTTCCTGTGCTCCCACCATCTTCAGCTCAACATACAAGGACCTTGAATGGTTCTGCAGTAAGTTTAAGTCATCCCCCTCAGCTCTTCTGCCACCACATATCCACTGGCTATCAGGTAAACCTCATTTATGCCAGGCCCATCGTAGCTCTCTTCTTCCCATCCTCTGGATCACTTGGAGCATCACTCATTCATGGGACATCACCCACTGCTTTGATCCCTTCTCACTTAAATAAGGAGAGGGGAAAGATTTAATAGGAACCTGACAGGCAACTTTTTCACGCAGAGAGTGGTGGGTCTATGGAACGAGCTGCCAGAGTGGGGGTAGGGGGTGGGGGGTCGGGGAGGGGGTCGGGGGGTCGGAGAGGGGGGCGGGGAGGTGAGACAAGTACAACAACAACATTTAAAGACATTTGGACAGGTACATGGTGAGGAAAGGTTTAGAGGGATATGGGTCAACACAGGCTTGTGGAACTAGTGTAGATGGGGCATCTTGGTCAGCATGGAAATGCTAGTCTGAAAGGCCCGTTTCCATGCGGTAAATCTCTATGACTATGAAATATACTTCCTGGCCTTGGTCCTACTGATAAGGATGAATGATTTTCTCTCTCTTCTAAATGAGCTCCTATTGCTATGGGTTTAACTAAACATATTCCCCTTTCCCTTTGTCTTTGCATATTGCTGGTCCAGTTTGAGGCTCCCTTTCCTCAAATATTATCAGTTGGGTTAAGGCTCCAAAACCAGGCTCTTTCCTGGAGTTTTTGAATTTGTCTGGCAGTGATTTTCTTTGCTGCACTACTTGCGTATCTTACTTTGTTTCCAACTCTAACCCATCAAAAACTTTATCCATTGAAGTGATTCACTATCTATTCCAAATGAATGGTGACAACTACCAGCTCCATATTCACTCTCACCAAGCCACCAATTCCTTAATGTCAATTGATGTAACAAGTTTCAGAAGGAGAGGAACAGTTCTCAAGCCTGCTCTGCCATTTAAAAAGGTCATGTTTAATCTAATTGGTGTAAACACACTCTCGTTATACCCCTTGACACACACTCAGTTTAAGTGTCTGTCAATCCCTGCCTTGAATGTAATCAATGACTTGGCCTCCTCATATATCTGGGATAGAGAATTCCAAAGATTCACACAACTTTGAGAGAAAAAAAATCCTGTTATCTCCATCTTAATAGTGATCAAAAACTATAATCAGAAGAAACATCTTCTCAGCATTCTCCCTGTCAGTGCCCATCAGAAGCTTATATATTTTAAATCATTATCTCTCATTCTTTGAAACTCCAGTGTGGACAGGCTGAAAGTGAGTAATCTCTTCATGAATCAATTGTTTCAAACCTGGAATCAACCTTGCGAATTTTCTCTGCATTGCCTCCAAAGCAACTATATTTATCCTTGAATATGGAGTCTAAAACTGTGTTCAACATTTCAGCTTCTTTCTTACTAATGCCCTATGAAGTTGCATCTGCACTTCTCAGCTTTAATCCTCTATACTCCTGACAATAAATAAAGACAAACATTCCATTAGAATTGCTAATTAATTCTTGTACCTGCATCCTGATTATTTGTGTTTCTCAGATCTCATATTCTTTGGTGTCACAACATTTCATAGCCTCATTCTTCTCAAATAATAATTTTATTTTTCATTGTTCCATTCAAAGTGGGTAACCTCACATTTTCACACATTACACTCCATGTGCCAATTTCATGTCCACTATTTAACCCATCTACATTCATTGGAAGATTTTTGTATCCCCACCTCTCAGACTTTGCTAATCCATGTTTCTATCATCAACAAATATACTGCAGTGCTCGTGGTTGCTTCATCTGTCATTGTTACAAATCATCAAGAATTGAGATCTCAGGACTGATCATTTCAGCACCACTTTAGTTACTGACTGCCAATCTGAAAATGGCCCACTTATCCCAACTCTATTTTTTCAGAGTAAGCTACACCTATCCATGGCACTAAATTACCCCCAACCTCCTACATTCTTATCTTGTGCAATAACCTTTCATATAGCAGCCTGTTGAATGTTCTTTTGAAATCCAAATACTGTACATAACATCTACTGTTTCTCCTTTATCCAGCCATTTAAAAAACATCCTCACCTCTACAAATTTGTCAAATAAGATTTCGCTTTCATAAAATATTTCTACAAGTTGATTATTTTAATAATTTATTTTATTTGAAATGAGACACCTGCCATGTTTTTCAGTTATTGGTCTGAGAATGATCCGACCACTATCTGAGTGCTCATTCTTCTCTTGCAACACAGGCTCAGGGGGAGAATGACTTTTACTTTCCGTTGGGTGAGGTTCCGTTCTGAATCTTTAAAGCTTTTGTATAATGTTCCCCAATGGATTACTTTTACATCTGTGTTCACCACGATAATGGTTATCTAAAAATGATATGAATAAATGTAAAATGCATTGTACAAGAAGGAACTGCAGATACTGGTTTACACCGAAGATAGACACAAAATGCTGGAGTATCTCAGCCGGACAGGCTGCATCTCTGGAGAGAAGGAATGGGTGACGTTTTGGGTCATGACCCTTCTTTTCTTCGTGACCTGAAATGTCACCCATTCCTTCTATCCAGGGATACTGCCTGTCCTGCTGAGTTACTCCAGCATTTTGTGTCTGTCTAAATTGCATTATACTTCAGGTTCATAGATTTTTAAATGTTGCCCCCATAAAGCAGATTTAAATGTGAAATTAAAGAGGTCATAAGTGTCTGAGTGATTGGAGAATGTGATGCTTTCTTATTTCTGCTCAGATACTGAATGGAGGGATTGCATTTTAAGTGTATTTTAAGAAGCAAAATGTTCTATTCCTTGTGAAGGAAGGAACTGCAGATGCAGGTTTAAATTGAAGGTAGACACAACATGCTGGAGTAACTCAGCAGGACAGGCAGCATTTCTGGAGAGAAAGAATGGTGATGTTTCGGCTCAAGATCCTCCTTTAGTCTGAAGAAGGGTCTTGACCTGAAACGTCACGCATTCTCTCCAGAGATGCTGCCTGTCCCGCTGAGTTAGTCCAGCATTTTGTGTCTATGTTCCATTCCTTGTTACCATTCCTATGTTTCATTCCTTGTCCCCAATCTCGATGAGACCACACCAGCAAAACCCGAGGAAGACTCTGACCAAGTTGCCCTTTACTTTACCAGCAAAATGCTGAGCGTTCAGGGTGAAATGATCAAAACTGATGACATGGAATTTCTTGTAAAGTTAGCAGCCTATTAATTTAATACCTTTTTATAAAAGAATTGACTTGTAATTATAACTTTCCACAGGGTCTGGATAAAACCCAGGCATGCAATTTATTCTGTTAATTATAAGTGTGGGCAATAAGTTATATTAGTAACTAACAGCTAGTTTGATTCATAACTTGATTAAGCCAAATTCAGAATCAGGTTTATTATATTTTTCGAATAATTAATTAGCTCTTCCTAATTATTTTTATACTATTATAGTGGAAGATAAATGCAGTGTCCCATTAACATGAAGTCAAATCTCAGCTGAATTCACCCTTGCTAACCCACTTTGTTGAAAAGCTTATACTGGTTCCAGGTGCCAGATGTACACTTGTTCTAGCTGTTCATTTTGCAATAGTCTGGGTAATTCTGTCCCAAACCTATGTTTTAAATCTAAGTTTAATAGGTTTTCATAACTTTTGTGATATTCCGTTTAAATGTAACTTAAAAACAAATTGACTTTGTTCTGCTGTCATCACACTTCTCCTTCAAATGCCTTAAATTTTGGATTACATTACTAGGTTCATCGGACGATTACCTATTAATGGGGTCACATCTTTCTTCAGTGAAAGTTGAGGGCTTCTGTGGAATCCATGTAGTAGAAATTCAGCCCAAAATGTGTCATAGAAAGTGACTGCATTTTGAACCCGGCTCCTGAAATTCAGAGGATTATAAGAATTGAGCGTAAGAGTTGGTCATCTGGCCCTGTGAACCTGTTGCACCAACAAGATCATGGCTGATTTTATTTTATGGGACGGAACCTGAATGGATGAACTCTTGCAGATTGCATGTAGCACAGGTCAGAGGCTGTTCGCAATTGTCGCTCGTGCTTCTTCAGTATTTGCCTCCACTACCAGTCCTGTGACCAATCATTCTATGGCTTGAGTGTTTGTGCCGGTCTGTGTGTCTATCTGGCGGCCTAGGTTGTTCATTGAGAAGTGTGTCCAAAGTGGAGAAAATGCCAAGGTACAAAAATGCCCAAAGCATTTAAAAACATTTTTTTTAACAATGTGAACACAAAATAAAAATTATTAAAAATTCAAAGTAAATGATGGGCCATTTATTTAGAAACACTCTTCCCACCACACAGAAAACAAGAGAGAGAGAGTGGGCACTTCCTGCTTCATTCACGACGTGTCTGAGCTCTCTGTTATTCTCCGTCTCTGCACCTGGAAGCTGCAGGAGGGGATGGTCTCCCAATGTTGACGAAGACACACTGCAGCACCAGGGTGGAAGAGTGGTGCAGCTCATAGAGCCACTGCCTCACGCCTCAGTGATCCAGGTCCAGTCCTGACCTCCAGTACTGCCTGTACAGAGTTTGCACGTTTTCCCCGTGTGTTTCCTTCCAGTGCTTTAGTTTCATACCACATCCCAAGGTTATTCGGTGAGTGTAAATTGCTCTTGTCGAGGTGGCGAATGCCAGAATCTGTGGGAATTAATATGGATGTGGGGAGAATGAAGTGAGATTAGTGCTTGATGGTTGATGTAGACTCAGTGGGATGAGGGGCCTGCTTCTGCGCTGTATGACTCTGTCTCCATGGAACACTGCAGGTGCTTTCCGATGGATCTAGTGTTGTCATCCCACTAACTGCCGTGCAGATAGTAATTTCACTGGGTCTGGGCAGGAAGCTGCCCACCTCCTGAAAGTAAAGGGAAGCCTGGGAGTTACACTGACCAGAGGACACTCTAGGGGTCTGACCCTCCCTACCTCACTCCTTTACCCTTGTTCCAACCTGCCACAGTGCTGGCCCATGCAGAAATGTTCTGTCCGCCCCAATTTTATTTGGTTTAATTTGCAGAGTTTTGTAAGACTGAAAAAGGGAACTGGCATCTGCACTGTAACCATCCATTCAATTGAGGACCTTGTGGTTTCATTTACAGCAGCCATCTGGTGCGATTGAATGTTGAAAAGTGCATTGAAGCAGGCAGCAATGTAGTGGGCCACTGGCAAGTCAAGTCAAGTCAAGTCAAATTTATTTGTCACATACACATACTCGATGTGCAGTGAAATGAAAGTGGCAATGCCTGCTGTTTGATACTAATTCTGATGCAACTTCTCGAACTGAAACATCGACCATCCCTTTGCCTCCACAGATATTGCCTGACCCACTAAGTTCCGCCAGCAATTTTAAAAACTCGATTCGCTCCAGATTACAGCATTTGCAGTCTCAAGTGTCTCCTTTGTATTTGTACGTGTGATCAGACTAGATCAGTTGTTGAAAGTCTGCACGCACAATCGAAACGTCCCCTTATTTATTTTGAGTGGACATCCGTAATCTGCTTTTAAATACATAGATCAGCTTGTGGACTAAAGGTTAAGCATTCTGTCAAAGTTTTAATCAAGGGTAGTTATTTTACATTTGTTCGTGTGGCAAAGATTTAAAATGTTATCCTCCAGTTTTTATTTAACTGGTGATGTGAGGATTTGCAGTCCGATGGTTTCTCTGATTGCTGTAACACATCTAATGCTGGATGATTGGATTTGTTTAATGGATATGTGATGTTATTGCTAGGTTTGTTTAATGTAGGCATACTATTTTTACTATTGGAAAGAGCTAATTTGTTATTGTGCGACGTGCTTATTGGTTTTCACCTCAAAAATGTTGTAATATCATTGCAGCCTTTGGGAGACGGTAGGCAGTAGGTATCGGTATTTACAAATCAGCTTGTCGCAGTGACAGCTCTGCTACTTGCGTACACGATTGAAGCTGACATTTTATCACAGTGCTTTGAGGTTTTTCTACTGTCAGTGGTCATGGGATGTTAAGCTCAGGCTGTATCTGTATTAAAGAACAGAAAATGCATTAAATGTTCAGCAGTTCAGGCAGCATCTGCTGACCCCATGTTCTCAATATAGGTGGAAAGCTCTCCATCGATTCTGTGTGTTAATCTCGTCTTAAATGTTCCCATGACACAATTTGAGGACGAGACCGAGTGCGTCCTTGATGCCTTAGCCCACACCTCAAATGAAGAGATCAAAAACTGATGATTTATGGGTTACACTTGAAGTATGTGGCTGTAAAGCAACATGGAAAATGAAAATTAAATTGAATCCATGATATATTTTACTATCGGCCTTCTCCCTTCTTACTTCCAGCATCTGCTACTTTCTATATTATTGCAGTAGACGAGGTTAGAGGAGGTGCATGCGAACCTCTGCCTCATCTGGAAGGGCTATTGGGGTCCCTGGATGTAGGCGAGGAGGAATAGGATGGTATAGGGACTAGGAACTGTATATAGAAACATAGAAACATAGACAATAGGTGCAGGAGTAGGCCATTCGGCCCTTTGAGCCAGCATCTAAAATCAGTACCCCGTTCCTACTTTTTCCCTATATCCCCTGATTCCTTTCGGCCTAAGAGCTAGATCTAACTCTCTCTTGAAAACATCCAGTGTGGCAGAGAATTCCACAGATTCACAACTCTCTGGGTGAAGAAATTTTTCCTCATCTCAGTCCTAAATGGCTTACCCCTTATTCTTAAACTGTGACCCCTGGTTCTGGACTCCCCCAACATCGGGAACATTTTTCCTGCATCTACCCTGTCCAATCCTCTAAGGATTTTATATGTTTCTATAAGATTCCCTCTCATCCTTCTGAATTCCAGCAAATACAAGTCCAGTTGACCCATTCTTTCAACATATGTCAGTCTGGCCATCCCTGGAATTAACCTGGTGAACCTACGCCGCCCTCCCTCAATAGCAATAATGTTCTTTCTCAAATTCAGAGACCAAAATTGTACCCAATACTCCAGGTGCGGTCTCACCAGGGCCCTGTGCAACTGCAGTCGGACTTCTTCACTCCTAAACTGAAATCATCTCACAATGAAGGCAATACAGAGACATGGCTGCAGGAGGATCTGGACTGGGAAATGAATATTCAGGTTTATAAATCCTATAGAAAGGACAGGCAGGTGGGCAGAGGAGGTGGGGTAATCTGTTGGTTGAGGGATGAAATTCGGTCCCTTGCAAGGGGTGATATAGGGACTGACGATGTAGAGTCGCTGTGGCTAGAATTGAGGAATTGTAAAGGGAGGAAGACACTACTGAGTGTTATCTACAGGCCCCCAAACAGTAACCTGGATATCGAGTCGCTGTGGAGAGAATTGAGGAATTGTAAAGGTAATAAGACACTAGTGGGAGTTATCTACAGGCCCCCAAACAATAGCCTGGATATAGGATGTAATTTGCAGCACGAGTGTAAATTGCCATGTAACAAAGGTAATGCCACTGTGGTTATGGGAGATTTCAATGTGCGGGTAGACTGCGGAAATCAGGTTGGTTCTGGACTCCAAGAAAGGAAGTTTGTGGAGTGCCTCTGAGATGGATTCTTAGAGCAGCTTGCACTGGAGCCTACCAGAGAGAAGGCAATTCTGGATTTCGTGTTGTCTAATGAACCAGATTTAATAAGGGAACACAAGGTAAAGGAATCGCTAGGAGGTAGTAACCATAATGTGAGAAGTTTTAATCTACAATTTGAGAGGGAGAAGGTTAAATCAGAAGTGTCAGTTTTGCAGTTGAACAAAGGGGACTATGAAGGCATGAGAGAGGAGCTGGCCAAGGTCGACTGGAAAAGGATCCTAACAGGAATGACGGTGGAACAGCAATGGCAGGAATTTCTGGGCATAATCCGGAAGATGCAGAATTCCAAAGAGGAAGAAAGATTCTAAGGGGAGTAAGAGGCAACTGTGGCTGACAAAGGAAGTTAGGGATGGAATAAAACTAAAAGAAAAGGTGTATAACATAGCAAAGAGTAATGGGAAGCCAGAGGATTGGGAAACTTTCAAAAAACAACAGAAGGTAACAAAAAGGGCAAAATATGGGGTGAAAAATTGAAGAAAAGGGTAAACTGGCCAAGAATATCAAGAAGGATAGTAAAGGCTTCTTTAGGTATGTGAAGAGCAAAAGATTAGTAAAGTCAAATGTCGGTCCCTTGCAGGCAGAAACAGGTGAAATTAATATGGGGAACAAGAAAATGGCAGAAGAGTTGAACAGGTACTTTGGTTGTGTCTTCCTCAGTGAAGACAGAACCAATCTCCCAGGTGTACATGGGAGATTGTGCACATGGCACAAAGCTGGGTGGCAGTGAGAACTGTGAAGAGGATGCTAGGAGGTAGCAGGGTGACTTGGACAGTTGAGTGAGTGGGCAAATGCATGGCAGATGCAGTATAATGTCGATAAATATGAGGTTATCCATTTTGGCGGCAAGAACAAAGAGGCAGATTATTATCTCAATGGTGTCAGACTAGAAAAAAGGGAAGTACAACGAGAACTGGGTGTCATTGTACCCCAGCCACTGAAAGTAAGCGTGCAGGTACAGCAGGCAATGAAGAAATGTTGGCCTTCATAAAGAGATGATTTTGAGTATTGGAGTAAAGAGGTCCTTCTGCAGTTGTACAGGGCCCTGGTGAGACCATATCTGGAGTATTATGTGCAGTTTTGGTCTTGTAATTTGAGGAAGGACATCCTTACTATTGAGGCAATGCAGTGTAGTAGGTTCACAAGGTTAATCCCCGGGATGGCGGGACTGTCATCTGAGGAAAGATTAGAAAGACTGGGCTTCTAGTCAATGGAATTTAGAAGGATGAGAGGGGTTCTTATAGAAACATATAAAATTATAAAAGGACTGGACAAGCTGGTTGCAGGAAAAATGTTCCCACTGTTGGGGGATTTCAGAACCCGGGGCCACAGTCCAAGAATAAAGGGGAGGCCATTTAAAACTGAGATGAGAGAAAACCTTTTCACCCAGAGAGTTGTGAATTTGTGGAATTCTCTGCCACAGAAGGCAGTAGAGGCCTATTCACTGGATGAATTTAAAAGAGAGTAAGATAGAGCTCTAGGAGCTAGCAGAACCAAGGGACATGGGGAGAAGGCAGGCATGGGTTACTGATTGTGGATGATCAGCCTTGATCACAATGAATGGCAATGCATGGCTCGATGGGCCAAATGCCCTCCTCCTACTATTTTCTATGTTTCACCTGTCTCTGATTGTAAGGACCTGCATTCACCTTTACTAATCTTTATAAATTCACCTGTCTCTGATTGTAAGGACCAACATTCATCTTTCTTAATCTTTTCCTTTTTACATACCTAAGGAAACTTTTACAGTCAATTTTTATATACCCCTCAGGCTATCTTTCATGCTCTTTTTCCCCCCTCTCAATTAACCCCTTTGTCCTCCTCTGAGTTCCAAATTTCTCTCGGTGCTCTGGTTTGCCGCTTCTTCGGGTGAATTTGTATGCCTCTTCCTTGGATTTAACACTATCCTTGACTTCCCTCGTCATCCACGGTTGAGCCGCCTTCCCAGTTTTATATTTTCACCAGACAGGGATGAACAATTTCTGGAGTTCATCCATGCCGTCTTCGAATCTTTGCTTTTTGCATCTCCACTGTCAACCCTTTAAGTATAATTTGCGAGTCTATCCTAGCCAATTCCCATCTCATACCTTCAAAGTCTCCTTTATTCAAGTTCAGGACCCTCGTCTCTGAATTAACCATGTCAGTCCCCATCCTAATGCAGATTCAACCAGGCTTAAATATTTTCCAATGCAAATACAAATTGGTTAGTGCTCTGTTAGTTCATCCACAGCATGAACATCTGATTAAAGCAACGGTGGTCTGCTACTAAACCAAATGTGTACGTTGGGTTTTAAAGCCCCTGCTTTTCCGTGATGCTCTTCACACAGCACCCACAACCTATTTTGGTAGCAGAGATGTGACCTTAGAGATCTGAAACCACAAGCTTGACAACAATTAAACGTATGCTTGTTCAAAGTAAGCCAAAGCCTCCTGTATCGTCTCTGTTGTCTGATCTTTACAACTTTGAAATGAGTTGTTTTGCAGAAAGTTGTTGATTATTTCAAAGTTCAAGTTGACTGGAATTAGCCAAGTAGTTGGTGATTGGTAGCACAGTACCTTCATTTTTATAGTTTGTACATGTAGTACAATGACCCCCTACAACACATTGAACGTGGTTTAAGTAGGCCACATGCCTTTTGCTCTTAAAATAGTTCATTGTTTTATGTAAATGTTTCTCTTGCTCCATTCCCATCACCCATTTCAATCCCTCAGCAGCTATGTCAAACTAACACGTGACTCATCACAGGATGTTGACACAAAAACCTGACCATGCATTTCCTTTGGTTTGCTCCTCTCCTCAACGCCACACCTCTGTTCTCTCCTCCATGCAGCTGAAGGCCGCAACTGTGACTTGTGGTGGAGTATAATTCTGCTTTCTGCTCTGCTCCAAGTCGTTGTTCAAATATAGAGCCATCTCATTTGAACCAGTCTGTCCCTTCACTTGCCATGCAAATACATAACATGAAGAAGGGTTTTGACCTGAAATGTCATCTATTCCAGCTTTTTGTGTCTATCTTCAGTTTAAACCAGCATCGGCAGTTCCTTCCAACACATTCCCCTATCACTTGCCAGGCATTATTCTGCCCCCACTTCTCTTGCAGCTTTCTCCACTGCCAACCCCCCTCCTCAGTCAGTCTGATGAAGGGTCCCGGCCAGAAACGTAGCTAAACTTGGAAGGCTGTAGGGCTGGAAAATATAACTGAGATTAACTTTCATGAGCAAGTGGGACCTTTAGCATGAATAAGAATTTTACTGTTGTTGCTGGAGCTAAAGGCAAGATCTGTGTGATTAGTGAATGGGAAAGTATGTTTGGATAGATATTAGGAAGTTTATTTTGACCTCACTTGACACGTGGAAGAGATCCCAAGGGCTGTCTTTGCTAGAATGTGCTGGCTCAGTGTGAAGGCTTGATCCCATCGTCTTTCAGAGTGGAACAACATCTGGTAGCAGTGTACGAATAGACCAATGGTATGCTCTGTTCCTATTTCCAACTAAAGCAAGGTCTTATTAAATACCTATTTAATTGAACAGAACGAGAATACGTTATGGTTAATTAAAGAAACAGATGGGATGATGAAAACATTAAATGTAATTTCATTTTATTACCATCTACATATTAAATACATTACACAACACAATGTGTCTCAAAGCTATTGAACAGTCATTGAATATTTCAGTTTCCTAAAACTGTAATAACATTTTTAAGTATGAAATATTTTTAATATTTCTTGCATTTTTAGATAATTTGTTTTGGGTTAAGCTGGCTTCTAGATTTTGGCTGTAGGAGGAAGTATGTTATGTGAGTGTGTATATTCCTCACTATCAGTGGATATTTTTAAGACAGAGATAGAAAGATTCTTGATTAGTACAGGTGTCAGAGATTATGGGGAGAAGTCAGGAGAATAGGGTAAGGAGGGAGAGTAGATCAGCCATGATTGAATGGCAGGGTGGACTTGATGGGCCGAATGGCCTAATTCTACTCCTAGTCCTTATGACTGACTATCAGGTACCAACCTGCCACCCAATCTCCTAGCAACAATGGTGGCTGCTCATGTCTTTTTTTCCTTTTCCATTGAGCACAAAGATCAAAAATTATCTGTTACGCAGCTTGCAGGTAAGAAAGAAACGCATATGGACTAGGCCGATGGGTCCTGTGTTTCTGAGGCATCTATACTTTATTTGGGAAAATGCACGAGGAATGATTATCAAAAACTAGAGATGTTGGAAATTTGAAATAAAAACTAAATGCTAGAAATACTCAGAAGGTCAGGTCAAAGTGAAATAATAACTGTTTCTCTTTCCACAGATGTTGCCTAACCTGCTTAATAGTTCCAGTATTTTCTGCTCTTATGGCAAATGATTCACTTTGTAGTGTGGCATTTCCATTTTTATTTGTTGGACATGTTACCAAACTGACGATCTGGTATTAGCTACCTTGATGTCTGTTCTGGGTGTTAATGGACATTGGAGAGCCCTGACTAGGAACCAAAGGTGTAAATCTAGCGTGACCACCTACCGGATATTGTGGAAGAAACAATAATTCTGCATTTAGAAAGGAAAGGACTGATGAGTCAGCAAGCCTTTGCTTTGTCTGAAATCATGTCTCATGAATTTGATTGAGCTTTTTGAAGGAGTGACCGAAGGGATAGACGAGGGCAGGGTGGAAGACATAGCCTATGTTTCCTTTAGGAAGGCCTGTGGCAAGATCCTGCATAGTAGGCTAGTCCAAAGGGTTAGAACACATGGAATTCAGGGTGAAATAGCCAAGTGGATACAAAATTGGCGGTGGGAGGCAAAGGGTGTATTGAAGGGTTGCTTTATAGTTGAGGCCTGTGATCATTGGTGTGCTGCAGGGATCTGTGCTGGGTCCTCTGTTATTTGTCATGTATATTAATGATTTTGATGAGAATGTAGCAATTGACAGAATCTGGCATAATTAGTCAGTTTGAAGATGATGCCAAAATTGGTGGCTCCTCGATAAAGGCCTCCGGCCACGTTCCCAGTCCACAGCCGCGGCCCGTCGGTAAGCCTTCTGGTTGCCCGGCCCGTCGATAAGCCTTCTGGCTGCGCGGCCCGTCTGGGCAGGGATGAGTTGGGCCGAAGGGTCTAGTTCTATTCTGGATGACTTCTAAACTGAAAAAAGGGGAAATACTTCTGTATCCTCATGATTAGTATCAATCTTGTGTTGTAATGCCGGGTGATTGCAAAGCTGAAAATAAAGTCAAGTTAAGCTCTGGTAAAACCTTTTGCTGAGGGTTGCAACTTGGCTGAAGGGTGCAGCTTGGAACCAAACCGATCACGTACCAAGAGGAGAACATCTGGAGAAGTGCAGGTAACCAATCAGCACTGTTTCGGGATGAGACTCCCAGGACACCGCACTACCAGTGACAGTTTTTTTAATCAATGAACAATGAGTAAAATCTGAAAGCTTAAGTTTCATTTGTGTCTTAAGCAGTGTCTCGATTGAAATGCATTTCTTTTGAATGAGTTACAGAAAACATAAATGAGATACATAATCCATTGTAGTCACAAAAGTTATTCAGAAGCACATGGTTGACCAGTCATGTGAATATATCAGAATGCCCTCTGACCTGATCTTTGAGGGAAATGGGCTGTTACTTGCAGGAAAAAAAAGTTGATTCGAATCACTGGAAGCTGTAAAGATGGACATGTTTGCAAAAGTGGAAACTTGAGCTGAGAACAATTTTTAAAAGGTTGGTTCAAGTTCATTATAAAGGACTGAATAGAATTAGTTTAAGATATTTTTAGAGACATAGTTTGGAACATTTCCATAATATCATAGTTATACAAAATACTTTGCATTTGAAAGGTTCGCAATGAGTATATTTGCAAAGTATGGGGTGAATCTTACTTTAAACTAATCAAAATTAACTGAGTTCGATAGCGTCTCCACTTCAGAAGGAAATGGGTGATTGTTTAAGTGGGTGATGGCAGCTAGACTGAGCCCTGCTCTGTTCCAAGAAGGCATTTTACTCCGGCAGGAATGTGCTTATACACGTTTCAGTTTGGGTGCCTACTCCTCAGTAGATTAGATAAACATGCTAATGTACATGCTCAAAGTTTATCCCGTTTAGTGTTTAATCTGAAGATTGGAATAGAATTGCAAGGTTCTGTTCAAACGAGCTAGCAATTCCTAGCTGTAGTTATTTTTTAAAAGCAAAGTATCAACTTTAACAAAAGGATTCTAAGGGAAAAGTCGCTAAAAGGCATTAACTGACAGAGAAAGTAAAAGTTTTTGTTCTCGACGGTCTATTCTACTGTCGAAGGACGGACTTTGAGCTTATTAGCCTATTAAACGCTGCATTATGCCCTGTAATTATGTGTGCAATTATGTTTGATGTGAGTCAGAATTCCAGTTAACTGTTTATTTCCCAAACCATCAGTGTTGGCTTTTACAGGGTGCATTTGAGATGGACTGGCATTGCAGTGCCATTTTTTTCAGGCATTCTATAACATTGCCATTGCAAGAGAGAGGACGACAGACCCATCATTTCCTTTAGGAGATTGCTTCAAAAGTAGTGAATACCCTGATTTTACTTATGAAATGTTTGTGGTAAGTTTTAGTCTCAGCACTCAGTAAATTGAAGTTTTTTTTTGTTTTGTGAAGGTCCAGATTTAGTATTTTCTCCAGGAATTTTATTCTGTGGAACGAAAATGACACAAATGAAGTAAGAGTTGAAGATTCACCTTTTAGTGTCTTTCTGACTGAGTTGCTTTCATTTCTTGCAATTAATGACAAAAAACTCACTGTACCTTGAAATTAACCGACGCTGGGTGGGGTGGGGTGGGGGGGGGGGGGGGGGGGGGGGGAGTGGGTGCGGATGGAGAGAGTGTAGTTGAAATCTTTTGTTTATACTGCACAGTATCTCACAGAACTTTGGAACATTGCAACACAGTCAACTGCTTTGAAATGTTGTTGCAAGTGGGTGAATGTGATCGATGTGTTTATTCTTAACAAAATCACACATCCAGCATTAACAGGATGAACTAGCTGGTTAATCTGTTCTCTCTAGTCTTGGTTGCCCACCACACAAGGAAAACGTTTGTAGAAATGTTTTTGCGTGGCACAACATTTTTGTACATTGTGTGAAGAAATTTAATCCAAAACCTGGTAATTGAATGTGGTTGGTTGGTTGGTTTCTGTGTAGAAGACTTAATTTCCCCCCAAAATATGTTCTGGATCAGAGCTTCACATGACACATAACTGGCTGCAAGCATTGTGCTCTGATGTCAACCAGCACACAATAGGATTTTGATTTCAAAACTTGTATATCTGAGGCACACTTGCAGAAGAAAAGGTCTTGCCAAGAAGGGACCAGCGTTATGTGCCTGTACTTGGGAGAGCTCATGCAAAGAGATTTTTCTGTGTATGTCGTGTATGCCCCCCCAGCCTGACAGCTGATGACACCCGATCCTGACTGAATCTCTGTCCCCTCTTCCACCACTAGTTCACATTCTTGACCCTTGATGGTTTGCCCTTCAGTCGTGGATCCCTCCACTTTAAACATCTCCACTGGCCTCTGAGCGCCGTGCAATCTTCCAATGAACGCAGATCCAATACAAGAAAGGCTGTCATATGTACAGAGCCTTTCTATTTCCCATGCCATTTTAGTTCTGGTCTGTGACTAATTTCTTAAAATATTAATTTTAATTAATTGGGGGCAATGTGGAAGATGCTGCAAATATCCAGCAGGTCAGGCAGCATCCATGGAAAGAGAAACAAAGCTAATTTTTCAGGTTGCCGATCCTTCATATTTTTTTTCCACTGAGGTAGGTATCTGATCCTGGAATGAGGTTTCCAATCACAACTTCCTCATTCAGAGCGATAGAAATATAAATTAGGCAATAGTGATACTGTTAAAACTTGTGAGAACACCCAGGAGGAATTAAAAGCACAAACAACCACATGTCATTCTTGTCATGGGTCTCAATGTTTGAGTATTGCACCAAAGAGAAATATCAACTTGCTTATAACAATGAGTCACTAGTGAATTAGCTGTGTAGGAAAAAAACTGCAGATGCTGGTATAAATCGAAGGTAGACAAAATATGCTGGAGTGACTCAGCGGGCCAGGCAGCATCTCTGGAGAGAAGGAATGAGTGACGTTTTGGGGGGAGACCCTTCTTCAGATCAGTCTGAAGAAGGGTCTCGACCCGAAACGTCACCCATTCCTTCTCTCCAGAGATGCTGCCTGGCCCGCTGAGTTACTCCAGCATTTTTTGTCCACCAGTGAATTAGCTGTGGCACGCAAGAGGTTAAATCCATACAGCACTACATTTGCTTGCAAAAGTGTGCTCAGCTTGCAGCTGTGACCGGATGTGACATATTAGAGCAGTTATGGTTTTTGACCAAGATACCAGTTTGCGGTAATGTCAACTGTTAGTACATTCAAGTAGCAGTCACAGTTATAATAGCCACCAAACTTTTGAAGGGCCAGGGTTGGTGTTTGTCTAAGGGTAGACAATAGCTGGTGGATGAGCCTTACACAAACCAGGGCAAAACTAGTCTAGGATTGGTCAAGTTTCAGAAAGGAAGAACTCTCTCATGAGTGAATTCCAATTTACCTATTGGTTCATTTATTGAATGGAACCTTAATCAGAATATTAGTTTACAAATTAGTCAGACTTGACGAGCAAGGGTTAACCACCCACAGTAGAGATGTTATAGTTATGATCCCCAGTTGCACTATTCTTTGCCTACATAAGCAGTGGCAGTATGACCTCATTGTATGAGAAAAGGAGAGCATTTGTCCTATTGTAGAAGAATCTAGAACAATAGTCATAATTTATAAAAAAAAGTAAGGGTTTGACAATTTAAGGCAGGGATGAGGCAAATGTTCTCTCTCAGAATCTTTGGAACCCTCTTCAACAAAGAATGATGGAAGCAGAAACTTAGAATATTTTTAAGGCAGAGTTGGATTGGTAATACTCTAGTGAACCATATTATGTATGCAGATGATCTTGTGGTCCTTAGTCCATCTAGCGCTGGTCTCCAGCAGCTCCTTACTATATGTTCTATGTATGCTGTGGAACATGATATCAAATATAATGCCGCTAAGATTGTTGTTATGATCTGTAGAACCAAAGAGGATAAATGTCTAAAATGTCCTGATTTTAATTTGTCTGAATAATAATCTGTGTCTTTAATAAGGTGGGTTCCCCCTGGGTGCTCTGGGTTTCCTTCCACATCCGTGTGGGTTTGTAGGTTAATTGGCCTCTGTGAATTACCCCTTGTGTGCAAGAAGTGGATGTGAAAGCGGGGTTACATCGATCTAGTGTGATTGTTGGCATGGACCCGGTGGGCCGAAGATCCTGTTTCCACGCTGTATCTCTAAACTAAACTAAGTCTTCCGCAATCATTACAGACTATCTCTGAAGAAGAAGGTGATATTCATCCTTCTGTTACTCTAGATGAACTCGAGGCAGAGTAAAAGGTAGTATCATCCACCCAGTTACTTCTATGGTTTAAGCACTGGTGCTTCATTGTAACATGTGCGCTGCACAGTGAAATTCTTTTTGCATAGATCACACGTGCATGAGCCACAATATTTTGACACCATTCACAAAAAGTCCAAAGTCTGGTCCATGCGCTCGATGTACAGGAGTGGCTCCCAATCCAGGCAAGCCCCAGGCTGCTGCAGGACCTCCTCCATCGCCCTGGACCGGCTCGGCCCACGAACCAACGTTCCTCTCCTTGCCTTTGTATCAACTTTCAATTGTGCATAGCAATGAAAATCTTTAAAAGCTAAATAAATTTCTCTGAGGAATGTTTAATTTCCTTTCATTCTGAAATGGCCTGGCCATCTCTTACTATAGAACTGGTATATTAGGCAAAATAATCATGGTGAGTAGAAACACCAATTGGACCTGCATGGGTCTAATTGTCAGAACAATGTTACAACCCTTGTTTTTTTTGGATAACTATTCTGTTCTTCTTCCCTTGTCATAATCTCCTATTTACCTGTTTGGCTAACTAATTCTGCTGGTGCAACATGACCAATGCACTGCACATAGTGTTAGTACAGCACAGTGCAATACAGTTAAGTCTTCAAGCTCCACAACAACCAAACTTTACTTTTTCAAGAAGAGGGCTGCAGATGTGGTCAGTGCCTGAAACTAGTGTGTACTGATCATGCTTGGATAAACCAAAGTGTTAGGTGGGGGAGGCGGTATTGGTTGTTCATGAAAGTCAAAGCTTCAGCTGCTTGTAATATTCTCCAACCTTTGAAACTAAATTCCCTTCTGTAAAAATGCATACATGAATGCATCTCAGTAATTTTACTGGGAGACCATCTATTGGCGATATTCCATTGTCCCAACCCGAAACATCGCCTATGCGTGTTCTCCAGAGATGCTGCCTGATCCGTTGAGTTACTCCAGCACTTCGTGCCTTTTTAGTAAACCAGCATCTTCAGTTCCTTATGTCTACAATCATTTATTCTTTGGTATAATTCTATTGGCTGGTATTAAGAATGGACATATATTCTTGGTCACAACCAATCTAGAGATGAGTATTTCTAGGACTGGAACATACTTTAAATGATCCTATGATATTTTGTTTGACAGATATTATTGATTTGCTATGTCTAGATTAATGTCACAAATACTTCACTGAAGGACAAAGCATCCATCTGTTTTCTATTCTATTTTCTCTTTTCTATTAAGAATGAATTGATTGTAAATTAATATGAAATGCTGTACTATGCCATTAACCCGATGGCAAAAATAAAATGTCTGCCCTGTAGATGTGACTACTGACTGTGGTAATGCTCTACTATTTATTTTAGTGCTCACAGGACATTTGCAGTTGTTCTTGGGTAACTCTCAAGACATTTGATACATTGGTGCAATATGATAATTGGATTATTTGTTTTTTGAAAAAAAGAAATTCCTGTTCCATCAGTTAGTATATTAGAATTTGTATGTAGAGTGTGATTGTTCAGTCTTGTCTTCTCAGTCAAAGTGTAACTTAAAACCCCCCATAAATCAGCCAAAAAGCTCCCGAGGCAACAATGCCTCCTGCTACCTCTTCATTCTCCAATCTGCAGTATTTAATGGAAATCTTACTCTGGCTGCTGCTGTTGAAATTCTGTTGTCTAAAAGTGTGCTATTTTCTGTGAACTGTTCATTGGAGTGTTCCTATTTTTTGGAAAATATCCTGTTAATCAGGTGCTGTTATCTTACTACTGTGATAATGCTGGTGGTAATATGGTTTATCTATACTGACAGCTGAACACATTGAAACTTCTACTTCTGGCTAGACAACCGCATGATCTCTGAGTGCACAGAGTTAAAACAAATTTCATCCCTAATTTTGCTTTTCTTCTTGAGGATGACAAATCAACCGAGTGCAGATTCCAGACTGCTGACATCGTACCTCGGTGACAAGGCGCTACAGTTCGAGGATTGCTGTTTACTTTTGTGTGGGGGATTCATTCCAATCACGCTTATTCCAGATATGTCTTGTCCTTCTGTGGTTTCAATAGCATTCACTAGATTATGATGAGAACCGAGGTGGGTTTCGCCTCCACACTCCTCTTCTGTTGACAGTTTTCAGAAGTTTGCAACAGTTTATTCTATGATGCCCCCATTCTTATTAGAGCCAATTATTCAGTCATAGACTTGTACAGCAGGGAAGCAGGCCTTTCGGTCCAAAAAGTTCATGCAAACCATCAGATACCATTTGCATCAAATCTACACAAACAGCATTTTATTCGCTTCCATCAGCCCCCCCCCTAGAGTTTGCAATTATTTTGAGCTAGAGGCAAATTACAGTGGCCAATTAATGTGGAAGGAAACTGGAGCACCAAGAAAAAACGCTAGCAGTCACAGGAACAACATGCTAAGTCAGGAGGTCAGGATTGATCTCTGATTGCTGGAACTGTGAGGCATTACTGTGCTGCCTTTTGAGAAACTTTTTTACAGAAAATATCACCCATTATTTCCTTGAGTGAATGATGTTCAAACAGAAACTGCAAGATGTGTATGTAATGTTGGTAACAGTAGAGAGGGCAATCAGGTATGGTGAAGCGGATGAAAAGGATCAAAGAAGTGGGTCATGTGTCTTCTTCTATTTGGACTAGTGATAGATCATCTTGGAGAGAACGAGTCCATCTAGTTGTCGGGAGTTGACATCAGTTGGATGGCATTCACCTGACCAACTGTGTTGTTATCAATGAATTTTTAGGCAGATAAAACATCAAAGTTGGGTCTCTGTGGCCTGGACAATCTTCTTCTTTTGTTTGAGTCCATCCAAGGAGTGGCCGATAGTTTTTATTTCATGAAAAATTCTATTTGGATTCTTATATCAATGTGTATCCTGGAGTATTGTTTTATGCTGGACTTTGCAGAACTGAAGTAGCTTTTGTGCCTCAGCTGCTCTTGGATGTATACCTATCTTATTGCCAGCTGATTTAGCATGATTATGACACCATTGCTTTAGTCCTTTATTATATTTAATACCTCATTTAATTTTTGTTTTTAAGCAGTGAGAATCACTTCCTTCCACTATAGTTCTTTGGGTTGTAGGTAACTGTTCAGGCCAATATGGGAACTATAGATTCTAGCTTACACGGTTCAGAGTCTGAATTTGGGAATTTGTGTGCTCTTTCTGCCTTTGGTGCTGGACTACCACTGCCAACAAATTGGGCTTGACGTTTGTGGTGCCAGTCTCCAGTTTGAGTCGCTGTGATCCAGGGATTCCCGCGAATCAGTGAACATATTATTTGTCCAAGGAGGCTTTCTGACGATGCTGAAATTATTGTCCAGATCCCAGTAAACTGTTGCCTGTACAGCTTGGAGTTGCTTTGGGAGGGCATGCAAACAATGCTGGTTGGAGATAACTGACTAATTGGATCCACATTTTCCAGAGTCTTATTGTGAGCCTTTTATAGATGGGAGTTGTTTGACAGTGGGGGCAAATTGGATAGGATCTCTCCCTGCAGATGTTTCATGAATGGCGGTAAATGAGCTGACAATGCATCGGAGTTTGAGCGGTGATTCTGCACGCACACAAACCTTGCCACTGTGCTGCACTTTTACTACTCAGGTTAGAGTGCCCTCAGTTGTGGGATAAGGGGAGACAATGGTTGAACAGTTTTCAATTTATTTTGTAGTTGCACTCCTTTTGGTAGCACAAAAGAGGGAGGAAACTAACTAACTAACTAAACTAACTAACAACCCCAAGCTGTGATGATGTAGACTTGTTCAGTAAAAAGAGTTGTGTATGTCATCACGCATCAGTCACAGATGGACACAAATTTCTGCAGTCAGCCACATTGGAGAATTTTCACAAATCCTCAGGGTTGGCGGAATTAGTTTTGTAAGTTAATTGACCACATTGACTCCCTAGCGTTTGAGGCTCATTGAGGAGGCGCTGTGAACTGTTTGCGTGCTACTGTATGTTTCATTTTTTTCCCCCATTGGAACCTAATCAGATGTACAGCACTTTGGTCAACGTGGGTTGTTTTTAAATGTGCTATACAAATAAAATTGACTTGACTTGACTTGACTTGACGTATAAAGCTGCTCTCAGCATTATTCTCGGAGTTGTTGCTCAGAGATGATCTCCATCTAGTCTGTGTAGGAAAATACCTGCAGATGCTGGTAAAAATTGAAGGTATCACAAAATGCTGGAGTAACTCAGCAGGTCAGGCAGCATCTCTCCAGAGATACTTCCATCTAGTCTGTCTTCGGCTGAATAGGATCCACAATGCAGCTCGGGAAACCCAGGGAAGAGTTGGTCGAGGAGCATGAGGTGATGAATTTCTCTGTGGTAGATTGGGGGACACCCATGGTGGTTATTTCTCCTTTCTTGAAGTTGGTTATGATTAACTTGCTTTTTGAACGCGTTAGAATCATACAGGTGCGATGGAATGATGTCCTGTTGGAACACTGCAAAGCCCCAAAGTATCTAGGTGTGGTCCTCAATCGCACATTATCATATCGCCAAGATGTTGAGAAAACTAAGGCAAAAGTCGACACCCGGAACAATGTCATCGGAAAAACTGGCAAACAGCTCATTTGGAAGTGACCCACCAACAATCCGCACTGCCGCCCTGGCGCTCGGTGGCAGAATATGAAAGCCCTGTCTGGAGCTGCTCTAAACATGAATGCAAGGTGGACTCTGCATTGGACACTGCCTGCAGGAAAACCACAGGATGCCTGAAGCCGACAAAGGTTGAACATCTGTACGAGCTGGCTGGCATCGATGAACCATCTCAAAGACGGGATCGGGCAGCTGCAGTAGAACCCTTCAATGCGGACACAGACCCCCGTCACCCCTTGCACAATCACCAACATGCCAAGAAACGCTTGAAGAGTCTGAACAGCTTCATGGAACTAGAGCCAACCGTGCCAGGTACCAAAACCAAACAGATGGCACCAGGACACCACCTGCCTTATTCTACCTGGATAGCCCTAAACCACCTCCGCACTGGAGTGGGACGTTGAGGACTCAACCTGAAGAAGTGGGGCTTCTCGGTCTCTGACAAATGCAACTGTTGAGAGGTACAGACAATGGCCCACCTACTGACTTGCGGCAGAGAGGCATGCACTGCGGACGATCTCCGCAGAGGCACAGATGTGGCACTGGCTGTGGCAAGCGATGGCAGAACGTCATGTGACACACGAGCAAATCAATCCCCACACAAATACGCCCTTTGGCCCTACTCATTCTTGCCAACCAAGATGCCCCATCTAAGCTGGTCACATTTGCCTACATTGAGGCATCTTTGTGACAATCAGGCTGTGGTGAGCAATGGAGACATAGACAGTGCCACAACTGAGGAATTTTTCAAAGTGCTTTTTACAGGCTGGAGCTAACTGTGTCCTTTACAGGCAGGCTTTCCTCTCAGCAGGGTGGGCCCTTGGGTAATGCCTTGTTATGGAAGCTCTGAGCAATTCAGTTTCCTCTTTACAATAACGTTTGGCTATGTCATCTGACGTACCAGTCCTATGTCTTCTCAAACTCACTTCACATTCGTGCTCAGATCATGTCCCTGTCATTGCAAGACAGCAGCTCATCTAGCATGTGATGTTTCCTACACATGTTGGTAATCTAAAATTAAATGCTGGATGTACACTGGGTCAGGCAGCATGTGCGGACACAGAAAATGAATTTATGACCTTTTAATCAGGTTTCATTCTGTACAGTTGCTGCTTGACCCGAGTGTTTCCAGCACTGAAAAATGTGTATCTATCTTAAACCTTTAACCAGCTGCTGAAATGTCACTTCAGCCCCTGATGGAACTTCAGTGGTTCAGAAACGGTAATTTTTACTTGTCATGGTTCCATTCAACTGAAACAGAATGCTGCACCAGATCCTACAGAACTACTTTTCTTCAAGAGTGCAATACTGAATTTATCTGTGGTTCAAGTTTCAGGCCATTGACAGAGAAGATAGATGCTTGTGGGGCTATTTTAATAACATAATTTGGCTTGTTAAATGGGTGGTGGTTTCATTGTCGCTGCTGGTGCCATGTTACTAAAATATTGAAACTTATCTGTTTAGTGATTTTTATTGGAACACTAACACAAAGAATGACGTCAACTACAATAGCATTACAATATAATACCAGCTACCATCCAATGTCTCGTAGTAACAGTCTGGGTCAAAGGTGTTCCCAAGTTGGGATGTGTCAATTTGTTGCCCTAATGCATACTACTTTGATGTTTTCCTATGTGAAGCTCCAGTCTCTCCTTATGACATCTTGGCCGTTTGTCTCGCACGCAAAGAGTGAGGAAACGCATGGAAAAACATGAAGTAAGAGCTTCTTTTGAGGTCATAACTGGCTGGATAGATAAGGTGTCAGTGATGTATTTGGATTTTCAGAGGGCCTCTCATTAGTGTTGCACTAGAAATGTTGAACATTTAGAGGATGTGGGATTGGAGATAATATACTGTTCAGCATTTGGAATTGGTTAGTGGACAGAAAGAGTAGAACTAAATGGAGCACATTTGGGCTGGGAGCTTCAGATTGGCGAGGTATTCCAGGGATCAGTTCTGAAGCCCCAGTTTGGTCACTTTCTACAGCAATGATGTGGATGAGAGGACCAAGTGTAATATACCAAGCGTAGTATAATGCATACTACTTTGATGTTTTACTATGTGATTGCAAAACAGAGACAAGAACACTTCAGGGAGATAAAGGGAGGTGGAGTGAATGGGTGTTACTGATGGAATAAAATGTGAGGTCATAGTATTTTTTAAATGTTGAGAGATTGAAACATGATGGTATTCAGAAGGACATTGGTCTCTTTGTACACAAATCACTGCACAATTAGGAAGGCATGTGGTTCATTGAACTTTATTGCAATGGGCTATGAAAACAAGAGAAAGACATAATACTGCAATTACTGTATATAGAGCCCCAGTGAACCTCAAAATGAGTATTGTTTACATATCTGGTCTCTACATAGGAAAATAGATACTTGTGAAAATGGGAGTACCACAAAGCTTCACCAAATTGATTGCACAGTGGTGCAGCTAGTAGCGTTGCTGCCTCACAGTACCAGAAACCAGGTTCAATGCTGACCTTGGGTGCTGTATGTATGCAGTTTACACATTCTCCCTGTGACCATGTGGGATTCCTCTAGTTACTTCGGTTTTCACCCACTATTCAAATACACGTAGATTGGTTGGTTAATAGGCCGCAGTAGATCGCTCCTATTGTGTTGGTGAGTGGGAGAATCTTCAGGGAATTAATGGAAATGTGGAGAGGATAAAGTTGAATTAATGCAGTATTACTGCCATCAGGTGGTTGATGGTTGGTGTGGACTCGGGCTAAAGGGTCTGTTCAGTGGTGTGTCTCTCTATGACTGTGGTTCCTGTGATGGGGTGGTCCTATGGGGAAAGATGAAGCATCCTAGGCCTAACACGTTGGAGCTCAGAATGAATGAAGAAAGATACAACTTTCCTACAGAGATATTAGGAATGATTCTTCCCTGCTGGGGTCTGGACAATCAGCAGTCACAGTTTCAAAATAAAAGGTGCAAATTAGGACTGTGATGAGAAAAATTCTTCCAAAGAAAAAATAGTGAATCTTTGGTATTCTCTACTCAAGAGCGCTGAAGGGACTCGGTAACTGAACATGTTCAGGACAGAGATCAGTAGATATTTGGTAATAAGGGAATATAGGTTATCATAAAAAAAGTTGTGCTGAGCTTAAATATCAGTTATGATGTTATTAAATGGCGGAGTAGTCATGAGAGGTTGTGAGGCCTATCCCTGCTCCTATTTTCATAAAGGAATAATTTAAGAACAAAATGAAACTATTCATCCGGTGGCTCAGCACTTCAACTCCCCCTCCCACTCCCAGTCTGACCTTTCTGTCCTGGGCCTCCTCCATTGTCAGAGTGAGGCACACTGTAAATTGGAGGAACAGCACCTCATATTTCACTTGGGCGGCTTACACCCCAGCGGTATGAACATTGACTTCTCTAACTTTAGAAAGCTCCTCTGTCCCTCTCTTTCCCCTTCCCCTTCCCAGTTCTCCCCCTGTCTTCCTGTCTCCAACTGCATCCTTTCTTTGTCCCGCCCCCTCCCCTGACATCAGTCTGAAGAAGGGTCTCGACCCGAAACGTCACCCATTCCTTCTCTCCTGAGATGCTGCCTGACCTGCTGAGTTACTCCAGTTTTTTGTGATACCTTCGATTCATTATTAAAATGTAAATATTAACATTGAAGACATGACCTTGGATAAAGTGACAGCTGGTCAATTTACACGATATCAAATTTTCCCATTGATATTCTGATGTTCGAATATATAATGGTACTAATGTAATTTGTTAGTTGTTTATTATAGGCAAATACAGAGGGAGCCTAATATCATCTATCTAACCCTAGATAGGTTTAAGATAAAATATTGCAGATACTCATCGTGTCAGGCAGCATCTAAGGATAGAAAAATCATTAAAGTATCAGGTTGACAAAATTCCATCAAAACTCAGAAAAGTTAGAAACCCAACATTTTTCAAGTTGAAAGGAAAGAGTGTTTGTGATGGGTACAGAACAAGAGAGGGGGGGGAGGGGGAGGGGGAAAGGAGAGGGAGAGGAGAGGGTGCTGCACCAATGCAGGAGGGGTTTGGGCCCAACGGGTCCACTTGGTCTAGTTATGCATTAAAATGCTTGTGTGGAAATAGAGCTGTGAAACATTTACTTATGGCAGGAACAACTGAATGGAACCAGACAGAGGCAAGGCTAAACTGGCCTCATAACTAACCGGTTTGTAGTCATTCATGACAAGCTGGGTCTGGCCCCATCAAGTTTGCAATCTGAAGGTAAAACGGCTAAAGATAACACAGAAAATAGTGGTTTAGTTATGTTACTGGTCTAATAAGCTTAAGGATTTGAGCTCAAATTCAGTTTTTAATGTGAAGTATTTTAATCATCATTATCAGTAAAAGTGACAATGAAGCTGGCAGATTGATAGCTGGTTGGTCATTGAGAGAGGAAGCCTGCTGCTTCAGATATCTATGTGTAGGAAGGAACTGCAGATTCTGGTTTAAACCGAAGATAGACACAAAAAGCTGGAGTAACTCAGTGGGACTAGCAGCATCTCTGGAAAGAAAGAATGGCTGACGTTTCGGCTCGAGACTTCAGTCTGAAGAACGGTCTCAACCCGCAACGTCACCCATTCCTTCTCTCCAGAAATGCTGCCTGTCCCGCTAAGTTACTCTAGCATTTTTGTATCTAGCTTCACATATCTGCCTTCTTCTTCTTAAGCCCTTTGCTCCTCTAGGGAGCATAGGCCATTGACAAATGTCCTCCACCTCACTCAGTTGTTCGAGATCTCCCCAGTTGAGCCCACTCCCAGACATTTCTGTCTGGACACCTCTTCTCCAGCTGTTCCTGGGGCGACCTCTTTTCCTTTTTCCTTGGGGGTTCCATTTCAGGGCTTGCCGGGTGATGTTTGTGGCAGGTTTTCTGAGGGTGTGTCCAATCCAACTCCATTTTCTCCTTCGAATTTGTAAGTCAATGGGATCCTGGCTTGTTCTTTTCCACAGGTTCACATTGCTTACTTTGTCTCTCCTCCAGATGTTTAGTATTCTCCTGAGGCAGGTGTTAATGAATGTTTGCAGCCTTTTTGTTGTTTTCGATGTCTCTGATCCATACAGCATTACCTGCTTCACATTTGAATTAAAGATGTGTATTTTGGTGTTGATTGAGATGTATTTTGAGCTCCAGATCTTCCTGAGTATGTTAAACACCATCCTAGCCTTATTGATTCTGCTTTTTATGTCTGCATCTGCCCCTCCGGTGGTGTCCACAACACATATCTGCCTGGTCTGATCTAAAATGTCACTCCTTTAAAAAAAACAATGGTTATTGGATTGACTCAGCAAGTCAGTCACATCAACAGGATAGCATCAGTTAAAGTAGTGTGCTCACTAGCACCATGCAGAAACTAGACTTGGGCATTAAGACCCTTCCTTCTTTGTGATCACATCCTGATGCATCTGTGGCAAGAAATGTTCTTGCCCCATGTGCATAACCAGCTGGAAAGTGCTCTGCATAAAATGTAGCATTTTTATTTAAAATCTCTTAATGAGTAATATAATCAGTTACAATGTAATTTTTGTAATAGCTGGATTATATTCCGACCTTCAAATGCTTCAGAAAACTACTTCCCCATTTTGGAATTGACAGCAAGAAACAGAACAAGACAAATACCATATCTGCGTAGCTTTTCAAAACCGCAACCAGAATTTCTAAAGACATTTACAGTCAAGGAAGCAGCTTTGAAGTCATTACTGCAATGTGTGAAATGTAGCAATTTGTGCACAGACAAATCCCCTCTGCAGTAATGGAGCATTTGAGTTCAAAGAAAAATCTCCTGTTTCACTGGGGCTAGTTGAGGAACAACTTTGTCCGAATACATTAGGACTTGATAGTGTGTCACGAAGTATTTTGGGTCCACCTCAGAAGATGAAGGCTTGAATTTATGTTTTATTCCATAGAAGCCCTCTCCAACAATGCTGCACTTGCTTGGTCCTGCACTGGGAATTTCTTCCTTGGATTTGTGTTCCAGTCTGCATTGTGGATGCTGAATGCTTCCGTTCAACCGGCTCTGGCATATAATAGAGGAGAGTGGCAGCTGCTTTAGTAATTACTGAGATGAAGTCGTGTGCTTTTGCTGTTCCTCCGGAGAGCCTTCCCCCATGAGATAACCACGAAAGGTTCTTTGAAACTGCACTCCAGCTCCCACACCAACCTGCCATCAATCCCATCATGCCTCCACCCATGCCTTATTTGCAGATGGCAATCATTTATCTGAAGATAGACGTACAATGCTGGAGTAACTCAGCAGGCCAGGCAACATCTCTGGAGAAAAAGAATAGGTGAAGTTTCGGGTCGAGACCCTTCTTCAGACTTCAATCATTTATCTGACCAGGTTGTTGTAATTCCTGATTCCATGCTGGAAACCAAAACTGTGTTGTGGACTTTTTGAGGTTGTTAATGTCATCTCTCCTCACCCAGATGCTCTGCAGCACTTCCATTCGAGCTCGGCAGAGGGCCAGTGGTCAGCTTACATCAACTGAAAATGAAAGGGGAATGTTGTGTTAACGATTTCCATCTTACAACTCTTAATCGTGTCAGCCACTTCCTCATTTTGATTTGCCTTTGGGATGATTTGCATTTATGTGAGCCCATACTGATCTCACGATAACCCAAAGAAGTTTGCAGCTGATGATGTAGTTTTAAAACATTGCCATGCAAAATCAAGTTGAGTTTATTGTTATATGCACGAATAGTGGGGTGAAGGTATAATGAAAAACTTGTTTCCAGCAGCATCACAGGCACATACTCAGATGACTCACAAAAACAAATTATATATAAATTATCCAAGAATTACAGAACATATTTTCAAAAGAAAGGCTGTCCAAAAAAAACAAGGTATAATTAAAAAAGAAAACGATTCCATTGTAGTGAAAGGGGTGGAATGTGGTTCAGTTACAGCACCGAATCAGGCACTTCGCCCCACCAAGTCCTCACCAACCAGCGATTCCCCGCACACTTACACTGTCCTGCATACACTCGGGACAATTTACATTTATACCAAGTCAATTAACCTACAAAACTCTACGTTTTTGGAGTATGGGTAGAAACCGAATATCTTGGAGAAAACCCATGCAGGTCACGGGGAGAACGTACAAACTCCATACAGACAAGCACCTGTAGTTGGGATCAAACCCGGGATTCTGACGGTGTGAGGCAGCAACTCTACTGCTGCGCCGCTGTGCCGCCCTGATATTGAGGTAGGATTTGTGTTATGCAGGTTTGCTCAAGATTCTGATATGTGTTGGAAGGAACTGCAGATCTTGGCTTAAACTGAAGATAGACACTGAAGATAGTAACTCAGCAGGACAAGCAGCATCTCTGGAGAGAAGGAGTGGGTGACGTTTCGGGTCGAGACTTCAGTTTGAAGAAGGGTCTCGACCCAAAACGTCACCTATTCCTTCTCTCCAGAGGTGCTGCCTGTCCTGCGCAGTCACTCCAGCATTTAGTGTCTATCTTCAAGAATCTGATAGTTTTAGGAAAGTCGCTGTGCCTGAACCTGATGGTGTAGACATTAAGGCTTCTGTACCCCTGTCCAAAAGTGAGAGGAGAGCAATCCCCTTTCATTTTCAGTTGATGTTAGCAGACCACTGGCCCTCTGCTTAACTAGAACGGAGGTGCTACAGTGCACCTGGATGAGGGGAGAGGAGATTACCTACCTTAAAAATTCTACAACACAGTTTTTGCTTCTAATAGTGAGATGAGGAACATGGTCCAGATGGTGGGTATCTTGACGATTGATTCCATCTTCTTAAAACAATGCCTTAAGTAGGGAGGGCTGTGGCCTGATGGACCGGGACAGAGTCCACCACTTTTTGCAGCCTCTTGCAGTTGTGTCTGCTGGAATTACCATACCAGGCCATGAGGCAACCAGTCAGAATACTTACTACAGAGGTTTGTTGGAATATTCAGTGACATGTCGAATCTATTCCAACTTCTATTAAGTAGAGCTGCTGGGACACCACCTTTGTAATTACATCTATGCATTGAGCCCACGACAGATCATCCGAGATGTTAACGCACAGGAATTTGAAGTTGCTAGCTCTCCACCACCGACCCTCCAAAGAAAACTGGTGTGTGATCTCCTAACTTTCCCAATTTTAAGTCACTAGTCTGATGTAGGAAAAATGGAAATTAATATGTGCACTGCAGACTGCCTCAAACAATTTGGTTTCCAAATCTGCTTTTTAATGAGATTGATTGAGGGCAAAATGCCAAGGAACCCACTCTGGCAAAATATCTGACAGGACATTCTGGTCCATGGTTTAACTGTTCATCTGATAACTCACACCTCTCAACAGTGTAACACTCCATCAATACTGTAATGAAGTGACTTTATGACAGGAACAGATTTAAGGTGAGAATGAATTAGAAAAATAAGCACTGAAACAGTAAATACAGATGCTATCACTTGGCTTGAGAGTCTAAATTGTTCTTGTTTACAAAATAAATAATAATTAGTGAGTAGTAAGAATTTAATGATTCATTAAATGAGGGTTGTACTCCCTTTCCATGGCCTACACAAGTAGTTTGAACTAACCTCGGGGATATCTCTCATGTGAGGCGAGGTTCATGGACTGGGCATACACTCCAGAGTTTAGACAAATGAGAGGTGACCTCATTCAGACATTAAAATAATATTCTTAAATGGGCTTGAATGCTGAATTATGTCTGAGATGTCCATAACCAGTTGTCAGAGTCTGAAGAGGTCCCTCATTAGGGACTGGGATGACAACGAGAGGTTACCAGAGAGCAGAGAATCTTTGGAATTCTCAGAAAATGCTCATTTGCTGAGTACATTCAAGACATATACGGATAGATTTTTAAATGTTAAGGGAATTCAGAGATATAGGGCTTGAGCAAGAGAGCTGAGCTAAATATTCAGCCACAATCTCACTGAATGGCAGAACAGTCAATGACCTACTCTTCTTGCTGTTATCCTTCAGGGTTTTCGACTGCACAGTCTTTTAGATTTTGACCTTGAATACAGAAGGCTGTTTAATTTTATTTTCTGGCCTTGTGAACATTAGTTTTAGAGAATTGAACTAGTCAAGAAAAGCAGACTTTAACTTTAGTTCCTTGTAGTAAGATCAAAGGTAACTATGAGATTTGGCCATCCACATGAAATATTTCAAGGTTGGAAGAGCAGTGTTATGACTTTTGATTTATGAACTCAATATTCCCATTTAAAAATACTGGATAGCATCCTAAAACTGAGTTTGTTGCAATACAGTTTGCTTCATACAGTTCACCTCTTGAATTTTGAAAATGACGAGTAATTATAAGCGGAATTTGAATATCAGAAGATGCACACATTGCCTGTGGGTTTGATCTGTTCTGAAGATTATACTTTGTGTCTTGGCTCGATTTGATTTCCTCCATGGAAGGTATCAGCCATTTC
The DNA here is from genome assembly GCF_053455715.1 of Rhinoraja longicauda. Classification (NCBI taxonomy): domain Eukaryota; kingdom Metazoa; phylum Chordata; class Chondrichthyes; order Rajiformes; family Arhynchobatidae; genus Rhinoraja; species Rhinoraja longicauda. The sequence goes on from NC_135967.1 coordinate 18,060,918, forward strand.
TTAATGATAGTGTCAGTTTCTCTGAGTCAGAAGGATGTGCATTTGTCCAGAAGCCAGGCTGAGCCTCTGGTGCAACACTGATAGTCTGTCCTGGTTTAAAGATTTCAGATAGGTTTAGATTTATGATGTCACATGTACCGAGGGACATTTAAAAGCTTTGTTTTGCATGCGATCCAACCAAATGAATTATGCATTGTACTATCATACTATCTAGCTCCATATCTCAAGCAGTACAAAAGGTAGAGCAAAGGGAAGGGTAATCCAAAAATGCCTTGTGTACTTTTAAAGCCCACTCCTTTTAATTCAAACCTGCTTCATTCATACAGATTAATTTTAATTTTTCTTAAATTAAAGTAACATACAGTAGATTACTGAACTGATTTGTTACCATCCACCACACGCACTCACGCGCACTCACGCACCGTAGAAAGGCAATGTCCACAATTCTTTTTATGCCACAACCCCGAGATTGAAATAGCTCAAACATCTGATTGAAATATTAAAAAGGCTTAAAAAACCTAGAATGCATTTCAATAATTTAATTCACTCAAACCAAAAAGAATGTCAATTACCAGAAACCTCGACTTCTCCCTTGCAGCCTGAAAGTCCAACGTGAGGTTCAGAGTGAAAAGCATTTCTGCAATTGAGCTAAATAAACAGCAGTTGCTCTCTCGGACTACTCCAGCAACTCTCTCAAGCCCGTGACCTTGACCTTGACCTTGACCACCAACATCACCACCAACAGTATGTTCCACAGAAACATAGAAAATAAGTGCAGGAGTAGGCCGTTCGGCCCGTCGAGCCAGCACCGTCGTTCAATATGATCATGGCTGATCATCCAAAATCAGTACCTCATTCTGGCTTTTCCCCCATATCCCTTGATTCCCTTAGCCCAAAGGGCTAAATCTAATTCTCTCTTGGACACATGCAGTGAATTGGCCTCCACTGCCTTCTGTGACAGAGAATTCCACAGATTCACAACTCTCTGGGTGAAAAAGTTTTTCCACCCAATCTCAGTCCTGAATGGCCTACCACATATTTTTAAACTGTGACCCCTGGTTCAGGACTCCCCCAACATCGGGAACATTTTTCCTACATCTACCCTGTCCAATCCTCTAAGAATTTTATATGTTTCTAAAAGATCCCCTCTCATCCTTTTAAATTCCAGCGAGTACAAGCCCAGTCGACCCATTCTTTCATCATACGCCAGTTCCGCCATCCCAGGAATTATCCTGGTGAACCTACGCTGCACTCCCTCAATAGCAATAATGTCCTTCCTCAAATTAGGAGAACAAAATTGCACACAATACTCCAGGTGTGGTCTCACCAGGGATCTGTACAACTGCAGCAGGACCTCCTTGCTCCTAAACTCAAATCCTCTTGCAATGAAGGCCATTGGCTTTCTTCACTGCCTGCTGTACATGCATGCTTACTTTCAGTGACTGATGAACAAGCACACCCAGGTCTCGTTGCATCTCCCCTTCTCCTAATCTGATATCATTCAGATAATAAACTGCCTTCCTGTTCTTGCCACCAGGGTGGATAACCTCACATTTATCCACATTATACTGCATCTGCCATGCTTCTGCCTACTCATCCAACCTATCCAAGTCACTCTGCAGCCTCATAGCATCCTCCTTGCAGCTCACACTGCCACCCAGCTTTGTGTCATCCGCAAACCTAGAGATGTTACTTTTAATTCCCTCGTCTAAATCGTTAATATATATTGTAAACAACTGGGGTCCCAGCACTGAACCTTGCGGCACCCCACTAGTCACTGCCTGCCATTCTGAAATGGACCCGTTAATTCCTACTCTTTGCTTCTTGTCTGCCAACCAGTTCTCTATCCATGTCAATACCCTACCTCCAATACCATGTGCTCTAATTCTGCACACCAATCTCTTGTGTGGGACTTTGTCAAAGGCTTTTTTCAGATACACCACATCCACTGGGTCTCCCTTATCCATTCTACTTGTCACATCCTCAAAAAATTCCAAAAGATTAGTCAAGCATGATGTCCCCTTCATAAATCCATGCTGACTTTGACCGATCCCGCCACTGCTTTCCAAATGCGTTGACATAACATCTTTAATAATTGATTCCGGCATCTTCCCCACTGCCGATGTAAGACTAACTGGTCGAAAATTCCCTGTTTTCTCTCTCCCTCCTTTCTTAAAAAGTGGGGTTACATTGGCTCCCCTCCAGTCCACAGCAACTGATCCCGAGTCGAGAAAACATTGGAAAATGATCACCAATGCATCCACGATTTCCACGGCCACCTCCTTGAGTACTCTGGGATGCAGACCATCAGACCCTGGGGATTTATCTGCCTTCAGTCCCAATACCATTTTCTGACTAATGTGCATTCCCTTCCGTTCCCCCCCTCCCAATAGATCCTCGGTCCCCGAGTATTTCCGGCAGATTGTTCGTGTCTTCCTTAGTGAAGACAGCACCAAAGTACTCATTTAACTGTTCTGCCATTTCCTTGTTTCCCAATATAAATTCACCTGTCTCTGATTGTATGGGACCTATATTCGTCTTCATTAATCTTTTCCTTTTTACATATCTAAAGAAGCTTTTAGAATCTGTGATTATATTCCCTGCAAGCTTTCTTTCATGCTCTTTTTTCACCCTCTTAAGGAGGACCCCTTTGTCCTCCTCTGAGTTCTCTGAATAAGGCCCAAGGTAGTTAGTGATGTTAGTTATACATTAGATTAGGGAAAATGGAACAAATCAATAGCATACAATAGCATAATACATTGCAACGTATTAAATTAGGGGCAACAGAAATCTATTGATACTTTTACACCAATCCTTACCTTATCCTCAACTCCTGCGCATCTCATCTTTTGTTGTTCTGCATTCAGTATTTGGTCTCCTTGTCCAGACCCATTAGTTTGGAGCCATTTTTTTCCCCAAGTTAGGAAACTCCTATATTAAGTCATGTGAAAACTATTTTCTGGCACCCTTTTTGATATTACATCAGGCATGTGGATAAATGTAAAGCATTTTGCAAGACACATCATTCTCGTTGGCAAGGGCATGAAAAATAGATGGACTGTGCTCAATGTGTAAAAATGTATTTATTAGTAAAAGGAATGACAATTCAAATAAAACACCGAATATAAAGCTGCCAAAAGGTGTAAGAAAGTTGTTCAATCCAAAGTAGTGCAAAATATTGAAGTAAGCTAAGTATAGAGATGAGAGGAAATATTCCTTCCAGAAAGGTAGTGAATCTTTGTGATTCCCAGCCGTGGGTATAGGGTTTCCAGCCGTGGGTATAAGGTTTCCAGCCGTGGGTATAGGGTTTCCAGCCGTGGGTATAGGGTTTCCAGCCGTGGGTATAGGGTTTCCAGTTGCTGAACATATACCAAGTGGCCTACTCCTGCACCTATTTTTCTAAGTGAGAGATATCTATTTAGATATTAAAGGTATCAAACTTATGGAGTTTGTGCAAGAAAGTACATTGAGCTAAATGAAGAGCCATGAATGTATAGAACAGCAGAGTAGATGAGAGAGTCTAAATGGCTTACTTCTGCTTCTATTTTTTAACATTCTTTGCAGGAATCTGAGCTCAAATTGGATTAAATGGATCAGTGCCCAGTTGAGAGACTGAGCCTCACTTGGGACTGCTACACGCACGGCCGTTCAATTCAGAGACGTGTCTGGTTCAAGGCCATTCTTTTATTTTGTAGACACGAGGAAAGATGATGGTTTACAAAAAAAAAAGAGACAAAGTTCTGGAGTAACTCAGTGGGTCAGGCTAAAGGGTCCCAACCCGAAACATCGCCTGTTCATGTTCTCCCGAGATGCTGCCTGATGCACTGTTACTCCAGCACTTCGTGCCATTTTATATTGTTTTATTTTGTTGTACAATTGTGAAAGTATTATAATGATGCAGGTGAAGAAGTGAAAGGGTGATGGTAAAGTAGGAGTGTGATTTCTCACGGTGCACTGTCAGATATTTGTATTTCTAACCAAGTAAACTTTATGAGAAAACCTGTGGGATTTATATTTCATGAGCAATGTGTTTGGTTGGAAGACTGATTTCCATGCCAGGTTTGGTGGAGTTTGGCTGCTTTCAGTGATGAAACGCAGCAATAACATGGAGACACAAGCATCTTCAGATGCTGGAATCTTAAGCAAAAACAAAAGTGTGAAGGAACTCAATGGGTCAGGCAGCACCTGTGGAGTGAATGGACAGACAAGGTTTTGGATTGGGGCGTTTCATCAGCGGTAGAGTTGCTGCTTTACAGCGAATGCAGCGCCGGAGACTCAGGTTCGATCCTGACTACGGGTGCTGCACTGTAAGGAGTTTGTACGTTCTCCCCGTGACCTGCGTGGGTTTTCTCCGAGATCTTCGGTTTCCTCCCACACTCCAAAGACGTACAGGTATGTAGGTTAATTGGCTGGGTAAATGTAAAAATTGTCCCTAGTGGGTGTAGGATAGTGTTAATGTATGGGGATCGCTGGGCGGCACGGACTTGGTGGGCCGATAAGGCCTGTTTCCGGCTGTATATATATGATGATGATGATGATGAAAGGTCCCTACCCAAAATGTTGTCGGTTAATTCCTTTCACAGATGCTGCCTTACCCGTTGAGTTTCCCCAACGCTTTGTATTTTTCTCATGAAGCAGACCAGGTTGAGGCAGTGCTGATAGTATTCTACCTGAGATCTACTGCCTTCTATTCATAGAGAAAGGGACGCGTCCTTGGGTTTCCCAGTGTTTGGAGTGGGGAATCTGGGAGTGAACTTCGCTGAAGCCCTCACGGCTGAGGTACTGGAACATTATACATAGCAGAAATATAGTTAGTGGAAGCTCTGTAGTTGGTGGAATTGGAGTTCTCCATGTGGGGGAGAGGGAAATGCATGGCCAGATTGGCAATCCCTAAAACAGTCTGCACCTTGTCAAACCACATTGCACATGGAACATTACCTCATTGGAGGTGCTACGTGGGTGAATTTGATCTGTAAATGGTTGCATGCACCTGCTAAATCTTCCTCATGGGTAGATTGTATTACAACCGGAACGTGGTTAGATAATACAATTCAACACGGGGAACCAAGGCAGAAGCACTATTATTATTGACAGCCTAGTCATCAGTTCAGTTCATTGCACTACGAAGCTTGTTGACGATGTGGGAAAGTGGTGTGGATGATTGGTCAAAACAGTAACCCAGAAGATTGATGGATGCAGAGGATGGTGTCTATATGACAAGGTTCTGCAGGAACGGCCGATCCAGAAAGATAAGACCTGAGTGATCTGAGGCATGTGGTGAACAAGATCCAAAATTGGCTGATGATCGCTGGCACAGGGTTGTGGTGGATTGGTGTTCTTCTTAGTGAAAATCTACAAGCAGTGGTGTACCGCAGGGATTGGTGCTGGGGGCTCCTTTTGTAGTATGTGAAATATTTAAATTATGGATGAAATTTAGAAGGTATAATCAGTAAGTCTGCAAAAGCACATAAATTGTTGGAGTTGTAGATAACAAAGCAGATTGTTTAAAGGCGCGTAGATCAACTGGAAAGTTGGGTGGAGTGGTGGTGGATGGAATTAAATCCAGTGAAGAGTGAAGGAATGCACTTCGGGAGATCAAATTCTGATAGGATTTTTAGAGTAAACTAGACCAAGTGGAACCGTTGGCCCAAACCTCTCCTGCATTGGTGCAGCACCCTCTCCTCCCCCCTCCCCCCTCCCCTCATTAATATATTCCTTTATTTGTCCTATACCGGGGAAATTTACAGTGTTACAGCAGCAAAGTGGATAGCAAGAGATCATTCATTATAAATAAAAGATCCAGAAATTGTCATCAGTTTTCTGTGTGTTAGCTGTTATTGTTGACTCATCTGCTGGGAGCAGTGCTGGTTGTGGAGTCTCACAGCAGCGGGAAGGAAGGACCTCCTATATCTCTCCTTCAAGCACTTGGGGTGAAGGAGTCTGTCACTGATGGAGCCACTCAGTGCAGTGACAGTGTCCTGCATGTGATGGGAGTCATTGTCCAGCAGCGATGTTAGCTTTGCCATCATCACCCTCTCTCCCACCACCTGCACTGAGTCGAGGGGGCAACCCAGGACAGAGTTGGCCTTCCTGACCAGCTTGTCGAGTCTCTTCCCTTCCGCAGCTGAGATGCTGCTGCTCCAGCAGACCACTCCATAGAAAATGGCCGATGCCACCACCGTGTTGTAGAAGACCTTAGTCTCCTTAGCAAATAAAGTCTGCTCTGGCCCTTTCTGTATAGCGCAGCCGTGATTTCGGTCCAGTCAAATTTATTGTTAAGGTAGACACCCAGGTACTTATAAGAATCCACCCTATCGATGTCCATTCCCTGGATGTTCACCGGTGTCGGGGGGACCAGGCTGCGCCTGCGGAAATCTACCACCATCTCCCTGGTTTTCCCCGCGTTGATCCGGAGGCAGTTCCGCTGGCACCAGTCCACAAACTCCTTGATCAGTTCTCTGTACGCCCTGTCCTCGTCGCCCGTGATGAGGCCGACGATGGCAGAGTCGTCAGAGAACTTCCGTATTCAGCCTGCATCCATCAACCTCGACAGTGGCAAAGCACACCTAGCCCATCATGACCTTACAATGACTCCAAACGAGAGCATAAGGGGATGAGCCAAAAGAAGCAGAGATGTCCCACACATGACTCGAGCAGCACCCTACCATATTCATCTTAACAGAATTGTACTAATCAACGTACTCGCCTAACTCCTCTGGGTTGGTCTCATCCCCACCATAAACCAGAGGGGACGTAGCACAGCTTGAGGACCAAGGGATAGCTTGACATCAGGCCAAAGATGACTTGGTTGATGACTCAGTGCAACTCAACATTGCACTGAGGTTAGCAGAATGATGTATGGGTGGGGAGGAGATTGATGCCTCCATGTCCATCTGTACCACTCACTGGCTCAGCATGACCACTGCAAAACAGGCTGGGGCTGTCTGGAAGGACCACAATGGACATGTGACAGGAAAACAAGCAGAAAGGATAAACCTCATTGTTGCTAATCTGCCAGTTGTGGCTGCCTGGACGCATCAAAGAATATTAGTCAGAATCACCACTCCCCTCCACTGCAGGATGAGGGATTCCATCTTTACAGCAAGGATACATTGCATTGTGTATTGTGGCACTAACATCGCGCTGATGAAAAAGACTGGGAGCAGATCCATCCACACAAAATCAGGTACCATAGGCCAACTGCAGAAATGTTTTTCACCACAATCTGTAACCTTGTGGTCTGACATGGATTTTTTGACAACATCTCCCAAATCCATGTCAGACCTAATGATCCATGGTTCACAATCCTCCAGCAGTCTTTCACTGAACAGCCTAAGACAAATCCCCAACACAGGTAATTCGGGTTGTGGCTTTTTGGGATGGGAGCATGAGTCAGAAGGTAACTGATGGTCAGAAGGTAACTGATGCATGCATATGTGGTCCTTTGATTGTGGTGGGGGTTTGTGTGAGGGTAATGCTTTTATTCTGTATTTAAAGAAACCAGACTGTTAATAAGTTAGTGTGAAAATTTGTACAAGCTACGGCTACATAAATGGCAGTGAGTGATTGCTAACTGAAATCTGATTCCAGAGTTACAATCATACAGTCCACACTGAACATTATATATCATTTGCACTCGTCGTATTCACATCAACCTGCCTCTGACCTTCCTCAGTTATTTGTCTGCACACAAGGGGCAAATTGCAGTAGCCAATTAACCTACCAACATTTGGATGTGGGAGGGAACTGAAGAATCAGGAGGAAACCCATGGAGTGAAATGGAGAACATGTATCCTCTGTACAGACAACACCAGAGGTTAGGATTGCACCCGGGTCACTGGAGCTTTGCGGCAGTAGCTCTACTAGCTGCGCTATTGTGCCAACCCATAATAATATGGCTGAATGCAGTTGAACATCTGTGATGTGTAGTCGACATGCTTGTGAATTGTGGGGTGATGCCTGTTTATAAATTGGCCTTGGAGTGATTAGTGGGACAAGATCTAAATTGAGCCTCTGCTGTTGCTCATGACAGTGCAGGTACTTGGATTACATTGGGATTACTGTATCTTGCAAGGGATTTATTTCTGACAGTTTTGTGGCCAAATTGGCCAACCTTGTCGTGAGAGACGGGAAGCATAACTTTGCTTGGAAATCGATGAATTCCAGCAACCCTCTTCTTTCACGTTGGGGTGTGACTGAGAATCTCAAGTCCATGCTTCAGGAGCACACACTGCAGCCCACGCTGAGCGGTGAAAGGAGGGCACCAACACGTAAACTATTCACCCACCTGTCCCGTAAGAATCCTCCTGTCCCGTCCGTGGATGAGGCTGACAATCCCACACTGGGCTCATTTGCCGCCACAGAACCCTTGGAACCAAAGTGGAAGCAAGTTATAATTGATCCCAAAGAATATTGCATCAAGACTTTGCTTCCAATTGGGTAATAACGACTACCAAAAGGGTATCTCATAGACATATGAAGCTTAAAGCCTTTAACAGCCATGAATCAGGTGAAAATAACCAGCCTTTTTTCCAATATGTCTTTTCCAAGAATTCTCAGCCACAATGCCCCGTGACAGAAGAGTTTGAGTCATCCTGGAATTTTTGATCACGGTGGCGAAGCCACTCATCCCAGTTTTTCATTGCATCTTCTGGAAAGAAAATTACTACTGTGGATTCGATTTCAGGTCATGATGTATTTTGGTTGCTGGCCATTATGATTCCCCAAAGACTGGGTTAAACCTTGTACTGGGCAGCACAATTATGGTAAACCACTCAAGATGATGGCCTCACCCACTATCTGCAGTGCTTCTACTGTTTGTTGCCAGAGGAAAGTTTGAATAAGCCGAGAGTGGGGGTAGTTGTTTCAGAGTCCCAACGCAAGTACAGTCAGCTCAATAAAATTCTCCTTTGCTGTTAAGATTTTGCGAAGCCTGGAACCATAACTGTGTAATAAGGTTGCTCATGGCTGTGTTCCCGAGCTATTCAACCTCTTCCTAATCATTAAAGGAGCACCAAAGCTGGAGAAAATGTCGACAGTTATTCAGTTTAGAACCAACTGACTGGTAATTCTTTACCTTATCCCATTGTTAGTTTGTTACACAAAGCAGTTTAAAAGCTGATACCAAAATCAGTGGTGCTGACCTGGAATTGTATCCAGCCTCGGTGTGTGCAATCCGTGTACATTCATCGGCGGTCACAAATCCATTAACAGCCAAGAATCAGGTGAAAATAACCAGCTTGTTTGGTTAATTTAACCAAATAAATGGTTAAAATAATGCATAAATTATATCCTGGCCTTTACAAAATCCTTCTGTGAAATTGAAACCATGAAGTAGGCCCTTATTGTTGGGTTGGTGTCGGAGCTAAATGGTTCTAAATTAGCAATTGAGCTAATGAGTTCAGAGTATGGCGATCTACTCAAACAGCACTCAAGGCTGTGTGTGTCATTGCGCCAATTGGCTCCATTGCTGCTCGTAGCTCCCTGACATTTCTCCGTCACCTCTAATAAAACAAAATGGATGAAGAGCCTCCCAAGGCACACTGAACTTTTTATTTAATGCATTGAGGTTATTGTTGCCGGCAATGCTGAGCATTTCTGGTTTCATTTCTAGCTGGACTTGACCTGAAGTGATACCTCGGAGTCAACCACACTGATGGGCCGAACGACCTGTAGAGGCTAATCAGATGGAGGTGACAGATTTCCTGTAGGCTTTGGAGAGGGTGCAGAATAGGTTTACCAGAATTCTGACGAGATTTGGGGGTAAGGAGAGGTTGGAGAAACTTGGATTATCTTGGCTGGAGCACCAGAGAATGATGGAAGACCTGATAGAATCATATAAATTTATGAGAGACATAAATAAAGTATTCAGAACCTTTCCAGGTGGACATATTAAAGTCTCGAGGGTATAACTTTAAGATCAGAGTGGTAAAGTTTAAAGAATGTACTTGGGCCAAGTTTAATTCCAGAGGAACTAAATAGGGGAAATAAAGTTATATTGTATCGTACAGTTTTTTATGCAGAATGGTCGGTGCCTGATATGGGCTGCCGAGGTGGGTTGGGAGGGAAGTGGTGGAAACAGTTATGACCTTGGCATGTAAGAGGCTTTTAGATAGGCTCTTGGATATGCAGGGAATGGATGGGTATGAATCATATGCAGGCAGAGGAGATCAGTCCAACTCAGCATCATATTTGGCACAGACATTGAGGGCTGAACTTCCTGTGCTGTGCTGTTCTATGTTCTGTGCATATGTATAGTTTGTTTCTTCAGATCTGATGTTGTAAATGTTACACGTAATATTTCTCACTTAAGCAACTATGGGGATTGCCAGTATTTTGTTCCAGAATGAATTTTTTTCCCCTTTTCTGCTTCTGGAGTATTTATTTTGTGGTGGTGCCTCTCCAGTGACTGCCCCTATGAGGCACAACCAGCATCCAGCTCTTGCATTCTGGAGGGGTTTTGCTCGGCTTTCGCTGCCCTTGTGAAACCTCCGCACACAGTTACCTTGATGGATTGATTTCTTTCATCCTTAACCCTTTGTTCATTTTCCTCTCAGCTTTAAATGGTGAAGCATTTCAGAGCATTGTCCTGAACATGAGAAAGAGATTTTGAAGTGAACGATGTTGAAAGACCTTAAAATCCTCAAGAGAGAGTAAAAAGGAGTTCCATTATTGTGCCTTACTCACTAAATATTGAGAGGTTTTATACGTTGTTTTCTTCTCCATATTCTTGATTTGTTTGTGTTGTATGTCTCTCTGTCCAACACAGAGAGTACTCTATTCTACTGCTGATCTGTCTCTCTTGTAATCCACCCAGTGTAAATCCCCAAGGGTCTTTAAGGCAGGACTCACCCTAGTTATTTTGTGAATGTGTTTCGAGTAACTGCATCCTTTCTTTGACACAGTGTCCAGTGCCTTGAAACTGATGTGTGGAGGTTGTGAACAAAGTCAAGGTCAGGCTATACTGTTGGTCTGCAGCTAATGGATTGTTTATTTGGTGCAAACAAAAGATGTCAGCCTTAGCTCGAGCATGAAATGTTGTGGGTTCAAACTTCGTGTAAGAGCTTGATGTAAATCTGGGGGGGCTTTTACTTGAGTGATCCTGTAAACTGTAAGCCTTTCTTTAAGCTGTTACTTAAAACCCACCGGTGTGGCCAAGTTTTTTTGTCATTTGTATTAATGTATAGATATAAAGAACTGCAAATGCTGGTTTAGGAAAAAAGGCACAAGGTGCTGGAATATCTCAGTGCGTCAGGCAGAATCTCTGGAGAACATGGATTGGCGACGTTTTGGGTCGGGACCCTTCTTCATTGCGTAGCTTGGAGTTGTTTTGTTTTCTAATACCTCTGCTGTGGTAATTTGCAGTGTTGAAGGTACAATAAAAGCACTATAAAACGTTTTTAGGGGCACTTTGCTGTGATTTCAGGTGATTATAAAATTACCAATCACATTATTTGAAATGAAGAGATCCCTTCCCCTGACCATCACTAATCTCTGAAATGTTCCCACCAAAACAGAATAGTTGTTTATTCACCAGCTGCAGAGACTCAAGTATTGAATCCAGAGGGTGGTTGGCGTGGTGGTATGAAAGAATGGTGCACTGTTAGAAGTGCCATCTTTTGGATGATAGTTACACTGAAGTCAAGGACATACCTGGACGTGGGAGCTTTTCCTTGCCATTCATCTTGAAAGATAGAGCAAGCATGGTGGGCCGAATGTTCTGCTCCCTTTTCTTATATTCTTTATACAAAATGTAGAGTGGCTAGTATTATGTACTGGATGTATTATAATTAAGGACAGATTTCCCATCAAACATTTTTGTCCATTCAGGTTTATAATGAGACCACTCACTGATACAGAACCGTTACCTAGATTAAGTTCTGCACCTCGACACACAATTGTACACACACAAGGTTTCTGCTGACTGCTTGTTATAGCTTTGGCAACTTCATTTCTGAATATTCCTTATTTGTAAAATATAAATGATCTCTCTTCCACTGTTACTTAAGACCCACTGGTGTGGTCAACACCAATAATAAATCAGGAAATAGCTAAGCCAATTACAGACATGATTTAAAAATGCAGTCAGTTTATGTTGCAGATTTCTTTGAATTTTTAGTCTGGTGAAATACCTTGTGAAAATCTGTGGAATTCTCTGCCTCAGAAGGCTGTGGAGGCCAATTCTCTGGATGCTTTCAAGAGAGCTAGATAGAGCTCAGGGGATATGGGGAGAAGGCAGGAACGGGGTACTGATTGTGAATGATCAGCCATGATCACATTGAATGGCGATGCTGGCTCGAAGGGCCGAATGGCCTACTCCTGCACCTATTGTCTATTGTCTGTAAAATGTAATTGCATTTAGCACTCCTCCAGTGTTCGAGTAAAAAACAGAGGTTCCTTGGATGTAAATTGCCAGCACCAAATATATTGACAAAATGAAAATGATACCAATTACAGTGTTAACATGACAGTTTTGAATGCTTTAGAAGTTGTGAACTGTAAGATTATCCTTTCGGTAACTTCCCAATCTCTAGTTTGCCTAAGGAGTTACCCGAGTAGATGACTTGAATTTGGAATAACCATGCAAGTTTGTGTATTGAGCATTTTGTTGAAAAGCATATGGGACATTTTCAGTTTTAAAAAGCAAAACCTAAGCCATTAGTTGAATGTGGCATACATACTCTGTCAGAGGTGTCAGATAGGTGAAGTCTGAAATCAACTCCCATCGGTCCTTGCAGGTGGATGTAAATCTCCCCTGGTTTTCTTGGTGCCATAGTATAACAAAACAGGAAGACTGACCCGTAAACTCAGATTAATCTGAACTTAATCTGAACTTAAACTCAGATTGTTCATGCCCACCAAGTTGTCTACCTGAGCTAGAACCATTCCCCAACATGTGACACGTATCCCTCTAAACCATTCCTATTCATGTACCAGACCAAATGTCTTTTAGATGTTGCAATCACTTCATTTGGCAGCTCATTCTATGCGCCCATCATCCTCTGTGTGGAAAAAGTTGGCTCTCACATTCCCTTTAAATCTTTCCTCCCTCACCTTTAATCTATGACCTCTTGTTCTCGACTTCCCAACGCTGGGAAGTCACCTTATCTATACTCCTCGTGATTTTATTTAAGATCACTCCTGAGTCCTTTATGCTCCAGAAGAAAAAAACCAACTCATTCTATTGAGCCTCTTCTTATAATTCAAGCTCTCCAGTCCTGTAACATCTTTGTGAATCTTTTCTGCACCCTCTCCAGTTTAATGACATCCTTTCTATAGCTAGGTGAACAGAATTGCCCACAATACTCCAACAGTCTCACCACTCTTGCATATAATTTTAATGGGGCGTCCCAACATTTGTACTCATTGCTCTGATGAAGACAAGAGCATCAAACACCTTCTTCACCACCCGGTCTACCTGTGCCTCCACTTTCTGGGGACTGCAGGTTTCTCTGTTCTACAATACACTCCAAAGAACAGTGAAGATGTTCCTAGTATCCAGGCTAATATTTTAATTCTAACTCAAGATGACAAAGTGGGAACTGGTCATTTTGACTTTAACATTTGTGGCAACAATGGGGAAACTGGCTGCAAAGTTCCTATGTTAAAAATAATTTAAAAAAGCGCATGATTAGCTGCAAAGTTTTTTGCTCTGGGGAGGTGAAACCTGTTTAACCAGAAATATGTTTTCTGTAAATCAGGATAAAGGGAAGTATGCAGAATGGGTGCAGCAATCCTGAGAAAGCAGCTCCCAAACAATAAAATATTTTGTAAAATTTTATTTTTGTTTTTCTTGGCAACATTATCAAGTTGAAGATTAGTTGAAGAAAGGTGAGGAAAGACCAGGACCAATCAGGACTGGCCACAAATCACCTCCGGAAGGGCAGTGCCTGGTGGGCCGATTGTTGGCTCGGGAAGGTGTAATCTCAAGAGGGAAACAATGTGAAGAACTGTGGAACTGGTAAACCAACTGGGGTGGAGGAAGAGGACAAAGGGGAGTGGGGAGGGGAGTGTAAGTAGAAGTTACTTAAAATTAGAGAATTCAATGTTCACACCACTGGGTTGCAAGCTACCCAAGCAACATGCTTAATATTTCCATCAATTTTTGCTTTTGCATCATATTTCCAACATCACCAAGTTTTATTTTGATTTTCAGGTTGCATTTTCAACGGAAGTTTTCAGTATTTGCCATAATATTTTTTTTAAATATACATTGGTGTGAAATGTTGCAGTGTTTGATAATACTTGCTCCTGTGGTGTGGCCTGGGTTGTTTTATTACTTTGAAGGCATTCAGAAAGTATTGAGACCCCTTCACTTTTTCCACATTTTGCTACGTTATAGCCTTATTTTAAAATGGATTTAATTCATTTTTTAATCATCAATCTATGCACAATACCCCATAATAAAAAAGCAAAAACAGGTGTTTTAGAATTTTTTGCAAAGTAAAAAGAAAATAACTGAAATATCACATTTTCATAAGTATTCAGACCCTTTGCTATGACACTCAAAATTGAGCTTCATAGAGCTGGCTGCCCGGCCAAACTGGGCAATCGGGGGAGAAGGGCCTTGGTCAGGGAGGTGACCAAGAACCCGATGGTCACTCTGACAGAGCTCCAGATTTACTCTGTGAAGATGGGAGAACCTTCCAGAAGGACAACTATATCTGCAGCACTCCACCAATCAGGCTTTTATGGTAGAGTGGCCAGACGGAAGCCACTCTTCAGTAAAAGGCATATGACAGCCCAATTGGAGTTTGCCAAAAGGCACCTAAAGGACACTCAGACTATGAGGAACAAGTTTCTCTGGTCTGGAAACCAAGATTGAACTCTTTGGCCTGAATGCCAAGCGGCACCGCTCATCACCTGGCCAATGCCATACCTACGGTGAAGCATGGTGGTGGCAGCATCACGCTGTGGGGATGTTTTTCAGCGGCAGGAACTGGGAGACTAGCCAGGATCGAGGGAAAGATGAACGGAGCAAAGTACAGAGAGATCCTTGATGAAAACCAGCTCCAGAGCGTTCTGGACCTCAGACTGGGGTGGAGGTTCACCTTCCAACGGGACAATGACCCTAAGCACACAACGAAGACAACGCAGGAGTGGCTTCGTGACAAGTCTGTGAATATCCATGAGTGGCCCAGCAGGAGCCCGTACTTGAACCCGATCGAACATCTGTGGAGGGACCTGAAAATAGTTGTGCATCGACGTTCCCCATCCAACCTGACAGAGCTTGAGAGGATCTGCAGAGAATGGGAGAAATTACCCAAAAATACAGGTATGCCAAGGTTGTAGCGTCATACCCAAGAAGACATGAGGCTGTAATCGCTGTCAAAGGTGCCTCAACAAAGTACTGAGTAAAGGGTCTGAATACTTATGTAAATGTGATATTTCAGTTATTTATTTTTAATTACTTTGCACAAATTTCTAAACACCTGTTTTTGCTTTTTTATTATGGGGTATTGTGTGTAGATTAAATATAGAAACATAGAAGCATAGAAAATAGGTGCAGGAGGAGGCCATTCGGCCCTTCGAGCCAGCACCGCCATTCATTGTGATCATGGCTGATCATCCCCAATCAATAACCCGTGCCTGCCTTCTCCCCATATCCCTTGATCCCACTAGCCCCTAGAGCTCTATCTAATTCTCTCTTAAATCCTGACGTCAGCCTCTTTGGTTTTGGCTCAACAGCACTTTTTGCTTTGCAATCCAGTCTGCCGCTCAGTGTGGTAACGTCTTCTTCCCTGACAGCTTCCAAGTGGGTGAACCTGTTCTCCAGAGGGACAACACCCGGGGACCTTTGCACTCCATGTTTCCTTCCCTTTCTTACCGTCACCCACCTTCTCTCTTCCAGTACCTTCGGTGTAACAATCTCACTGTAGGACTTGTCAAGGAACAACTCAGTTTCTCGGACGAACCTGAGGTCATCCACTTGCTTCTCCAGTTCCCCAAACACAGTCCTTCAGGAGCTGTACCTGGATACACTTGTCACACTTGTAGCAGCCAGAGGCACCAGCAGTGTCCCTGACCTCCCACATCCTGCAAGCATCACATTGAATCAGCTTGCTTGGCATTTCCTTCTTGCGTCTCGCCCTCTCCAGCGTTTGGTGTGGCGTCCTCCCTCAGCCTCCTCGCCGAAGACTCGCAGCCAAAGACACGCACTTTACTCACAGGGCACTTCCCTCAACAGGGCCGCACCCAGACAGATTGATGATTAAACAAAAATTAATCAATTTTAAAATAAGGCTGTAACGTAGCAAAATGTGGAAAAAGTAAAGGGGTCTGAAAAATTTCTGAATGCATTGTAAATGCAGTTGTTGGTGCCTTGGCAAAGAAGTTATAGTTCCAGATGATTTATCACTCAGTCAATGTAGCTACCACTGAAAAACTGGGCATTTTTTTCATTGGTGCTTGTCATACTAAAATTAACTTGTATTGAAACAGTAACTAGACCTATATGTTTCTACCACCCTGTTGTAATTGCTTATCTTCTTGTTCTCAGATTGTGGTTTGTTCCCCAGTTGATCAGAAGATTCTTTATAAGCGATATCTTTTTGTATGAGGTTAGATCTTAGAATGGTGCAGCTACTGTAAATATCTTCTTGGCAGTTGCTTGCGATGCGTCAGTTGAGATAGGTGTGCAAATTCACAACTTTATGTTTACAATTGGTCACAATCTATTATTCTCATTGAATATTTGAATCATTGGAATAAATTCCTTTTGGCTGTCTTACATGAATTGTGACAATGAATAATGGGCAGAATGCAAAGAGTTTATTGGTGTGTGAAAGTGCTGGCATTTACTCACTGTTGTACTTAAGTGGTAGATGGTTGGAGTCAGTAATGAGGAAGCAGCATTGAAGTTTGGATCAGTGAACTATGAAAGTTGACAATATTGATAGTCAGCAAACAAAGCTCTTTCCTACACTTACTACAGGGAGTCTTCCATTGCAAATTGCAGCGCATTGCCTATAGGTTTGCCATTCGCCACATGTGGACAATTCTTGAGAAAATTAAATAGCGAAGGAATAATATTGAGCACAAGTGTATGATCTTGCATACAGCACCAACAGAGGCATGTAGCACGGAAATAGGCCATTCAGCCCACCGTGACCATGCCAAACATTAACTATTCATTTCCACTGATCCTACATTAATCCCTTTTCTCATCAATTCCCCAAGATACAACCCTCCACCCACACATAGGGGCAATTTGCAATGGCCAATTAACCTGGCAGTCCACATAAATCTGGGACGTGGGCAGAGACCAGAGCAACTGGAGGAAACCCACACGATCACAAGGTCAACATGCAAACTCTATACACGCAGCATTTGAGGTTAGAATTAAATCCAGGTTATAGTTAGATTCTACAAACTTTAACCTTTAAAAACATTTTTTGTAAACAAGCAGGATTTTTGAAAATTGTCAGTGTGTATTATTACATGCTTGATTCCTGCATTGCGCTGGACTTGTAAAACCTACAAATAAACCAGAGTTATCGAGATAGTGAGTGTGTTTGGGTGCCTTCTATTAAATTTAGTTAATATGGCTAAAATAATGTTGCTAGTCACACTCCTGTTTTAGTGGCAGTATTATTGTAACATGTACCGAGGTACATTGAAAAACGTTAGAAACACAAAACTGCAGATGTTGATTTTAAAAAAATGAAAGCGTGCTGGAGTAACTCAGCGGTCAGGCAGCATCTCTGGAGAACATGGATAGGTGATGTTTCAGGTTGGGACCCTTCTTCAGACTTCTTTAGAGACATGCAAAGTCAGTGAAAAACTGTGTTATCCAGACAAATCACATCACGTATGAGAACATCAGGTAGTGCAAAAGAGAAAGTAAACTGAATGCAGATTACGGTCTGAAGAAGGGTCTCGATCCGAAACGTCACCCGTTCCTTCTCTCCAGAGATGCTGCCTGTGCCGCTGAGTTACTCCAGCATTTTGTGTCTACCTGCAGAATATGGTGTTACAACTACAGGAAAAAATGCAGATAAAAACAGTACAAGGGCCCCAACAAGGTACAATGGAAGATCTGGAAATTCATCCCCAGCACATGAGAGGTCATTTCAAAAGATTGGTTAAAATGGGGAAGAAGCTGTTCTTGAATCTGGTGGTATGAATTTTCAAGCTTTTACATCTTCTCAATAGGAGAGGAGAGCAGAGAGAATGACAGGGCGCGAGTGGTCTCTGATTATGTGGGCAGCTTTCCGGAAGCAATGCAAAGTAAAGGTAGGATATTTGTAGTGTAGATGGGACATGTTGTTCGGTGTGGGCAAGTCTGTTTCCACACTGTATGACGATGACGCTAGATGGGGGTCAATGGTGGGAAAGATTGTTTGTCTGCTGGACTGGGGACAGTCTTAGAATTGAGATTGGAAGTCGGATTGAAATAGATGTAAGTAGCCAGCATGTAAAGTCACCCCGCTCTGGGGGAGCAATCTTCAATGAGGATCTAGATTTCTGTCAGGAGACCATCCAGCCAATGTTAATTACTAAACCTGGTGTGTGAAACGTTATGGCAACCGTAACAAAGAAACTGCATATGGATGAGCCATGACGCAATTCCAAGATAAACTATAAGGTAGTTTATACACCTTAATAATAAAATTTAGCAAGAAGTAGGTTTCATTTTCTTTTACAGAATTAAATATTTTATTCCATGGAAAATATGCACATATCGGTAGCTCTGCTATAATGCGATTGTTGCATTCCTAAGAAACATTATATTATAGAAAATCATGTTATAAAGGCAATTGTATCAATGGGTAAAGGGGGTTAGGGGCTAGAGAATTTCAGACTGGCAAAAACAGTTCTTTTCCCTGAAGACATTAAAAAAAAATCTTTTTTTAATAGCTATAAGTTTATCTTTGTTACTGCAAGCTAAAAATACTAAAGTCTGCATATTACATTGTTGAATAGAGTATCGTTGCAATTAAAGTGATTGCTTGTCAACTTCATTGCCCTTCTGTGGTGAAACTGACTGACCTTCAGAAACAATGGTGTCTGATTACTGCAGGAGGCTATAAGTTCTTTTTTCCCCAAGACAGCTTTTGTTTTCTGCTTGTCAATTTTCAAGGTAACTTTAAGTAGCTCTTGCGATCCTGGTTGCAATCGTGGCATAACCAATTTGGCCGGTGTAATACCAACACTGTAGTGTTCCCTAATTCATCAATCGCGTTATATTCAATTAGCATTATGGAAACTCGCATTACAGCAGAACTACCTGCCGTTAATAAAAACAACAGCAAAGCTTTACATATTTATAATCAATACATTTGGATACAGCAATACCGTCCCCGTTCACCATGTGGCTTCTTTTCCCTTGATGGGGTTTGATGGGGCAGCATTTTACAGCCTGTTACCCACAGGACCTATGCGATAGCAATATTTACTCTATACGACCCGCAACATGAACTCAGAAGTTGATGTGAGCGAGTCTGGCACACTGGCCATGTGCAGCTCCAGCAGCTGGCTGAACAGATTTCTGGTAGACCATGAGACTCCTCTCACAATGAACCGATAGCCTCCCAGCAACAATGAATGTTTGTCTCAGTTTGTGCCGTCGGAGCAGCTGCAGCTGCAAAAGAACCCTGTTTATTGAGCACTTTAGACCCAAGGCAGATACCAATAATCTCTCTTCAAACCTCTTTTTACTCAAAGTGCCCTCCTGTTAGAAAGTGGGCGATGGTTTCTTCCAATCTGTAGCCTTGAGTCAGTTTGTTTCAGATAAATGGGATGGACCACGTAGCAAGGAATGACTCCTCACAACTGTTCAGACTGTATCCCTCTGCTGGTGAACAATCTGGTAATCTGGTGAACAATCTGGTAATCTGGTAATCTGGCAATCATCATCACTATGGATTTTTTTTTTTTAAGTTGTTGACATTTTTGGATTGAATTCGTCACTTTACACATGAAAGAAAACATACTTGTTTTTAAATTTAAGATAAAACACAATCTAAACCTGCTTCGCGTGACATTGGTTCATATTTCAGATTACCCTGCAATATCAGTGTGCCTCTGTGTCATCACTCTCCTACTACACAGTGGTGGCATTGTCATAAAGCTAAAGGAATAAAGGTGCCAACACTTTTCAAGGATTCCCTGCATGGCTGATCTTTGTTTAGTCTGGAGGCTGCATTGATCTACAAAGCTTTTAACAGTTTATTGAGATGGTTACGATTTAACTTGTCAGCACAATTGAGGGTCATCTAAGCAAGCTGTGTTCGGACCGACAGTATCCAAGGAAACACAACACGCACAGGAGTCAACACCATCACGGAGTAGAAGCCATGAGGAGAGAGGACCTCTTTAGTCATTTTTCTGGTTGGATGAGAAATTACAGCCCTGATCTCAGCAAAAATTCTCCTGTAATGGTTTTCACCATGGGTCTTAACAAGCTTGTCTCAAGTTCTGCTCTTAATGAAACTCACAACCTACATATTTTGAATATCCTAGCAATAATGTGCATGGAAATTTGACGCCAACACCAAATAACACTACATACAAAGAACATTCCCACCTGCAGCTTTTTTTTAGTGTTAAAAGAACAACAAATAACTGCCGCTATGAGAAATCTGACACTAAGGCAGAAAATTCTAGGAATACTAGAATTCCGGGGCGGCACGGTGGCGCAGCGGTAGAGTTGCTACCTTACAGCGAATGCAGCGCCGGAGACTCGGGTTCGATCCTGACTACAGGCGCCGTCTGTACGGAGTTTGTACATTCTCCCCGTGACCTGCGTGGGTTTTCTCCGAGATCTTCGGTTTCCTCCCACACTCCAAAGACGTACAGGTATACAGGTTAATTGACTGGGTAAATGTAAAAATTATCCCTTGTGTGTGTAGGATAGTGTTAATGTGCGGGGATCGCTGGGCGGTGCGGACTCAGTGGGCCGAAGGGCCTGCTTCCGCGCTGTATCTCTAAATCTAAAAAAAATCTAAATCGACTCAGCAGGTCAAACAGCATCTGTGGAGAGAGTTGATGATCCTTATCAGGATCTGTAGAACTGTTTTTATTTCAGTTTTAATACATAAAGCTAACTTTGTCTTAGTGAATGAAAGGCTCCTCTGCCCCTCACCGTCCTTCAGTGAATAGAATGGGTCAGCAATTTTGTTGCTTTTACTCCTATTTGGGAAGACTCACAATATCATTGTGTGTTATTCTGCCCACCATTTCTCCTCTCCTCCCTGGTAGATTGGCTACTTTGGTTGATCTGTCCCATTATAAACTGGAAGTAATCAGAAATTGGACCCAGTTAGTTTTAGCGCAAAGGTGAGATTTTACTTCCCATCTCTCATATTCTGCATTTTCAAGAAGCAAATAGGTAATATTGTCTAGTGTTGAAATTAGTAACCAAGAAAATACTTTGCAGGATTTCTGTATTATATTTAAGGATGTTAAAAAAAATCCACCGGAATGTTCAAATCAAACCAGTAAATGATTTTGATTAAAAAAATTAAAGTGCTGGAGGAACATAATGGGTCTGGCAGCATTTGTGGAGGGGATGGATAAATGGGGTCTGGGCTTATCTTCAGACCCAATGTTGTCTGCTGAATAGTCCCGAGCCGAAGCCCCCTTTCCCTCCACAGATGCTGCCTGGCTCACTGAGTTCCTCCAGCACTTTGTTTTTTGCTCAAATCCAGCAGCTTCGTGTGTCTCTGATAATTTAGATTCTGCAGTTTAAGGAAGCAATTAGGTGCATTCATTTAATTGCTTTGAATTTTCTTTTGCATTTCAGAATGTTTCATTTTCCTCCTACAGATTAATGTATATAAATCCGTCTTAATGGATGAATTGTTCGGAAGTCAGGCTCTTTTCCGTTGAGACCATTGCTCGCCCCCATTATTTTTTGTCCCACTGTATTTATGTGGCATTTTACCATTCTCTTGCACAGTGCTGCTTATGCAGAATGAAGGCCATTTCACAGTGCTGACTGGAGCAAATTTGTTCACATATATTTGAGCAAGAAATATATCTCCTCTGTATTTACCGAGGAGAAGGCCAATAGACAGAGGAACTTGGGGCAGTCAATGGAAGTTTCTTGAGAGCAGTCAGTGTTACTGTCAAAGAAGTAGTGAAGGTACTGTCATGTATGAAGGTCGACAAATCTCCAGGGCCTGATTAGATATATCCAAGGACATTGTGGGAAACTAGAGAGGAAATTGCGGCAGAACTGGTTGAGATTTACGAGTCGTCCTTAAATACAGGAGAGGTGCTGGATGACTGAAGGGTGGCAAATGTTGTGCCTCTATTCAAGAAGGGTTACTGGGAAAATGCTGGGAACTATTGGCCAGTGAGCTTAACATCTGCAGTTGGAAAGTTACTAGAGAGTATTCTGAGGGAGAGGTTATACAGGCATTTGGATGGGCAAGGGCTGATTAGGGATAGTCAGTATGGTTTTGTACGTGGGAGGTCGTCTCACGAATCCGATTGATTTTTTTGAAGACATGACCAGAAAGGTCGATGAGAGCAGAGCTGTAGATGTATACGTGGATTTCAATAAGGCTTTCAACAAGGTTCTGCTTGGTAGGCTGCTCTGATAGGTTAGATTGCATGGGATCCAAGGAGAGATAGCTGAATGGATAACAAATTGGCTTCATGGGAGGAAGCAGAGGGTGATGGTGGAAGGTTGCTTCTCGGACTGGAGGCCTGGGACTAGTGGTGTGCCTCAGAGTTTGGTGCTGCACCCGTTACTGTTTGTCATCTACATCAATGATTTGGATGAGAACATACAGGGCAAGATTAGCAAGTTTGCTGATGATACAGAAGTGGGTGGTTTTGCAGATAGTGAAGATGGTTGTGAAAGATTGCAGTAGGATCTGGATCGATTGGTCAGGTGGACTGAGGAATGGTTGATGAAATTTAATACAGAAAAATGTGAGGTGTTGCATTTTGGGATGTCTAACAAGGCAGGATCTACACAGTGAATGGTAGGCCCCTGGGGAGTGTTGTAGAGCAAGGGGATCTAGGTGTGCAGGTGCATGGTTCCTGGAAGGTCGAGTCGCAGGTAGATAAGGTGGTCAAAAAGACTTTTGGCACATTGGCCTTCATCGGTCAGAGTATTGAGTATCGAAGTTGGGAGGTCATGTTGCATTTGTTATAGGAAAGATATTGTCAAGCTTGAAAGGGTTCAGAGAAGATTTACGAGGATGTTGCCAGGACTAGAGGGTCTGAGCTGTAGGGAGAGGTTGAGTAGGCTGGGTCTCCATTCCCTGGAGCGCAGGAGGATGTGGGGTAATCTTATGGAAGTGTATGAAATCATGAGAGGAATAAATTGGATAGATACAGAATCTCTTGCCCAGAGGAGGGGAGTCGAGGACCAGAGGACATAGGTTCAAAGTGAGGGGGAAAAGATTTAATAGGAATCTGAGGGGTGCCCTTTTTCACACAAAGGGTGGTGGGTGTATGGAACAAGCTGCCTGAGGAGGTAGTTGAGGCTGGGACTGTCCCAACGTTTAAGAAACAGTTGGACAGGTACATGGACAGGACAAGTTTGGAGGGATATGGACCAAACGCAGGCAGGCGGGATTAGTGTAGCTGGGGCATGTTGGCTGGTGTAGGAAAGTTGGGCCGAAGGGCCTGTTTCCACACGGTATCACTCAATGACTCTATATGTACTGGACATTAATGCATCACAAATAATTGATCATTCCTTTCATTTACTATTGGTGAACAGCTTGCTGTGTGGAAATTAGCTGTTACCTTTACTCAAAATATTGCCTCTTAATAACTAAACTGAAGTTATTTATTCCTTCATCCACAGTTGTTAGAAGAACAGAGAAACTGGCAGCTATCCACTGGTATGTACCTCTACTTTAGTTACTTTAGTACTTTTCAACCTCTTGAAATTTTGTCTTGGGTCAAACAGAATGTAAGTGAATTAAGTTTTACCTCATCAGTATACTTAAAGGTGCAGGATGCTAAAATCCTGTTTGACTCTGGTGTTGATTTGATAGGCAAGATCATACTAACCCAGCCCCTCCAGGTGTAGCTCGCTATGGTCTGCCCAAGTCGGGAGACTCCTTGTCTATCCAAGCTGGCACCTACCTGCTCTGGGACAGTCAGTCACAAACATTCAGTGTTTCCGGCATTTTCTGCATTTCTTCGTGATTTCCAGCATCCACTTTTTGATTTTTTTAATTTAATTTTCAGTTTTTGTATTGTTATCTAATTTCCCCTTTCAATTTTAATTTGAAGCTCCATTGAGATTAGAGGGGTCCCCGATTCTGTGGTAGGTTCGACCTAGTTGGATCCAACCTAATGCTGGGGAATGCGGTTAGATTGTACTCCACATCGGCATCTGGAGCCTGTGACAGTGTGAAAGATAGCATCCCGATTCCATCAGTGATGCTGGGACTTCCTTGTTTGAAGGTGCACGTGCACAAGCCTGGAGATTGCCATGATCCTGTAAGCTGAGATTTTTGTTTGGATGAACAGCATTAGTTGGAGAGATCCAGGCCGATAATTATAACTTTCAAATCCACCTATCAGTCAAATGTAAACTAGTTTTTTTGTTTATTGCACACTGTCAAACCAAAGTTGCTATGCGACCATTGCCTGTTAGTTAAGAATGCTTTGTCCGTTGATGTGAACATGAAAATTACAGAACACAACTATAAAAGAAAATGTACTTGGAGCTGACTACAAGCTGTGGACGTATCAAAAACTTCAAGTAAAAGCCAACTTCCCCCTATTTTGCATTTAATTGAAATTTTTGGTAGCGTTTCGGGATACACTATTGATTGGGAAAAGATATTCCAATATCGGATAAGGTAGACCTGGAGTTTCTACGCACAATGCCCTTTAAGATTGTAGATAAGCAAATTAAGAGTTTAGGTATTATTGCCACGCGTAAATATGGTGATCTGTTAAAGTCTAACTGGGAAAGGAAGACCCAACAGCTGTGCCATAATATTGAAATCGGGAATACGTTACCAATCTCTCTAGTCGGCCGCATTAATGCCATTAAAAATGGTTACGCTCCCTGGATTCCTGTACATGTTTCAGTGCCTGTATACCATTATACTACTTCAAGAAATTGAATTCTATCATCTCAACATTTATTTGGAACAATAAAGTGGCCAGTATATTTTTTTTTAAAAACCATCTATATAAGGACAAGTTAAAAGGTGGTTTTGGCCTCCCTCGATTTCAATTTTATTACTGGGCTGCAAACTTAAGACTTTTGTCCCTCTGACGTGGAAGCCTATCAGCAGATCCCACTCTAATAACCAGACCCCACTCTAATAACCAGACCCCACTCTAATAACCAGACCCCACTCTAATAACCAGACCCCACTCCAATAACCAGACCCCACTCTAATAACCATGGCTTCCTGGCTCCAGATTGAACAGGCGGACTGCGGGTATACATCTCTTCCTGCTCTTTTGAATAATCCCATCAAGGTAAAAAATCCATCATACATAACTAGCCCTGTTATCTTAAACTCGTTAAGAACATGGAGGCAAATTCAATCTATCCTGAATTTGCCCAAAGTTTATATGGATAGTCCTATCTGCAAAAACCATGCTTTCCCTCCAGGTTTAGATGATTCTGTTTTCTCTGTCTGGAAAAATAAAAACATAGTCACAATCGGAGACTTATATATTGAGGGTAACCTGTCATCCTTCCAACGATTGCAACAATCCTATAGCCTACCATCAACACGCTTTTTTAGATACTTCCAAATAAAGAACTATGTTAAGACTCACTTACCACATTATGAAAATATGCCTGAACTTACCATACTTGACAGCCTTGTTCGCCATGATCCTAACAGTAAGGGGTCAATCTCTTTTCTCTATTCATTCTTGTAAGCCCATGTTGTACTGTCTGATGCCAAATTAAGGACCACGTGGGTAGAAGAGCTAGGTACTGAAATCACTGACGATACATGGAAGGCAATTATTATTAAGATATACAACAGTTCCATAAACGTTAGACATAGACATACAATTCAAGATTGTACACAGACTCCACTACACAAAATCAAGGCTCAATGCTATATATACTAACGTCTCTCCCCTCTGCGATAAGTGTAAACAGGACACGGGTACACTCACCCATCAGCTGTGGCTTTGCCCCAAGCTCCACTCCTTCTGGTCTCTTATATTTGATTATATATCAAAGGCTTATAGTACAACAATAACACCAGACCCCTTCCTCGCGATATTTGGGTTACCTGTGAACTCTGTCTTAGATAATCTTGCTGCTCAGGCCATCTCACTCTGCACTCTGCTAGCGAAACATCTCATTTTACAATAATGGAAATCTGAGTCTAGCCCCACATTGCACCAATGGCGGAGGGAGCTGGGAAGTGTGATTCACATGGAAGGCCTCCGATATAAACTTGCCAACAAGGAAAATGTCTTCCTGAAAATCTTGAAACTGCTTCTCGACAAATGGTCAATAACTCAGCAGAAATGAACTGACTCAAATACCTCATGTGTTTGACAGGATGAGATAAGGTCCTATTCATGGTGTATCACATCCACATATCTTTGGGTCCATACTCGTTGCCAATGTTAGTTTGTGTTTTGTTTTGTCTTCTGTTTTTTTGTTTTTCCTTCATTCCCTGAATAGTATTTAGTATAAAAAAAAAAGGTAACTGCTTGCTTTATTTTTTTCTTCTTTGTTTGCTGTTTGTCCTACTATACTTTGTTTCAATCCTTATGCTTTGTTTTAACTGGACATTACTTTATCTTGCCTCTACGTTTAACACCGAGTGCTGCCATTGTAATTGTACACACAACCTGTCCTTAAAAAAAAAAGTAAAAGCCAACTTCATGAATCTAGATAAAAATCATTAAAATTTACTTAACCAAACAACTTCACACAAGAAGAAAAATTGATGAAGGATAAAGGAAGAATCGTTTTTTAATTCCTTTGTGGAAAGGGTCTAATTGAGCACTCTCCCCACAAAGAAAGCATTAGCCAGGCAAAGGTGTGTTTGCAGGTGGTCGTGAGGGTCTATCTGAAGTAAACCATTAACCTAACCTAACTTTCCCCTCCCCCTTTCTCCTCTCAATCCACCCCCCCCTCCCCCCCCCCTCCTCCTGTATCACCATCTCCATCTCTCCTCTTTCTTATTGTCTTCACAGATCTGAGCATATCAATTTTTTTTGTGATTCTTTCCGATGCAAAGACGGTGATTTTAGTCACATAATCTGATCCTCCGCTGTAAATAAAATAAATTGCCATAAAGGAGCATGAAGTTCATCAGTAAATTTGTTCATAAAAGATAATTCTGTTGTTATGGTTGTTCCTTTTTTGAACAATTGGTTTGTTCTCAATCTGGCTCTGTTTCCTCATACCATTATTTTGAAATAAACTGTATGGATTTATGATATCATCATGTTTCTTTTCATACACCCTTTCTATAGCTTTTGCAATCTTTTTCATAGTCATACAGCATGGAAACAGGCCTTTCAGTCCACTGGATCCGATTGCAGTCTTCAGACCTCAACAATGAATTGAATAGGGTTTAACAATCAACTGTTCTGCTTTTGCTTTCTCTCTTCCAGCTTTTAAGATTTCATTTGTGTCCTATTCGCGCATGTCCAAGTTATTTTAATCCCCTCTGGCTCGCCTTCATTCAGCAGCACCACCACCAGTATCATTCAACCCCCTGTTTTCTACGCCGTTAAAACATTGTCCTTTTGTTCTTACTCTCTCTCTCCTCCTTTTCTGTCATTTTAAAACTTGCCTTTGTTCCCACTTTCCTGGTTGGAAAGGTGTCAATTTGAAAAATTATCTGTATCTCTTCCCACAGGTGCTGCCTGGCCAGCTGAATATATATTCAGCTGGCAGGCAGCACCTGTGGGAAGAGATACAGATAATTTTTACAATATTTTCATACAATAATATATAATATTCAAATAATATATAATATTCAAATAACATATACAATATTTTCTGGTTCAATGGTGCTTTTAATATCATGTGCAAATGCACAGTGAAATTCTTTACTTGCAAACAGTCCAGTAGAGTATTGCTATACCTAAGCGCATTCCTGATTAGCAAATAGTACAGAAATAGTCTTCTGATCCTGCATGCAAGAGACACCGCGTTTTGGCGCCATTTTCAAAATATAGCCTGCTCTCTACTTGTTATAATTCCAGGCAAACCCCACGCTGTTGTGGGCCTCCAACCATCCCATTCCTTGGACGTGTGGATCGACCTGCGAACCAACGTCCTCTCCTCGCCTGTCCACCTTTGTTCCCCGGGGCGACCTCCTGCAGCCGACCTTGAGGGTGCTGTAGGCCACACCCCAGTTCCTCCTCCTCTCCCACCAGCCTTGCTCCTCACCCGTCGCATCCGTCGTCATCACCGGCTCTTTGGGGAACTTTGGTCTTTGGCACTGGCCTTTGGTGAACTTCGCGGTCTATCGAATCTTGCGTTCGCCTGAGCTTCTGCCTCACTCAGCCGTCTTGGAGATTCTGCCATGCCTGGTACTCTGGGTGCTTCATTGACGTCGGTTAGTGTGTAAATTAAAAAAGGTAGATGTATTTATAGCTATCCGCATTTGAGCAGGTTGATATATTTTGCCCCCCTGAAATAAGTGCTGGAAACACTCAGTGCTGGAAACACTCAGTAGGTCAGTCAACATCAATAGAGAGAGAATCTGTTAACATTTCACATCTGGAAACCTTCATCAGAACTGAGAAAGAGAAATCGGCCCGTGCCTTAAACGATATTAAATTCTCATTTAATTTTATTGAAAACTCTATCTGCTTTGATGATCTGGTCATTGACCTTTATTGATTTCCGGGACTTTTCGCATCAAGTAATCCAGTTGCCAAATTTCTTACATTACAACAGCAACAACATTGTCAAGTGCCTCACTGGATGAAAAGCATCTTGTGAGTCTGTGGGTTTGAAAAGTACTGATGAATTTCGATAAAGTGCCTTGAGATTATCGAAGATGCTACAAAAATTTGTAAGTCGTTTTTTTATCTACTGAGCAATATTGTAAAAGAAATAAAAATCAAGTTTGTCCAGCGAACACTTTTACAGCACAGTTGGTTTCCCTCTTTCCCATTCAGATGAAAGTTCCCAGACCTGAAATGTTAACTGTTGCTCCTCCCACAGATGCTGCTTGACCTGCTGAATTTTCCAGCACTTTTTACTTTCATTTCAAATTTGTCACATTTTTTTCAAATTTCATTTGGATTAAATCCTGAATTTCTTTCTTACTTGTATCTATTGCAAATTGAGTTGGACATTTACAAAGAAAGTAGCCTGGAGGTTGGCCACTTGGTTTGAATCGGTGCTCTTTATGTAGACATCGATGAAAAGCTGTTCAATAAAATGCAATCTTTATGTCAAATCAGGATGAAACATTTGCACATGAATATTAGCTCCTTGCAAGATATGCCTGTTATGTTAGGAACTATTCTTTAGCATGACACACTGTCGTAAAAGAGGAGAGCTTGAAATATTAATGATAAGAAAGTTCAAGAAACCTTTGACTACAATAAAAAGGAAAATATAATGTATGTTTGCTGAACCTCAGCAATTTTTCTCCTTTTACAATATTGCTCGATAGATGAAGAAAGTGCTTACGTTTTTATGCAGCATCAAGTTGACAGTTTCAAGACACTTCATAGAAAGGAAGAGCTTGCTTTTATGTAGTATTGTTCAAAACCACAGCCAAACTGCATTACTGCCCAGGAGGTACTTTACAATGTTGTTGCAGTTGCAATATAGCAAGTTCAGTGACGTATTTATTACTATATCAAGCAAGTCCCAGAAATCAATTGCCTAGACCATAAGGTTTTTCTAATAAAATTATGTGAGAATTTACTTTAATCCAAGGTTTGTTTCAAGCGGTTATTTAAAAAGAAAATGTCCCTGTGAGCCTTTGGACTCATCTGAGAGGCAACGTGCCTTGGCTGATTCAATGGGTAGCAGCTTGGACAGTGTAGCTCGTCTTCAGTATGGCCTAGATTTTATACTTAATATTTGTGGAACTAACTCCAACCTTCTGACTTGGAGCTTAGAGTACAAGCAACTCGATTAAACCTCCCACCTTAAAGCATTTTTAAATGGTATACATTTGTCCTAAAGAATAAGGACATCTCCAATGATCTAGTATGGAAAACCTGGGTGCAGATGCAGTGTAGAACGAAGAATTGGGAGCAGGGGATAAAGTCTTTACAGGAAGCAGGGTGGGAAGATGTGCAGTCTAGATAGCCATGGGAGTTGGTAGGTTTGTAGTAGATGTCTGTCAATAGTCTGTCTCCTGTGATGGAGACTGTGAGATCCAGTACTACATCTTCCCATCTCCACCTCTTTCTGCTTTCCGCAGAGACTGTTCCCTCCGCAACTCCCTGGTCAACTTGTCGCTTCCCACCCAAACCACCCCCTCTCCAGGTACTTTCACCTGCAACCGCAGGAGATGCAACACCTGTCTACTCCCCCCCCCCCCCCCCTTGACTCCATCCAAGGACCCCGACAGTCTTTTCAGGTGAGGCAGATGTTCACTTGCACCTCCTCCAACCTCATCCACTGTATCCGCTGTTTCAGGTGTCAACTTCTGTACATCGGCGAGACCAAGCGCAGGCTCGGCGATCATTTTGCTGATCACCTCCGCTCAGTCCGCCAAAACCTACCTGATCTCCCGTTCGCTCAGCACTTTAACTCCCCCTCCCATTCTCAATCTGACCTTTTTGGCCTGGGCCGCCTCCATTGCCAGAGTGAGGCCCAGCACAAATTGGAGGAACACCACCTCTTATTTTGCTTGGGTAGCTTACACCCCAGCGGTATGAACATTGACTTCTCTAACTTCAAATAGCCCTTGCTTTCCCTCTCTCGCCATCCCCTCCACCTTCCCAGTTCTCCCACCATTCTTACTACTGCATCTCCGACTACATTCAATCTCTGTCCCACCCACTCCCCTGACATCAGTTTGAAGAAGGATCTTGACCCGAAACGTCACCCATTCCTTCTCGTCCCGCTGGGCCCTAGTGAGACTGCATCTGAAGTATTATGTGCAGTTTTGGTCTCCAAATTTGAGGAAGGATATTCTTGCTATTGAGGGCATGCAGTGTAGGTTCACTAGGTTAATTCCCGGAATGGCGGGACTGTCGTACGTTGAAAGACTGGAGCGACTAGGCTTGTATACACTGGAATTTAGAATGAAGAGAGGGGATCTTATTGAAACATATAAGATTATTAAGGGATTGGACACGTTAGAGGCAGGAAACATGTACCCAAAGTTGGGGGAGTCCAGAACCAGGGGCCACAGTTTAAGAATAAGGGGTAGCCCATTTAGAACGGAGATGAGGAAAAACATTTTCAGTCAGAGAGTTGTAAATCTGTGGAATTCTCTGCCTCAGAAGGCAGTGGAGGCCAATTCTCTGAATGCATTCAAGAGAGAGCTAGATAGAGCTCTTAAGGATAGCGGAATCAGGGGGTGTGGGGAGAAGGCAGGAACGGGGTGCTGATTGAGAATGATCAGCCATGATCACATTGAATGGTGGTGCTGGCTCGAAGGGCCGAATGGCCTACTCCTGCACCTATTGTCTATTGAGTTACTCCAGCATTTTGTGTCTACCTTCGATTTAAACCAGCATCTGCATTTCTTTCCTACACAGTTGGGCCGAAGGGCCTGTTTCCAAGCTGTTTGACTCTATGACTAAAAGTTGTGCTGGACAATGTGAGAGCAACCCAACTCAACTTAAAACTATGTGAAGGGCTAACTGACATTCAGCTAAGAGGACAGATTGAACTGCTATTTAATGTCTTATTCGAAATACGGCAGCTTCGTTAGTGCCCTACTGATGGATGTTGCTTTAATGTATCACCTACTGGAATGGGACTTGAACCCATGACATTTTGAATCTGAGTAGACCGAGTGATGGTATAGAACCTATGCTAACACTGTAGCTAAAGATATGACACTGGGTTTCTGAAATTATCTGTGACCAGCTCGAATTAAGTGGTACACCATATGTCATCGCCAGCTGAGTATTTTCACCACTAAGCTGAATTCGATCAAGCACAAAGTGCCAAATGAAAATGGTTGGAAAAGATCTTTCACAAGCTTTTATAAGTGTTTATCTGTGTTTGGCAGCAGCTTATGTTTGAAAAAACGTAATATTGCACTCTGCTAAAATGGGGTTCTTGTACTTCAACAGTTTGTCAACTGGAAATCTTTCTGTAAGTGGTATTTTTGCACAGACTGTATCAGCTCACAACAAAGAAAAAACATTGCCCACTTCAGACAAGTCACGGAGGGAAACAGAACAGAAACAGGCCCTTCGGCCCAACGAGTCTGTGCTGGCCATTAACTACAC
Source organism: Rhinoraja longicauda (assembly GCF_053455715.1). Lineage (NCBI taxonomy): Eukaryota > Metazoa > Chordata > Chondrichthyes > Rajiformes > Arhynchobatidae > Rhinoraja > Rhinoraja longicauda. The sequence continues at coordinate 18,093,225 of NC_135967.1, forward strand.
GTTAAACCAATCCTACATAAATCCCAGTATGTATTCTCTCCACCTTCTCATCAATTCCCTGCAGATTCACCTACACAGCGGCCAATAAACCTAACAATCCACACATCTTAGGTTTGCAGGAGTTGACAAGGGCAAATGCACAGGGGCACAAGGAGAACATGTAAACTTCATGCAGGCAGCACCTGAGGCAAGAATTGAACCCAGGTCTTTGGCACAGTGAGTTGGCAGCTCTGTTAGGTGAATATGTTTAATGGAGTTACGAGTGACTATTAATAATCACTAATTAAATGTTGCAACTGTCAGTACTACATAACTCTTAATGCCTAAAATGGAGGAAGGGCGACTCTGAACATGAGTATATTTGCCAATATTATTAAGAGAATTCTTGATATTTATGTGAAGCTTGATCAATGGTCCTTTATTATCATGTGTTCAAATGAACAGTGAAATTCTTTTTTTGCACACAGTTCAGTAAAGCATTGCCATAACTAAGCACAATCCCCAATAGTACAAAGAGCATAGAAATAGTCCACTGAGAGAGCATGCAAGAGTTGCCAGGTTTAAAGTCCATTCGGTCCGTGTGCTCGGTGTTCAGGCTGCTGCAGTGCCTCCAGCCATCGCTCCTGTTCAGGGAACCCTCCCCCAGGTCACCTTCAGCCGTTGTGCCCTGGGGACACTTCCTGCAGCCGACCTTGTGGGTGCGGAATGTAAAGCCCCGGTTCGCTCTCTTAGCAGCCCCATCTCTTCCGTCTGCCGGCTCCCTCCGTCCTCCGCTCCAGTTCTCCGATCCTCGGGGGCTGGGCTTGGTGGCTACAAGCCGTGGGGCCCATTGCAATCCTATGGAGTAACTGTCTACTAGTTATTGTCCTGTTAAAACGTTTGGATGTGTGGGCATTCAGAGTAAACTGGGTTGGAGGAAGGCATTCATCTCTCCATGAAGCTACAATGTTGAACCAAAATTTTGAATATTTATTGTGACTTGATTAGAACGACGATACTCTTTTTAGTATTTCCTAATTGTTGTAATGTGGTGCAAGTCTGTGCACAGTTTTGGGACAGTTTATTCTGATTGGAGATTTTTTTTTAAACTGGACCCAAATCTGGTGTGATTAGTCTTGCATTGGTTCTTTTGTATGAGGACTACACTTGTCATTGAACAAAAGAGAAAAGAGCAAGCTAAAGTAGCTGCTTAATTAGAACAAATGAGTCAGAGCCTCCATAATTGGAAGGTAACCATGATCGAATTCTGAGGCACTGTGATGGATTTCCTTATTTAACTGCTTACCTGAGGAAGATGCCAAAAGTTGAGAAAGTTCATTTCCAGAATGATTGTTACATGTTTTCTACTTTAAATAGTTTTTTTGTTTGCAAAAACATAAATTGTGGTTGGCAAACCATAGTGATTATTATTAATGACTGCATCTTTTTGCCCTTTATAAGATGGATTTGAAACGTAATACAAATTTAAAGGCTCCTTTTTGCCTTTAGTTATGATTAAGCTCTTCTTGTCACCATGTCAAAAGCAATGATTGGATAACCTTTGTCAATCTAGTAAAATCCAATAAAGTGTAATTGAACATTGTGGGTTCCTTATTCAGAACTAATCTGTCAGGATTTCACCCACAAATGTCATCTGAATTTTAAAATTATCATAACTTGCATGTTCAATGGAATCCAGGTAAACTGCCTGATATGATCGCATTAAAAAAAGCACTCTGATAATCTGCAAACATCTGACCCTTTAGCATGTTGGCTGCTGCCATGTGAGGTATAGCATTCTTCAATGTGTGACATACTTGTCTAACTTCTTCAGTCAAAACAAAATTGGGATGCTTGAATTGAAACATCAGAAATTATTGTGAAGAATCAAATCAGCAGAACTAGACATAAAATGTCAGGATGTAGTGAACTGGAAGGAGGATATCAATGGACCTCAAGTAGGTTGGACAGGTTGTTGGAATGGGCAGATGAGTGGCAGATGAAACTTAATGTTGTGGAGTGCAAAGCGTTGCATATTGTTAGGAAGAGTGAACAAAGGCAATATAAACTGGAGGGCTCAATTGTAAACATAGTATATGAACCAAGAGATCTGGGGATATATGCTTAATTCACAGAACCTGGCAGGGCAGGTTGAGAAATTGAATAAAAAAACATGTAGGTTTCTGGGCTATAGAAATCATGATGAACCTTTATAAATGTGCAGGAAGGAACTGCAGATGCTGGTTTATACCGAAGATAGATGTAAAGTGCTGGATTAACTCAGCGGGTCAGGCAGGATCTCTGGTGAAAAAGGATGTGAATTTTCGAGGGAACCCTTCTTCAGACCTTTAATACTACTATTACCTTTATAAAACTACTAAAACCTTTATAAATACAAGCTCAACCAACTGTGTTCAGTTCTGAGTTCTACACTTCAGAAAATATATGAATCCTTTAGCACTCCAGCAACACAAGTAGAGAGAGGGGTAAAGAAGGCGCATGGTATGCGTGTCCTAATTGGTTATGACATTAGAAACATAGAAACATTGAAAAATAGGTGCAGGAGTAGGCCCTTCGAGCCGGCGCCACCATTCAATATGATCATGGCTGATCATCTAAAATCAGTACCCTGTTCCTGCTTTTTCCCCATATCCCTTGATTCCTCTAGCCCTAAGAGCTAAATCTAACTCTCTCTTGAAAACATCCAGTGAGTTGGCCTCTGCCTTCTATGGCAGAGAATTCCACAGATTCACAACCCTCTGGGTGAAGAAGGTTTTCCTCATCTCAGTCCTAAATGGCCTACCCCTTATTCTTAAACTGTGACCCCTGGTTCTGGACTCCCCCAACATCGGGAACATTTCTCCTGCATCTAGCCTGTCCAGTCCTTTAAGAATTGTATATGTTTCTATAAGATCCCCTCTCATCCTTCTAAATTCCAGTGAATACAAGCCCAGTCGACCCATTCTTTCGTCATATGTCAGTCCCGCCATCCCGGACATATGCCTGGTGAACCTATGATGCACTCCCTCAATAGCAAGAATGTCAATTATGAGTCAGGAAGTCATGTTTCAACTTTATAAAACTTTGGTCAGGCCACAATTGGAGTACAGTGAGCGCTTCTGGTCGCTCCATTACAGGAAAGATGTGAAGGCTTTGGAGAGAGTGGAGAAGACATTGACAAGGATGCTGCATGGATTAGAGGGTATTATCTGTAGGGTATTATCTGTAAGAAAACTTGGATTGTTTTCTCTGGTGTGTTGGAAGCTGAGGAGCGATTTCGAGAGGCAGAAATAGGGTAGACGGTAATACTGGAGGACATAACTTTAAGTTGAGGGGGGGGAAAGTTTAGGGGAGATGTGTGGGGCATTTTTTCTTTTATATAGAGAGCGGTAAATGCCTGGAAAACATTGCCAGATGTGGTGGTGGAAGCAGATGGGCACATTGATACGCTGGGAATGGAAGAACATGGATTATGTGCAGGGAGAAGGGATTAGTTTAAGAAGGCATCATGTTCAGCTCAGACATTGTGGGTCAAGGGCCCTTTACGTGTGTTGTCCTGTTCCAGGTTCTCTTGATGCGGAGAAATTAGTGCAAATAACTCGTGAGATGGTGCTCTACCTTAACGTAGATCGATTGGAGAAGCTGGAGCTGCTCACTTTGGTAGTTACCAGGGTATGTTAGAGGCGTTTAAAATAATGAAAGGTGTAGCCAGAGCAGATACAGTTTTCCACGAAAAATTCTCTGTAAATCTGCAGGCTATAATTATCAGCTGTAAATGAATACGCAAATAAAAGCCAAAGTGGGCATTAAGATGACTTTTTAGAAAATTCCAAACATCGCCCTGGAACGCTCAAAGGCATTATTTACACAGAATGACTCCACAGTTAGTTGTGGCAGGATCCATCACTTTATAACCAGCCCTATAATGTGCAGACAGATTTCAACCAATGCATCTATTTTCTTTATGTGTGTGCAGTTTAGTTTTCTATCATTGTACAGCCTGAGTGAATTGAGGAATAGCAGTTGGTTAATAGAAACATCTACCATCCGGAGTTTTAGAACAGAGTCAATATTCTACCATGTTTAGATGTATGTTAAAAGTTCAGTCTACTCAAGATTATCCTTTCTGTCCTGCCACAGAATAATGAAGTTGTTCCAAAGGAGAACAGCAATGCTCATCGTGTAATCACAAGGATCTGCCTCTCACAGCCCAGTGATCTTGCCATCACAGCGAAATCGTGACAGTGAATTGAGTGCGGCCAGAGCCCAGTTGCATTCTTATTGTGTGGAGCCACTAATCAGAGGGCAGGCTATTCAAGAATGCAGCCATTGAATGCTATCTGGTGGCTTGGAGTCTGGAGGGGAAGGCGGAGATGGGGTGTAATTTAAAAAAACACAAGAAAGATTATTAGAGATGTTGGAATGTTGCAATGCCTCATCTATTCTGGTGTTGTTACATTGTGTATCCCCAGCTTTCAGCTCACCAGCCATTCCAGCAGCCTTGGCTGCACCATGATCCATCCAGCTGATGATTGTTTTTGTCTGACTATTTAGGATAGGAGTGGCTCTGGTGACTCTGCTCTTCAGGGTATTTATTCACAAAATGCTGGAGTAACTCAGCGAGTCAGGCAGCATCTCATGAGAGAAGGAATGGGCGACGTTTTCTCGCTGCTCCCCCTCTGTGATGTCTACTTTGAAGAGGTTCTCCTCCTCTCTTCGACGAGAGTTTAGCAACATGCTCTCTCGCTGCTCCCCCTCTGTGGCTCCACTGCTCTTCAGGGGTGGTGCTTGCCATCTGTTCTAGCCAGCAAGTGGGTGAGAAGGTGGAAACAGTGCCTTTTTTGAGCTTCTGAGTTTAGGTGTATGTCCCTATCCAGTGTGTGGATTCACTGTTCATTGACTGGGGGGCAATATTATTAATCTATTCTGACAATGGGATCTTGACCTGAAAAGTTGATGCTTTCTCCTTCTGTAAATTCTGCCTGGCCTGCTTAGCATTTCCAAAATTTACATGCTATTTACTACCTGAAATACACAGATTTTCCTTCTTAAGAGGCACTTGGTATTATGTTTGTGCCTAAAGTGTTTGTGTGCACTTGGATTATTGCTGTGCGCTGTTGCAATTTATCTAAAGCAGCACACTTTACCCTACCCCATTTTTCCTATTAGTCATGCTGTCAAACCTGAAATTCAGCCTTGACCACGTTTTCACCAGTCTAAGTGTAACATTGTTAACAGACGAGTTCATTCTTTATTCTTTTTGACCGGCACACACCTGAGTTGCATTTTTAGGCACAGTTTCTCCCGCAGTTCCTTGATCGGTTGAGCTTGCAGCCAGTTGCATTTGGCATTTCCCCACTTTGTCAGCTTTCTTTGGACTCCTCATTCACCTCCCTTTTTCTTAGATTATTATTTTTTTCCTTTCTCAAATCGTTTTGTTTCCAGCTTGACGCAGTAGAAAAATTTAATGAACCCCAAGGCTTTTAATGTCAGGGGTGTGGATCACTGAACTGCAAGCTTTGAAGTACTCGGAGAATATTTGACTCCCACAGAGCTGCCACTGAGGTCTTTTCTGCTGTCAGTAATCTAGTGATGAAGCTGACCTGGAGTAGTTTCAGGTCAATGGCCAGACCAGGTGAGTAGCTGTGCAAAATTCTAAAACCAAGGTTTTCCCATTGAAAATGAATTTTGGTTAGGTTCCCTTTGAAAGTGTGAGAATTTGACCATCCTTAGATTGCTGCTTGTGTTAGAAACAATGGTCGAGGAAGGTTCTAGAATCAATCAATAGGGTAAATGTTGAAAGCGAAAAACAGCACCGCTTTAAAGAACTGTTTGGAGTTTAGTTATATAAATTGCATTGCAGTAATTAATTTTAGCGCAATTCACAATGAAATGAATCCCTCTCCTTTGCTTTCAAAGTGTTCATAAACATATTTCCTTGATCCTTTCCCTTGTTTGGTTTGAGGGTAACACACAAGCTTCTAAAGAGGGTTGATCTTTGGTGTCCACACCTGACCTGAAGAGAGAAGTACCATGTTAGTACAGCTAGAGTTTGAAGATGTGATTTATATTTAAACAAAATTGGTTGAGGAGGTGGAAATGCTAGTGGGGGATGGGAAATGCAAGTTCAGTGCTGTTGATATATTGGTTAAATGTAATGGTAAGCATGTATTCACAAAATGCTGGAGTAACTCAGCAGGTCAGGCAGCATCTCAGGAGAGAAGGAATGGGTGACGTTTCGGGTCAAGACCCTTCTTCAGACATGTGAAATGTTCATTCCACATACACTTAGACAGTGAGGGACATCCTGCAGTATAATTGAATTATTGATTTTTCACTCTCAAACTTTGGGCTTAAAGTGAGTGTTTCAACGTGGTTAATACAGATGTAAAACACTAGTGGTTCCAAGTAATTGATGGCAAAGGTGAAAGGAATTTGAGTTGATGAGCCAAAACTTATGCATGTGTCGGGAGGAACTGCAGATGCTGGTTTAAACTGAAGACAGACACAAAAGGCTGGAGTAACTCAGCGGGTTAGGCAGCATCTGTGGGGAAAAGGAATAAGTGACATTTTGGATCGAGACCCTTCTTCAGAATAAGGGTCAAGGGAAAGGGGAATCTAAAGCTTATTCATTTTTTTCACAAGTTGAACTCTTCTCACTCGACAGATAGCATGCTGCAATCCCTGTAGACGCTGGATTTCTCTGGTACCTTGGCATGCGATTTCTATTGTAGACCCCACAACAACTCTCTTGTTTGCTGCAGAATGCATCAAACATGAGCCTTTGCAGCAGAGTGTGCAGCATAAAGTGAGTGTGCATGCAAATGGAGAGCAAAAGTAGCTCCTGAAGTGGAATTGTGAAGATCCGTCCTAAACACTCCACAGTCCTGAAAGACTGTGCACCAAACATGAGTGTTGCTGTGGGGCCTACAATATAATGCTGTTCACCAAAAATGGCTGCAGAACTTGTTGGCAGCAGAACACTGCCATAAAAGATCAGTTGCATGGGGCTGCCATCCTGTCTGATTCAAACTTTAACAAATAACTGCAGGTGTGAAATCGTCACCACTTCCGTCCCACAATCTTTTCTTTAGGACTGCATTGTAGCACAGCTGGTAGAGCTGCTGCCTCACAAAGGCAGAGACCCAGGACCAACCCTGACCACGGGTACTGTCTGTGTGAAGTTCACTTGTTCTCTCTGTGACCTTTCCTTCCATATCGCAAAGAGGTGCATGTTTGTCGGTTAAGTGGCTTCTGTAAATTGCCCTGAGTGTGTTAGGGAGTGGACATGAAAGGAGGATAACATAAAACTAGTGTGAACGGTTGATGATGGTCAGCGTGGACTCAGTGGATCGAAGGGCCTGTTTCCGTGCTGTATGTCGAAAACTAAAAACGAATCCTCCAACATCTGAGCTCTGGTTCTGGTCTCCTGCACGCCCTTTCCTCATCAGCAGCCATGTTTCAGGTTTCTTAGGCCTCTCATCTGTCCCACTCCACAGCCCCATCTTTCAGATTTAAATCATCCCTCTTTAACCAAGCCCAAAATTACATGGCTTAACATCAAATTTTGTTTGATAATGCTCTTCTGAAGGCCTTGGGACATTTTACTTCGGTAAAAGCACCATTTTACATGCAATTGTCATAAATTGCTGTTTTGACTGCATTTCATTATTTTAAGTTCTTTCCAACTGGTTCTTACCTCCTTAATCTCACGTCATCTTTTCCCAACCCCCGTCCCCAAAATGTCAGTGACTTCACTGAAGTTAAGTATAATTACATAGATTTATGTAGACATCACAGCACAGATTCCCGTGGGTTGTACAGGTCAGTGCCAGTATTTCTGCTCCACATAGCACTCCATCCAAACTCCCTCTAATTCATCAGCATTACTTCTACTCCTTTTTCTCCCTGTGCTTATCCAGTTGTTTAAACCAGCAACATTTTTCATTGTCCCTGTACCTCACAGCACACATACATATGACAAGAAACCCAATTTGACTTGACCTATTGCTTATGGTCGTGTGATCCAGATTACAATCATCCTCTGAAGAAAGCTGTTTGTCTTGAATATATTTTTACTCATTTTATGAAATAATAATTTTAACCTATTGCTCACTGTTGGATCTGGAAGCTGAGCTTGTACCAGGAGCAGCAGCCTTCATCCTGAGCTGAAGAAAACATTTACATTTACAGCAGGTTGCTGGATGGGAGTGTTCACCAATTTTTATTTCTTCTTCATCAACCGGGAGTCATGAGGCAATTGCAGAACTTATCCCAATTATGAGTAACAGGCTCAGCAAAGATCAGGACTAATCAGAGGCCTTGTGCCTTCATTCTTGGGGCTTATCTTCCTGATAAATGTCTTGAGGCCTGGGGTGAAATGATTTTCACTTTTTCTATGTTCTGTTGCCAATCGTATCTCATCAGTTTTCTGCTGAGAGGTTGGATTAAAATAACAAGAAAGCAGCGATGTATTTTTAAAGCAATTTGCCCCTGCAATCTCTGATTGTTACTGAGCAATAAACATGTGAGATGTGGTTAACTCACTGGTTAAGAACTAGAATGGCAATTCTTTCTTGGCTATTTATTTAACCGTGACTCCCTTAATACTGTCAACATCTGAGGGCTATTTCATTACTACATACTGCTGCTCAGTTCATCAGGTCATGGGTCAAGAACTATTGATAATTTGAATCTTATCACCATTTCTTGTAGACCAAGGATACATGGGCCAGTAATGTTATCGTCACAGCAAATTGCTTCAATAATGCAATTCAGAGATGAAATATAATTGAATAGATAGAGTTCTTTTTTTCTCCAGGAGAGAAATGTCAAATGTCAGAGGGCATAGGTTTAAGGTGAGATGGGAAAAGTTTAAACAAGATTTATGAGGCAAGTTTCTTTACAGAGAGAGTAGCAGGTGCCTGGAACACACTACCAGGGGATGTGATGGAAGCAGGAATGATGGCAATGTTAAAGGGGCTTTTAATTAGACTGGTGAATGGAGGGATATGGAGTTTAATTTGGCATCAGAGTTGGCACAGACGTTGAAGAGCCTTTTCCTGTGCTGTAGATGTTATGTTTTGTGGGCTATGAAGAAACAGTAGGTCTGTGATGTTATTTTTGTCATGGCTTTAATAACTTTAATGGTCACAGTCGTAGCCATTGAATGAAAATCTCTCAGTGTGCATGTCCTTGTCAAATATTGCTGTGTTTTGATTGAAAAGGGGCTTTGTTTCAAGTGAAGGTGAGAAATTTAAAAAGCAGGCATTTGATTGACTGAGGAAGTGACACAGCAGCCGAGAAAAGGCAGGGCAGGTGTCATGGTGCAGAGTGACCGTGTTGGGAGAGAGACTGTGTTGAGGTGAAGTCTGTGTTGAGGGAAAGCACCACTGAGCCTTTGGCTCAATGTGGCTGAAGTGCTGTGTTGAGGGAAAGTGTAGCACTGAGGATTTGGTTGAAGAGGCTTCGGCGAGGGATCTGAGAAAAGGATAATTGCAGCTTGAGGCGCGGCCAGTTCTCCTGGATAATTCTTCCTAGGTTTTGGTGTCACAGAGATGGCAGGTGAGATAGTGGAATGTTCCTCCTGCAGGGTGTTTGAACTTAGGGGCATTTCCAGTGCCCCCTGAGGACTCTACCTCAGCAATTGTGTTCAGCTGCAGCTCCTTCATGACCCCCTCCCCCCCATGTTAAGGAACTGGAGCTGCAACTGGATGACCCCAGGACTATCTGGGGGTGTGAGAGTGTCATTGATAAGGGTTGCAGTAAGGTGGTCACGTCTAAGGTACAGGCGGGAGGTAGATGGGTGACCACCAGGAAAGGTAGTAGGCAGAAAGTGCTGGAATCCCCTGCGGCCATTCCCCATGACAACCTGAATGCTCCTTTGGGCACTGTTGTGGTGTAGGACCGGTCAGGGGAGAGCAGCATCATCAGCAGCGGTCTAGCCTACGGTGTCTGAGGCATAGCGGGAAAAAGAGAAGTCAGAACGAGCGATAATGATAAGAGTCTCGTGAGTTACAGGCACAGACAGGAAATTCTGTGGCAGCAAACGGGACCCAAGGATGGTGTGTTGCCTCCCTGGTGCCAGGGTCCAGGACGTCTCTGAACGGTTGCAGAACATTCTCACAGGGGAGGGGAGGCAGCCAAAGGTCATTGTGCATGTTGGCACAAATGACATGGGTAGGAAAAGGGATGAGGTCCTACAAATATAGGGAGTTGGGCAGAAGATTAAAAAACAAGTTCCTGAGGGTAGCAATCTCCAGATTACTCCCGGTGCCACATGCTAATGAGGGTTGAAATAGGAAGACAGGACAGATGAAGCCATGATGCATCTTTATAGGCCTTTGCTTAGGCCGCATTTGGGATATTATGCACAGTTTTGGTCGTTTCATCACAGGAAGGATGTGAAGACTATGGAAAGGGTGCAAAGGAGGTTTACCAGAATGATGCCTGGCTGAGAGGGTGTTAGCTACAGGGAGAGAGGTTGGGCAGATGGATGTTTTCTCTGGAACATCGGAGGTTGTGGGGAGACCTGATGGAAGTATATAACATGTTGAGAGCCAATGATAGTGTCGACAGAAAGAATCTTTTTCTCAGGATGGAAAAAAAAAATATATATATTAGGGGGCATAGCTTTAAGGTGACAGGGGCAATGTTTAAAGGAGATGTGCGGGACAACCTTTTTCATACAGAGGGTGGTGAGTGCTGGGATGTGCTACCGGGAAGTGGAGGGGGGGGGTGGGTGGAGACGGGATGGACGGGGAGTGTGTAGGATTTAAAAAACTTTTGGATTGGACGGAATGGAGGGATAAAGTTTAAAGTCTCATCAGAATGAAGAAAGCCAATGGAATGTTGGCCTTCATAACAAGAGGAGTTGAGTATAGGAGCAAAGAGGTCCTACTGCAGTTGTACAGGGCCCTAGTGAGACCGCACCTGGAGTACTGTGTGCAGGTTTGGTCTCCAAATTTGAGGAAGGATATTCTTGCTATTGAGGGCGTGCAGTGTAGGTTTACTAGGTTAATTCCCGGAATGGCGGGACTATCATATGTTGAAAGACTGGAGCGACTAGGCTTGTATACACTGGAATTTAGAAGGATGAGAGGAGATCTTATCGAAACGTATAAGATTATTAAGGGGTTGGACACGTTAGAGGCAGGAAACATGTTCCCAATGTTGGGGGAGTCCAGAACCAGGGGCCACAGTTTACGAATAAGGGGTAGGCCATTTAGAACTGAGATGAGGAAAAACTTTTTCAGTCAGAGAGTTGTGAATCTGTGGAATTCTCTGCCTCAGAAGGCAGTGGAGGCATTCAAGAGAGAGCTAGATAGAGCTCTTAAGGATAGCAGAGTCAGGGGGTATGGGGAGAAGGCAGGAATGGGGTACTGATTGAGAATGATCAGCCATGACAAAATAAATGGCGGTGCTGGCTCAAAGGGCCGAATGGCCTCCTCCTGCACCTATTGTCTATTGTCTATTGAATGGTGGGTCTATAACAGTGCAGCAGTCCCGAAGCGTGGAACTGGGGTGTTGACCTTGGTGGGGTTTAAAACATATTTTGACATATAGGCAAACACTGAGTCACAGCAATGACTGGTGTGTTGATTACAACTTCAGGCAAAGATATGCTTCTGCGTTTTGCATAGTGAGAGTACATTTGAGTGTAGAATTATTGAAGAGACAGAAAAGTAATGTGGAGTTTCTCATTTCAAGGGAAAAGCTTGCTGCTTTTAGAAAGCCTTTGGTCCAGGATTCAATTTGTTATTATTAAGTGCCTCTGTGTGGTTGAACTTCCACCTGATATTACTTTGGGAGAGCTGCGAATAAAATTGTTGGATAGAATCGATACGATACGATGCGATAAAACTTTATTCATCCCCGGAGGGAAATTAGTCTGCCAATTATAGGATGAGTGGTAAAGAAATCTTTCACACTTAATTTTCAATTTGCTCAGTGCTTCATCTCAATTTTCAAATTACCAGATATAAATGCTCTTGGTTAATAATGAGATTTTAACAATAAAGTATTACATGCTAAACCATTCTGGATTCACAATTCCAGTAATAGATTGGGATTCAGTGCTGGGACAAATATGAGACCCACCTCAAGAGATTACTTCATTGTAGTCAGAGCGCCAGAGATATGAAGCTTGCATATTAAACACCCTGCTAAACGTGGTTTTGTAGACCTGCATCTTGCTTTTACTTTTAACCTTTTTGAGGGCTGAGGCCATTGTGGAGTTGAAGGAACGTAAAACATTCTTGACAATTAAGATGGAGTAAAGACTGTTCTTCCATAGTGGAAGAACAGTGGAACGTGTGTTAAGATTTCTGTGTGTACTTGTGAGATTTCATTAGTTCTATTTTTTTGGCCCTCTGTATAGAACTTTCCTGCCTAAAATATGTCCAAGAACTCAGAACAGGATGTTTAGACATAATGTTTAGGCAATTGTTTAGACATAATGATCATGGTATTAACATGTGTAGGAAAATAACTGCAGATGCTGGTTCAAATTGAAGGTAGACACAAAATGCTGGAGTAACTCACATGATCTATTCTCCTGTTTGGAACTGATGCTCAAGGAAGGTAAACCAAAATATTATGGTTGCTTGAAATCTGAAGTAAAAACAGAAAATATTTTAAATGCTCAGCAAGTCTTGCAGCTTCTCCCGAGGTAGAAATTCACCAAAGTGTTTAATTGGCATATGTACCAAGAACAGAACCACAAAATTCTTACTTGCAGCAGCATAACAAGTCTGTAAACATATTCCTCATATAAACAAGAAAAAGGTTCAATAAATGAACAAAAAAAAAATTGGCAAAAGCCCAAAGACCCTGGTGCAACCAAGACAGTTCGTAGTTTAGTTGGTGTTTTTATTTAGTGTTCACAAGGTTGTTGGGAAGAAGCTGTTGCTGAAGCGGGAGGTTATAGTTTTCAGACTCAAATACCTTCCCGATGCCAGGAGTGAAATGAGAGCATGGCCAGGGTGGAGTGGATCTTTGGTATTGCTGGCTGCCTTCCTTTTTGAGGCAGAGCCTCCTATAGTTCCCTTCCATGGTGGGGAGGTCAGTTTCTGTGACGGACTGGGCAGTGTTCATTGTTTGTAATCTCCTACATTAGTGGGCATTTGAGTTCCAGACCCAGAACATGATGCTGCCAGTCAGTGTGCTCTCTACCCCACACCTGTAGAAGTTCAAGAGTGTATTTGTCAACATACTGAATCTCCTCAATCTACTTAGAAAGTAGAGGCATTGATGAGCTTTTTTATGATTAAATTAATATGCTGGGCCCAGGACCAACCTTCAGAGATATGCATGCCCAGAAACTTGTTGACCCGTGAATGAAGACAGATTTGTTGGTCCTGGCCTTTCCTCTTCTGAAGTCAACAATCATTTCCTTGGTCTTACTCATGTTGGGAGCAAGGTGGTTGTTCCGACACCATTCAATCAATCGATTTGCCACCTATAATCTGACTCGGATACAGGTGAAAGGTAATTGATCTGAGACGTTAATTCTCTTTCTCCTCTCTGCAATTCTGAATAGTAGCACCATTTTCTGTTTTGAGGATTTCAGGCTAAAGTCATTGATTTAGTTTTCCCTTAAATTATAGAAAGACACCTAAAAACACTGTATTTTTTCAATCTGTTTCAGGTGCTTGCAAATCATTTTTATTACAAGTTTAAAATTGCAGGATTCAATTGAGTTACAGGATATGTTTTGTTGCTGGTGGATGCGTTCCTTCCTTGAATTCTGAAAACATGTTCCGCAGACCAAAAAAAAGTGATGTCTGTTTTGAGACCAAGGCAATCAAAAAAATAAATAGCTTAAACGAAAAAAACCTTTTTTTTTTCCAAATTCATTGCAATAGGTCAAGAACAAAAAAAATACTTTCAACCCCAGAAGATTTAGACATTTTTCTAACTGTGTAATGCTGACAACTGTTCCTGCCTTGGGTAGCAAGGGAGATTTGCAGAGAGTGGGGTAGCTGTTCAGATGCCATGGAGAGCAAAGGTATAACTCTTTTTATCTTAAAGCTGTGCAAAAGAGAGATTGTAGCTTTGGTGTCCATCTTATTCTGGAGAAGGTAAATGGGAAAACAGACAGGTGAAGTGCCTTTCCCATTGTGAAGGAAGAAAAAATCACCCACATTACCAGTTCTTAGCTGCTGACGTCACTGATATAAATGAACTTAATTAACCAGGCAAAAATGAAATTCCTTGTTCACATGAAGCTCACACATTAAATAGTAAACATACCGTAATAATAATTACAACAATAAACAAGACAAGTACAAAACCACAGAATGCTGCAGGACTGCTGTGCAATTTGATGTAGTACAAAAAAAATTTGAAGAAAAATAATGGAATCATCAAATAACGTAGAGTTAAGAGAAAGAGTATGTGGCAGCACCTGCAGGAAGGAATAGATGATTGATTATGTAGTTTGCAGAGGGAAAGAAGCTGTTCTCAAGGCTGGACATCCAAGCTTTCAAGCTCCCTTATGTTCTGTCAGAAAGTAGAAGAAAGGAAAGGGAATGGCCAGAGTGGCAGGCATCCCTGTCGATGCTTCCAGCCTTCTGACGCAACACACTATGCAGATGGACTAGATGAAAGGAAATGTTAAGCCTGTGATAACAAGAAGCTATTCATTCCTACTCGAACACAGAAAGTTTTGGTTTTAGAATACTCGGGAGAATTTCATATTCTTCATGACTCTCAAAACAGACCGTGGGAATAATTGTGAAGCAAGATGGCCACTTATGAGCAAGCTGTTCCAACATTTTATGTGGAATGCGCCTGCCCTTCTGTCTACTGTCAAGGCCCTTATTTCGATAGAAGTGCAGATTCACTTCAGAGAATGTAAGGGATTAATGGGCACAAATGAATTTGAGTTGTTAGTCTAAGAAGTCATTGCACGAACACTGAGCTCAGTTAGTTTGGTGCAGATTAGGAATCCACCCAGGCTTTTAAAAAGTTTATTTAATCTACTTTGTTATTTCTGAGACTGAGACAGTCCTTTTATTAAATGCAAAATAACTTCTGTCTCTATGTTGCATCAAAGTGCAAAAGCTATAACCAGTTAGAGCTAACAGTAGCCATGGTAAAAAACTATAGACCAAGACACAGAGTAATCTGTGGAACTTGCTGATGGACTGCATTTCGCATGATGAATCAAAATTAAGATCAGATCATAAATTTGTGCAATACTGTTGTGCAACCCAGCGGTAATTGCAGAATTGCAGATGTACTCATTTCTTGGAGCAGACACTCTGGCAATTTTGGCAATTCTCAACTTGCTGCTCTGGTTTCCTTGTTTTTAACAGCGCCAGTTGTATTTCTTTCTTGTTCCAACGTTTTGACTGGTGGTTCATGATTTCATGTCCACTGGTTGATCCATTGGAGGCTTCACCTCCCGTACAAATCTTGGTGCTCAAGCACGAGGTGCCTCATTACTTCAGCGAATCTGGGTTCGATCCCGAACTTGTGAGCTACCCGTGTGAAATTTGTATATTCTCCCCTTGGCTATGTGGATTTCTCTTGCTGATCCAGTTGTCGACCACATTCCAAAGCACGGGGGTTGGTACATTAATTGGCCACTGTAAATCGCCCCCAATATGTGGTGAGAAATAGAAAATAAAATGTGTGAGTGTAGAGTTGGTGCAAAAATGGGTGGTTGATGGTCAGCAAGGCCTGTTACTGACCATGGCTGCCTCTATGTCTCCTGACCCTTTGAATATTGGTAGACCATACAACCCCAAGCGGATATTATTGCTGCTAAAATTCTGCTCCTGACCCTGCACTTTTCATTTAGTGCGGAAGGTCAGTTTAGCAGCTGCACTCGTACCTCGCGCCTTTCTGCTTTATTTTAGCTGAACATGTTGTTGGATGAAACCAACGGGCAGCAGTTAAGGAGCTACAATATTGTCTTGGCCCGAAACGTCACCCATTCCTTCTCTCCTGAGATGCTGCCTGACCTGCTGAGTTACTCCAGCATTTTGTGAATAAATACCTTCGATTTGTACCAGCATCTGCAGTCATTTTCTTATACTACAATATTGTCTTGGTTTTCTTGTACACACCTGCCGAGTTAAAGGAACCTGTTGATAGGCTTGCATTTCTAAAGACCCTTCCATGACTCCAAGCGTTGTACTCCCTGTAGCGACGAAGAATCATGGTAGCCAGTCACTGCACAGGGAAGGTGCCTTGATCAGCAATGTGATTATGATCTTTGACCCTTTTGTTGATATTCATTGAGAAATTGGCCACTGCTGCAGGAAGGGGTCAGTTGCTCTTCTTCAGAATGATGGTCTGGGATATATTGAGTGCATTAAAGAGAATAAAGCCTCAGTTTAACATTTAAAGACTGACCTCAACGGACATTGCAACTCTCTAGTATCAGCCTGGATCGTGTCCTCGGGCCACAAAAATGAACTTTCTGGCATGGAGATGAGACATTGAAACAATCACTGCGACAGCATTAGTTTAAATCATGAAAAATCTATCTTTGAGTTGGGTTATTGGCTATACTTTGAGGGCTAGACAAGAATGGGCACTTTATTCCATTGAAAACATAATACATGAACAGACTTTCACTGAATATACAGTTCTAAAAGTGACTTGATACCTTGTGGACAATTCAAGTGCTGATCAGAATATCTCGGCTCTATTTCATGGAATATCCCCTTTTGATCGGACGTTGTGGCCATGATCACTAAAAGCAGTGACCATTGCATGTGCCTGATTACTGGAACCAGAGCGAAGAGAGG
Source organism: Rhinoraja longicauda (assembly GCF_053455715.1). Lineage (NCBI taxonomy): Eukaryota > Metazoa > Chordata > Chondrichthyes > Rajiformes > Arhynchobatidae > Rhinoraja > Rhinoraja longicauda. Next base: position 18,109,967 of record NC_135967.1, read on the forward strand.
AAAACCTTTCCAATATAGTTGTGAATTATTAGAAAATATGTGCCGGAGACAGAAAAATCTGCATGGATCATGGTGGAATTAATTAGAACTGCACAACAATGCTTGCATTCTCATTAAAACCCAGGGAAATACATTTGGTCTGGCAATAGCTCCAGTGAGAGTCTGGTGTGTTTAAGTAGCAGGAAATTATAGCAGACGATTACTGCTATAATTTATTCAAATGATTTCCTATGGGCTTTCTGTGTGATGATGATGATGAACCATTTTCAGAAGATAAAGGAAGTAAGCAGCCAGTTTTATAATCTCTCTAATGTAGACACAAAATGCTGGAGTAACTCAGCAGGGACAGGCAGCACCTATGGAAAGAGGGAATGGGTGATGTTTCGGGTCAAAACCCTTCTTCAGAATGATGTCAGGGGAGTGGACGGGACAGAGATAAAATGTAGTCGGAGACAGTAAGACTGGTGGGAGAACTGGGAAGGGGGAGGGGTTGGAGAGGGAGGGAAAGCAAGGGCTATCTGAAGTTAGAGAAGTCAATGTTCATACCGCTGGGTGTAGACTACCCAAGCAAAATATGAGGTGCAGCTCCTCCAAATTGCGCTGGGCCTCAACTCACTCTGACAATGGAGGAGGCCCAGGACAGAAAGGTCAGATTGGGAATGGGAGGGGGAGTTACAGTGCTGAGCAACCGGGAAATCAGGTAGGTTAAAGCGGACTGAGCGGAGGTGTTCAGTGAAACGATCGCCGAGCCTGCTCTTGGTCTCGGCGATGTACAGGAGTCGACATCTGGAAGAGCGGATACAGTAGATGAGGTTGGAGGAGGTGCAAATGAACCTCTGCCTCACCTGAAAAGACTGTCGGGGTCCTTGGATTGAGTCAAGAAAGGGAGTTTGTAGAGTGCCTCTGGAGATGGATTCTTAAAGCAGCTTGTACTGGAGCCTACCAGGGAGAAGGCAATTCTGGATTTAGTGTTGTGTAACGAACCGGATTTGGTAAGGGAACTCAAGATAAAGGAACCATTAGGAGGTAGTGACTATAATATGATGTTTTAATCTGTAATCTGAGAGGGAGAAGTAAAATTGGAAGTGTCAGTATTGCAGTTGAACAAAGGGGACTATGGAGGCATGAGGGAGGAGCTGGCCAAGGTTGACTGGAAAGGGACCCCAGCAGGGATGACAGTGGAACAGCAATGACAGGTATTACTGGGAATAATACAGAAGATGCAGGATCATTTCATTCCAAAGAGGAAGAAAGATTCTAAGGGAAGTAAGAGGTGACCGTGGCTGACAAGGGAAGTCAAGGACAGTATAAAAATAAAAGAGAAGACATATAACATAGCAAAGATGAGCAGGAAGCCAGGTGATTGGGCAACTTTTAAAAATCAACAGAAGGTAACTAAAAAGGCAATACGGGGATAAAAGATGAGGTACGGAGGTAAACTAGCCAAGAATCTTAAGGAGGATAGTGAAAGCTTCTTTAGGTATGTGAAGTGGAAAAGATTAGTTAAGACAAATGTTGTTCTTTTGAAAACAAACAGGTGAATTTATTATGGGGAACAAGGAAATGGCATCCAGTTGAACAGATACTGGTTCTGTCTTCACTAAGGATGACACAATCTCCCAGATGTACTGGGGCCAGAGGACCTAAGGTGATCGAGGAACTGAAGGAAATTCATATTAGTTAGGAAATGGTGTTGGGTGGACTGATGGGACTGAAGGCTGATAAATCCCCAGGTCCTGGTGGTCTGCATCCCAGGGTACTCAAGGCAGTGGCTCGAGATCATGGACGCATTGGCGATCATGTTCCAATGTTCTTTAGATTCTGGATCAGTTCCTGTGGATTGGAGGGTAGCCAATGTTATCCCACTTTTCAAGAAAGGAGGGAGAGAGAAAGCAGCAAATTATAGACCAGTTAGTTACCCTGACATCAGTGGTGGGGAAGATGCTGGAGTCGATTATCAAAGATGTAATAGCGGCGCATTTGGATAGCAGTAATAGGATCGGTCCAAGTCAGCATAGATTTATGAAGGGGAAACCATGCTTGATAAATCGTCTGGAATTTTTTGTGGATGTAACAAGTAAAATGGTCAAGGGAGAGCCAGTGGATGTAGTGTATCTGTATTCAGGAAGCCTTTGATAAGGTTCCATACAGGAGATTAGTGGGCAAAATTAGAGCACATGGTATTGGGGGTAGGGTATTGACATGGATAGAAAATTGGTTGGCAGACAGGAAACAAAGAGTTGGGATTAACGGGTCACTTTCGGAATGGCAGGCAATGACTAGTGGGTTACCGCAAGGCTCGGTGCTGGGACTGCAGCTTTTTACAATATACATTAATGATTTAGATAATGGAATTAATAGTAACATTAGCAAATTTGCAGATGACAAAAAGCTGGGTGGCAGTGTGAACTGTGAAGAGGATGCTATGAGGTTGCAGGGTGACTTGGACAGGTTGGGTGAGTGGGCGGATGCATGGCAGATGCAGTATAATGTGGATAAATGTGAGTATCCATTTTGGTGGCAAGAATGAGAAGGCAGATTACTATCTGAATGGTGTTAGGTTAGGAAAAGGGGAAGTACAACGAGACCTGGGTGCCCTTGTACATCAGTCACTGAAAGTAAGCCTACAGGTACAGCAGGCAGTGAAGAAAGCTAATGGCATGTTGGCCTTCATAACGAGAGGAATTGAGTATTGGAGCAAAGAGATCCTTCTGCAGTTATACAGGCCCTGGTGAGACCACACCTGAAGTATTGTGTGCAGTTTTGGTCTCCTAATTTGAGGAAGGACATTCTTGCTATTGAGGGAGTGCAGCGTAGGTTCACGAGGTTAATTCCCGGGATGGCGGGACTGTCATATAATGAAAGAATGGGGCGACTGGGTTTGTAATCACTGGAATTTAGAAGGATGAGAGGGGATGTTATAATAACAAATAGAATTATCAAGGAATTGGACATGCTAAATGCTGGAAACATGTTCCTGATGGAGTGGAGTCCAGAACCAGGGGCCACAGTTAAAGAATAAGGGGTGGGCCATTTAGAACTGAGATGAAGAAAAACCTTTTCACATGGAGCTTTGTGAATTTGTGGCATTTTCTGCCTCAGAAGGCAGTGGAGGCTGATTCACTGGATGCATTCAAAAGAGAGCTAGATAGCGCTCTTGGGGCTAGTGGAATCAAGGGGTATGGGGAGAAGGCGGAAACGGGGTACTAATTGTGGATGATCAGTCATGATCACATTGAATGCCGGTGCTGGCTCGAAGGGCCGAATGGCCGACTCCTGCACCTACTGTCTACGTATCTATGTAAAGGGACAGGTGTTGCATCTCCTGCGATTGCAGGGGAAAGTACCTGGAGAGGGGGTGGTTTGGGTGGGAAGGGACGAGTTGACCAGGGAATTGCGGAGGGAACGGTCTCTGCGGAAAGCAGAAAGGGGTGGAGATGGGAAGTTGTGGCCAGTAGTGGGATCCCGTTAGAGGTGGCAAAAATGTTGGAGGATTATATGCTATATGCAACAGCGGATGGGGTGGACGGTGAAGACAAAGGGGAATCTGGGGGAGGGGGATCGAGCGGAGTGAGAGCCTCATCCACAATGGAAGAGGGGAACCTCCATTTCCTAAAGAATGAGGACATCTCCAATGCCCTGTTATGGAAAACCTCATCCTGGGCGCAGATGCGGCATAGACGGAGGAATGGGAGTAGGGGATAGAGTCTTTACAGGAAGCAGGGTGGGTAGAAGTGTAGTCTAGATAGCTATGGGAGTCAGTGGGTTTGTAGTAGATGTCGATCAATAGTCTGTCTCTTGTGATGGAGATGGTGAGATTCAGAAACAGTAGGGAGATGTCGGAGATGGTACAACAAGTGAATTTGAGTACAGGATAGAAATTGGTCGTGAAGTTGATAAAGTCAGTGAGTTAAGCATGGGTGCAGGAGATAGCACTGATGCAGTCATCAATGTAATGGAGGTAGAGTTCGGGGATAGGGCCAGTGTACGCCCGGAACAGTGATTGTTCGACATATCCTACAAAGAGGCAGGCATAGCTGGGGCCCATGCGAGTGCCCATAGCTACGCCTTGGATTTGAAGGAAGTGGAGGAGTCGAAGGAGAAGTTATTGAGGGCAAGGACTAGCTCTGCTGGGTGGAGGAGAGTATTAGTGGACGGAAATTGGCTGGTTCTGCGGTCGAGGAAGAAACTGAGGTTCCCTCTTCTGCCAGGGCTGTCTGGTTCTGGGATTTGGCAATCCCACATTGGCAATAATGTGCAAGGGTATGATTACCCTTGGGGACCCAACACTTGGATCATCAATCAAGGATGCCAATGTCATTTTGTATTGGTCCTCTTCATGCCTCATGCCTATTATATGTGGATTTTTTTTTTTAATGTACAATTAAGAAAACCTGTTTCAATACGTTTTTGGGAACCAAACAATGGTTTGCAATAAAGTGTATGCAAAATGTTTAGTTTTAGTTTTTTAGTTTTAGAGATCCACAATCAGTACCCCATTCCTGCCTACTCCCCATATCCCTTGATTCCGCTAGCCCTAGGAGCTCTATCTAAATCTCTTTTGAATGCATCCAGTAAATCGGCCTCCACTGCATTCTGACAGAGAATTCCACAAATTCACAACTCACTGGGTTAAGGAACATGAAATAAATTAAAAACTATGAAATAAAATTCAAACCTGGGAGTTTCAATTGCTAGTTTGAGTTGGTCAACATCTATGAGTTTTATTTGCCTCCAATTTCGTTAGCCCTTTCACAACACATGGGATGATTTCTTTATTTTGTGTTTATTTGTCGTTAACTGAAATTCCCCCTAACATCATGTAACTTCAAAAATCTTATCCATGATATAGTGAAAGCACTGTATAGGGTTCTTGAAAAATATTAGCAGAAAATCTTCTTGTTTTATTACGTAAATGAATCATTTAAGCTTCGCAAAAGGGTTGTTGGTATTGGTATGATACAGACTTTAAAACACAAAAGACAATGGATACTCCATATGACGACTTCATGTTTAACTTTGCACTCATTGTTTATTTCCTTTACCCTTCCTCATCTCTGACCATATTTTAACCAAAAGAATTGTTGCTGGTGGCATGATAATGTATCTTTTGTAGCCTAAATCTCTTTATTATTGAGCTTAAGTAGCATAGTATCAGAAGGTCATTGACTCCTTATTTCCTCTGAGAAAACATTTCTCCTTATGCTTGGCACCTCTTACGAACTGGTGAGGCTGGCATCTCTCAACATGTGGAATCATTGATGCAAGTTCACATTTTGCCACCCTGTTGCAATATACCAGATTCCTATATGGCACTGATCCCATTTAAATTATCCTTTAAAAGGAATACCAATTGGTAATGGGGCATTTTCCTTTGACAAAGCATTATTTCATTGGATGTGAACATTGCAGAATTGTTTCAAATTGTGGAAAAATGTTGAATGCCCAGTCATGTGCACATATTTAAACAAGGGATCATTCTGGGTTTTGGATCATGTCATTTTGTAGGCTACCTGGCTAATGTTGGGAAAAGCCACTGGATGCAAATATACTGAATATGCCATGCCTTGTATCAGTCACAGGCTGCCCATCTTAATGTTCCAGTCATCATCTGTTCTCATGTTAAATTTATCATCTAGGTCTTTGTTTGGCCATTCCTTCATTGATAAATGTATTTTTATTTTGCTCTTCCAGATCTATTCCATGATGTGCCAAGAACTGTCGTTTTCCATAAGGTTATAAGTTCACCTTCAAGGCCAAAGAAAGTTCCCTGCGTGGCACACATGCAGCTTTGATTCAAAGTTTGTCATCTTGACGCATCGTCTTTTCAACAAGCTCCTCGAGGCTGACGAGACAGATACGTTTCTTCATTCTAACTACCTCTTGAAGCTCCGGATTACCATCACTCCTTCGAATTCATCGGGAGCCTTTATTGCCCGGTTCAGGAGAGGTCTTGGAATCCTTTCTCTGCGAAACATGGCTGCTGCAGTCCAACACACCGAGTTTGTGTTTGAGTTTGCTAGCAATGGAATGGAGGATATGCAGCAGGTATGTCTAACAGGCATAAAGTACAACATGCGACAGTATAATGAAGGAACTGAGAACCCAGGTCTTTTAAGAAAAACCTGTTTGCAATAAGTGTGGAGGAACTGAGTTGGGTGGGAACACTTGGTCTGGAAGTTCCCCATCATGTTGCACATCAATGTGACTCCGATATTTACCATTACTGGATCTTCCTAACTAATTGCAATACGAGAATATTTTCTCACACAGGAGGTAATCCCCCACCATGGTTTCAGATTTAAGTAGATTTTGGCAATAGATATCCTTGCTAGTGATACCTTGTACTGTGCATTAATAAATATGATTTTGGAATATGATAGAACCCCCTGAGAATTTTGATTCTGATCATGCCCCACAAAAGAGTTAAAGTGAACCATGTAGCAGTTATCTCTTTCTGATCTCTTAGTGATTGCTATCATGACAAATTCATGTAACTTCACATTTTCTAATGTGATAAAAATGGTGTGGAGATGCTGGTCTTTTCCAAAGATTGACACAAACTACTGGAGTAATATAGCAGGTCAGGCAGCATCTCTGAAGAAAATGGATAGGTGACATTTTGGGTCGGGTCTGAAGAAGGAAATCGACCCGAAATGTCACTGATCCATTTTCTCCAGAGATTCTGCATGACCCACTGTGTTACTGCAGCATTTTGTGTCTATCTTGCACAATTTCTAAATTACCTTTCATTAAATAGGCACCCCCCAAACTCCACTCCTATCCCATCCTGGGTCCCAATGTCGAGTTAGCCTGCAGCTAGATTATTCTAACTCAGCCATAACATGCCCACTCATGTAACAATTGAATTTCACCAGATCACAAATGAACTTTCATCGCCTTTAACATTTAAAATGAAGCATAGTCCCCTACTTTATTTAAAAACTGATGAAAACCAATGAACTAGGCGGCCCATTTACAAAGTAACTTAAAGCATTTGCCAATAACCTTATTACATCTATGAACACTGTTTACAAATGAACAACACATGCTATCAGGGGGAAATTGCAGAGTGAGAAAATGTGCCCAGATGTGCCAAAGCTGTTACCATCAGCGTGTTATGAGACTGAATTTATCACTGATTCCATTATAATGGTGATAATTGAATTGCAGTGTAATCTCATCTTATTTTTAAAGAGTTCAAAAGGACCTTTGGCATAGCTAATGTTGGAGATAATTACTTTCCTTTACCTTCCTGTGACGATACTTATCTCACCCTGTTCTTACCATCCTCAGTTCATCCAAACAATTAAATTCATTGTGTGGGGAATATGTGCAGCAAATGTTTGAACATCCCTATTAAATATTATAGTATTACAACTGTAATGTTCTTCAGTAATGCCATAACGCTGCACTGTCTCTAATCTAAATAGCTGCATGCATCAACAAAATAGATGCTCACTCTTCAAAGCCCATGGGTGTGACATAATCAAATCTCCTCTACTGTTTGCTGTTTGTGCACCTGGTTTAGGTGGAAGTTCAAAGCACCTTAGGAAAGGTAGAGCAGGTGGATTAGGTTGAGGAATTGAGCACCAAAACAGTTGGTTAATGAAAGAGAGTGCTGCCAAACCAGCCTCGAAGAAAATACATTGCAATGTCAAGCTAAATACACTCAAATACAATGGGAAACATAACAGTCAATATCAATCTAATAGGAAAAAAAATGCTGAAAGGATGGAAAGTTTCATGATTGCCTTTGCCTTATTGATGAGGCTTAGTTAAAATCCATGATAAAGTTTCACCAATGTTTTGACTCCATCTGCTGCCAAATGTTATCCTCATCCACCAATTGTTAGTTAGACTTAAGCTTCTACGCTGATTCAGTATCGTCACCACCGAGCTGAGTGAGTTGCTACATTTCTTTTGATGTTTCCCTCATTTATCTCCCTACCATGACAACATCGAGTTGCTAGATTACTTCGGTAAGTGCATCAGATAATTGATTTCCCTGTTCTAGGTAGTCCATTTTCCATGCACTCTCACAGTAAGTTAACTGCATAAAAGATTAAGGGCACATAATCCACATTTTGAATGGTGTTTTTCTCATCTCTTGGCTACAGATGAAACAGAATAATTCTGAATTTTATCAGATGTGGCGGTAATAGTTAAGAGATGAATGCTGAATGGGATATCTGTTCCCCTTGCAATAGAACCGAGGGACCAATCTAAACCAGTACCACCTATTTACTGTGTAGTCTTGGGTGTTGCCGTGGTGCCACCACTTCAGCTACTTGTCAGCCTTCTAAGTACTCTCATGCCCCAGTTGAAATCATTTTCCATCAACCAAATATTGATAATCGTTCAATTAAAAAAAAGAACGATACCAATCAAAAGATCCTCACATACTTTCCTTTCAATTTGGAGGAGCATCAACTACATAGAGACCTAATATTAACATTCATACTGCATGCATGCATGTCTGAGTATTGAGACAATTTGAAATAATAGGCAGCTCAATGGCACAGCAGGTGGAGCTGATGTCTCTCAGCTCCAGTTTCTCGGGTTCTCTCCTACAAAGGCGAAGTGTGCGTCGAGTTTGCACACTCTCCCTGTAATCGCATGGGTGTCCTCCAAGTGCTCCTGTTTTCTCTCTCGTCCCAAAGACGTGCAGGTTGACGGATAAATTGGCCTCTGGTGTAGGTGGTGGGAAAATAGATGGGAATGTAAGGAAAATCAGTTATCAGGAAAATTAGAGGAGAAATGAGATTGTTCTGTGAGCCAACATAGACTCACAGAGTGGATTGGCCTCTCTTTCTCATGAAGAAATATAAAAATATGGAGATTGTGCAGGCTGTTTTGGATCATTAGCATTCAGACTGATTAACTCCTGCACTTTTGCATATGCTCTCAGAGTCTGGGGCTTGTTCACAGATTCAGGGGGGTTTTATACATATTACTATGCTACTATCATACACAACCTGGAATCCAGCAGCAGGTCACAGGTTTGCCGGGGTTCTTCCAGAGAATGCTGTGTAATTGCTTCTCAGATCCTGAGTTTAGTTTAGTTTAGTTTACAGATGCAGTGTGGAAACCCACCGAGTGCGAGCCAGCCAGTGGTCATCCATACACTAGTTCTATTCTACACACTGGGAACGCCACCACTGAAACCAATTCACCTACAAACCAGCACGTTGAATGTGGGCAGAAACTGGGTCAGCTAGAGAAAATCCATGCGGTCACAAGGAGAACATACAAACTCCAAACAGACAGCAGTCTTGGTCAGGTTGAGATCCCGGTCTCTGGCTCTGTAAGGCAACAACTCTATTGCTGCACCATTCTGCTGAACTGTTGATTTCATCGTGTTTCAGTGAATCCATACAATAGGGGGGGAAATGGACGTTAAAATTACTGTAGATGCTAAAAATCAGAAAAAAATGCAAATGATGGAAGCACACAACAGAATAGACAGCATCTGTAAAAAGAGAAACAGCCTTAACTTTTCAGGTTAAAGACTCTCAGAACTGGAAAATGATTTAAACGACTTTGAACTTGCATCACACTCTTGGGCATGTCTTTTATAGGGTGAGAAGGCTCTGATAAGTCAGCCTGCATGACTCAACTCTCTGAGATGCTCCTGTGGCCATGTTCATTCTGTGGCTGGTCTAGTTCCACTTTCTGTTGATGGTGGAAGATTCAATAATAGGGTTGAATATCTAGGGAAGATGATTAGACTGCCTCCTACTGACCTGGTGAAAATTGTTTGCCACTTTTCAGCTTCCATCGTCACTGGAAAGTTGTATCCATGAGTGGTAATTTGCATGGTTCAACAACATAGCAAATGAATTGCTGTCTGCAAATGCAATTTTAGGATTCTCCCCATAGATGTGGCTAATTGCTAATTGCTCTAGGTTCTTAAAATTACACATGATGCCCAGTAGAAATCTCCCTCTCTTAATTTTAATGATGATTTATCCATTATTTTTAAAAGGGCTCAAGACAAAACTGTGGCATCTTTGTGCTGGCCTAATCATCGGTTTTCAATGTACCGATAATGCTATTATTTTGTGCTTCAATGAATCAGAAAATTCAGTGACATGGGGAGACTTCTTATCGAGTCCACCTTACAAGATTAGAAATTGATCAGCCAGAGCTGAACACACTTCTCGGCATCTGCAAACAATGCTTCTTGTGCTTCTTGTGGAGACTATTTGCCTCATCTTACCTAGCTTGGCACAACACCCGTCCAATTATTCCTGCAATTCTCTTCTTTCCCTGTTGTCATGAGAATTGCTCCTTTTGAACAGTTGTCCACTTTTTATTCAGAAACCAATGTCCAAACCTGCTTCCCTTCCCCTTCTCCCCAACCCCCCTCGCACCCCCCCCCCCCCCTCCTCTGAATGTGACCATTGCATCCAGCTCACCTTTCTTCAAACTCAGGATGTCGTCTCCAGGTCCTGGCCATTCACCAGCTCTCAGTCCCATGGATTTCTTTCTTCAATTTTGATTTGGCTAATGCTGATTTCTTTTCAGCTTCTCTGGCCTTTCTGTAAAGGCGCACAAAACATTGGCTTGATTCCTCTGCCATATCCTAATGCCCCAGTATGTTTTTGTATCTCAGCCTATATAGAATCAACGTTAATTTGTCATAGAGTCCTGCTGCGTGGAAACTGATCCTTCAGTCCAACTTCCCCACACCGACCAGCATGTCTCAACTACACCTGCCTGAGTTTGGCCCTTATCCCTCTAAACCTGGCCTATTCATGTACCTGTTTGTAAACGTTGCAATAGTCCCTGCCTCAACTACCTCCTCTGGCAGTTCATTGCATACACCCACCACCCTTTGAGTGAAAAAGTTACCACTCAGATTCCTATTAAATCTTTTCCCCTTCACCTTAAACCTATGTCCTCTGGTCCTCGATTCCCCGACTCTGGGCACGAGACTCTGTGCGTCTACCAAATCTATTTCTCTAATGATTTTATACACCTTTATAAGATCACCTCTCAACCTCTTGTGCTCCAAGGAATAGAATCCCAGCCTGCTGAACCTCTCCCTAAAGCTCAGAGTCCTGATGACATCCTCGTAAATCCTCTCTGTACCCTTTCCAACATATTTCCTAAAACATTTGTGTTAATCTTTCCTTTTTAAAAATATCTGTAGAAGCATTTACAGCCTGTTCTTGAGTTGACATCTGTGCAATTCTGAGGCCCAATGCTCTTTTGCAGTTTTTTTCGCTATATACTCTCATTTAAAACTATTTAAAAATTATTAGCCACAGTTGGCTCACCTATTTCCAACCAAGGGAAGATAGGACAAATATTCCTTTGGCCTTATATCTTTACCATGGATGTCCAGTCACTCTATACTTCCATCCCCCACAAGGATGGTCTCGAAGCCCTCCGTTTCTTTCTCGACCGTAGAACCAGCCAATCCCCATCTACTAACACACTCCCCCGCCTAGCAGAGCTGATTCTTACCCTTAACAACCTCCTGTGACTCCTCCCACTTCCCCCAAACCAGAGGCGTAGCTATGGGTACTCGAATGGGCCCTAGCTATGCCTGCCTCTTTGTCGGGTACGTCGAACAATCCCTGTTCCGGGCGTACACTGGCCCCATCTCCGAACTCTACCTCCGCTACATCGACGACTGCATTTGTGCTACCTCGTGCACCCATGCAGAACTCACTGACTTCATACACTTCACTTCCAATTTCCATCTTGCCCTTAAATATACCTGGACTATCTCCGACATCTCCCTCCCGTTTCTGGACCTCACCATCTCCATCACAGGAGACAGACTATTGACTGACATCTACTATAAACCCACTGACTCGCACAGCTATCTGGACTACAATTCTTCCCACCCTGTCTCCTGCAAAAAGTCTATCCCCTACTCCCAATTCCTCCGTCTACGCCGCATCTGCGCCCGGGATGAGGTGTTTCACACTAGGGCATCAGAGATGTCCTCATTCTTCAGGAAATGGGGCTTCCCCATTTCCATTATAGATGAGGCTCTCACTAGGGTCTCTTCTACATCCCACAGCTCCCTTTTGCTCCCCCTCCCCCCATTCATAACAAGAACAGAATCCACCTCGTTCTCACCTTCCAACCCACCAGCCAGCGTATCCAACAAATCATCCGCCAACATTTCCATCACCTACAATGGGACCCCACCACTGGCCATATCTTCCCATCCCCTCCCCTTTCTGCGTTCCGCAGAGACTGTTCCCTCCGTAACTCCCTGGTCCACTCGTCCCTTCCTACCCAAACCACCCCATCCCCGGGCACTTTCCCCTGCAACCGCAGGAGATGCAACACCTGTCCCTTTACCTCCCCCCTCAACTCCATCCAGGGACCCAAACAGTCTTTCCAGGTGAGACAGAGGTTCACCTGCACCTCCTCCAACCTCATCTATTGAATCCGCTGCTCTAGATGTCAACTTCTTTACATCAGCGAAACCAAACGCAGGCTCGGCGATCGCTTCGCCCAACACCTTTGCACAGTCCGCCTTAACCGACTTGATCTCCCAGTGGCTGAGCACTTCAACTCCCCCTCCCATTCCCAGTCTGACCTTTGTGTCATGGGCCTCCCCAGTGCCATAGTGAGGCCCACCGGAAATTGGAGGAACAGCACCTCATATTTTGCTTGGGCAGCTTGCAGCCCAGTGGTATGAACATTGACTTCTCCAACTTTAGATAGTTCCTCTGTCCCTCTCTTCCCCTCCCCCTTCCCGGATCTCCCACTGTTTTCCTGTCTCCACCTATATCCTTCCTTTGTCCCGCCCCCCTGACATCAATCTGAAGAAGGGTCTCGACCCGAAACATCACCCATTCCTTCTCTCCTGAAATGCTGCCTGACCTGCTGAGTTACTCCAGCACTTTGTGAATAAATACACTATATATTAATTCTTTAAATGTTAACCAATGCTTATCATATCTTTTTAGTTTCGAAACCAACAATGATCAGTCCACAGTTTACTGAATCATAGAATCATCAAACTGTAACAGTTTAGAAGGGATAATTTAGTCCTATGTTGGCTGCTATAATTGCTCTGTTATTTTCTTCTTCCACAAAATATTTTCTTATGTTTCATACCTTCTTAAGATTTAATTGAAAATGGCTGCTGGCCCTCATGCGTTATAAATTTACTTACATCTGCAGGCAGACAATGGATCTGGCTTTTTTTGCAACCTTCTGGAAAATCTTCCATATTTTCAAGTACATCAATGCTTGGACTAAATAGAAATAAAGATCGACAATTTGAATGATTGATATTGCCAGATAAACCCTTCACCACTCTGATCCAGCTCTTAAACAACAGTAAAAATAATTACTTTTAAATGTGTCTTCAGTTTGGAAATAAATGTGAAAATAAATCCTTTGCTGTGGATGAGCCAGAGTGAGGCGTTGTAGCACTGCAGCAGAATTCTGAGCTGCTGTGTTACACATGCAGCACACAAAGAGGTGTGATAACATAATAGGTATGGCAATGTTTGACCTACAATGACCACTGACTGCACTGGCTATTGCTGCTTCATGTAGTCTGTTCCAAAATAATGAAATACAATGTAAAAATGTTGCTTGTTAAAACCTCTCTATATCTCTTTGCTAATGCCAGGGATTTAAATAAGATTTGCTTGTCATCATTTTTTTTCCAGAACAAACCTTTGTTTATTGTCACAAAATGCTGGAGTAACTCAGCAGGTCAGGCAGCATCTCGGGAGAGAAGGAATGGGTGACGTTTTGGGTCGAGACCCTTCTTCAGACTGATGTCAGGGGGGCGGGACCAAGGAAGGATATAGGTGGAGACAGGAAGATAGAGGGAGATCTGGGAAGAACGAGGGGAAGAGAGGGACAGAGGAACTATCTAAAGTTGGACTTTATTGTCCCTTTGTAAGGGCAAAATTAGGGGATATTCCAAAAGTGGTTACTTTACTGGAAGCTCAACTGTGCGTGAGGGTGAGGGAGGAATAAGTCAGTGTAAAACAGTGCAATTTGACATGACAATAAAATTGACTGGCGTTTACACTTAGTCTGTTGAACTGATATCTGCTGCCCCCTTCTGGGCATTGTGTTGTCTCCCCTGCCCCACCTTTTAGATCATAACTATCCTTTGGTCAAACAGATTCCACTATCCTTTTAACGATTTCTTTCATTTGTTGAACATGCGGCATTTGGCACTCAAATAATTGGTGTTAACATGCGGACCTCATGCTATGATAGACACGAAAGGCTGGAGTAACTCAGCGGGTCAGACAGCATCTCTGGAGAAAAAGAATAGGTGACGTTTCAGGTCGGGACCCTCCACACTATGTTGTCAATCTTACTTTGATAAAAGATATAGTAGCATTAAGGACAGTCAAAAGTGCAGAACTGCTAAAGCATCAACACGTCCTCTTAGCATTGACAACGTATATTTTTTACTTAACCATTTCTCCTATCATATATGCTATCTTGAGTTCTTTGTTGCCACAAGCTTTTTTTCCAAACCTTCAAATGTAAGATACTCCAGTTCCATTCAATACAAACATGATTACAAGCTGTTCAGTCATGGCAGTTTGTAACAAAAATGGATCATTTGTTCTATAATGCCATGTTAGATTTTCAGTTCATGCTCTCTACCCCTTTGCTATCTTGATCAGGAGGGGTTGGCAGTAGGAGGGGCGTTGGTGGGATGCAGGCAGAATAATGAAAAATAGAGCCATTTCCTGAAGTACCTTCTCAACAGTACTGTGGGGCTACCTTCACCCACAGTGATGGCAGTGGTTCAGGAAGTGGATTACTACCACCTTGTCAAGGTGTTCAACACCAGCAGGTCTTCTCAGCTATGCCTAAATCAACAAAATAAAACAAAAAAAATTAGCATCAACTTAAGAACATTTCTATGCTTTGAATATCTAGAAATCTATTTCACAAACGGTTACTGACATCCAAAAGAAAATCCTTGAGCTGAATTTGATGCTGAACCTTAAGGAGCTTGGACGCCATCTCATTGTTCTCTTATCATTAACATTTTATCATAGAACATTTTCCAATGTTCTATAGAGTCAGGATCAGTTCCCGTGGATTGGAGGGTAGTTAATGTTATCTCACTTTTTAAGAAAGGAGGGAGAGAGAAAACGGGAAATTATAGACCAGTTAGCTTGACATCAGTGGTGGGGAAGATGCTGGAGTCAATTATAAAAGAAGAAATTGGGGAACATTTGGATAGCAGTAACAGGATCGTTTCGAGTCAGCATGGATTTATGTAGGGGAAATCATGCTTGACTAACCTTCTGGAATGTTTTGAGGATGTAACTAGAAAAATGGACAAAGGAGAGCCAGTGGATGTAGTGTACCTGGTCTTTCAGAAAGCCTTCGATAAGGTCCCACATAGGAGATTAATGGGCAAAATTAGAGCACATGGTATTGGGGGTAGAGTACTGACATGGATAGAAAATTGGTTGGCAGACAGGAAACAAAGAGTAGGGATTAATGGGTCCCTTTCAGAATGGCAGGCAGTGACTAGTGGGGTACCGCAAGGCTCGGTGCTGGGACCGCAGCTATTTACAATATACATTAATGACGTAGATGAAGGGATTAAAAGTAACATTAGCAAATTTGCAGATGACACAAAGCAGGGTGGCAGTGTGAACTGTGAGAAGGATGCTATGAGGATGCAGGGTGACTTGGACAGGTTGTGTGAGTGGGCAGATGCATGGCAGATGCAGTTTAATGTGGATAAATGTGAGGTTATCTATTTTGGTGGTAAGAATAGGAAGGCAGATTAGGAAGTTAGGAAAAGGGGAAGTACAAAGAGATCTGGGTGACCTTGTTCATCAGTCGCTGAAAGTAAGCATACAGGTACAGCAGGCAGTGAAGAAAGCTAATGGCATGTTGGCCTTCATGACAAGAGAAGTTGAGTGTAGTAGCAAAGAGGCCCTTCTGCAATTGTACAGGGCCCTAGTGAGACCACACCTGGAGTATTGTGTGCAGTTTTGGTCTCCAAATTTGAGGAAGGACATTCTTGCTATTGAGGGAGTGCAGCGTAGGTTCACAAGGTTAATTCCCGGAATGGCTGGACTGTTGTATGTTGAAAGACTGGAGTGACTAGGCTTGTATGCATTGGAACTTAGAAGGATGAGAGAGGATCTTATTGAAACATATAAGACTATTAAGGGATTGGACACGCGAGAGGCAGGAAACATGTTCCCAATATTGGGGGAGTCCAGAACCAGGGGCCACAGTTTAAGAATGAGTGGTAGGCCATTTAGAATGAAGTTGAGGGAAAACTTTTTCACTCAGAGAATTGTAAACCTGTGGAATTCTCTGCCTCAGAAGGCAGTGGAGGCCAATTCTCTGGATGCTTTCAAGAGAGAGTTAGATAGAACTTTAAATGATAGCGGCGTCAGGGGGTATGGGGAGAAGACAGGAACAGGGTACTGATTGTGAATGATCAGCCATGATCACATTGAATGGAGGTGCTGGCTCGAAGGGCCGAATGGCCTACTCCTGCACCGATTGTCTATTGTCCATTATCTATTAATTAGACAGAGCTACATTATATGGCCTAGAAAATAGAGCTTTTAAAAAAAGCACACTGTGACTCAAACCTGCATTTGTCTTGAATTTCTACAAAGTGAAATTTTGTATGTAATTGTGGTGCATACAAGGATGTGGAGGCTTTGGGGAGGGTACAGAAGAGGTTCAAAAGAAGCTGCCTGGATTAAATGGCATCAGCTGGAAGCAGTTTGGACAAACTTTGGATTATTTTCTCTGGAGTGTCAGAGTGGAAGTCTTTTGAGAGGACAGTCAGAAACTTTTTTCAAGCCTCGAAATGTCAAATACTAAAGGACATCGCTTTAAGATGAGAAGGGGAAACATTTATAGGAGATATTCGAGGCAGATATTCACAGAGTGGGGGTGCATGGAATTCAGGGGTGACATGAATCTGGGGGAGATGGTGGGGGCAGATACTGATACTTTATGATATATATTATATATATATATATATATATATATATATATATATATATATATATATATATATATATATATATTATGATAACTGAACATAATGCCAAATGAAACTAATCCCTTCTGCCTGCATATCCATACCCCTTCATGTACTGAATATTCATGTGCCTATCTAAAAGCCTCCAACATCACAATTGTATCTGCCTCTCATATAGTTCCTATTGTTATCCATAATAAAAAAATCAAGCAGGTGTGTTCATTTAAATACTTGGGAGTGATGATAGACCTTCTGCTATCCTGGAAAGATCACATTGAATCTGTCTGCAAAAGGACAAAACAAAGAAATTATTTTACCCGCCGCCTTAGGTCCTTTGGAGCGAGTAGACAAATTCTTCTTTTGTTCCCTACTTCTGTGAATATGAGTGTTCTTCAGTATTGTAATACTACATGGTACAAGTGTTTGTCCACCACTTTAAATTAAAAACTGCTCCACCAAATGAAAATCTGCTCAAAGATCGTCGGTCAACCCCTTGAGAAACTCTATGAATCAGCCTACCACAATAACATGCTAAGGTTGGCCAACAACATTGTCTCTGATCCCAGTCATGTCCTGAACAGTGAATATGAATTGTTACCATCAAATCGGAGGTACAAGGTACCAAGATTTAATAAGGTTAGACTGAAGCACTCTTTTGTGCACCAGTCAATCCTGAAACTAAACATAGAACTTAATCCCAGATCAAATGTACGTTGAAGGGTCTTGAATGTGCCGTCATTTGTGATTGTAATGTTATGGTGAATATTTGCACCCTTGTTTCTTGTCTTGCATTCTTTGTCATTGTTGATGTTGCAAGTGGAGCTGCTGAGATGCAAGAAAAAATGTAGACTTGATCTGGCAATAAAGTATTATCGTATCGTATTGCATCGTCTACCCTATATGTTATGTACTTCTATTAGTCTAACTGTTGAAACAAACTGCAGGAAGAACTCAGCAAGTCAGGCAACATCTGTGGAAGGAAATGGAAAGTTAATCAAGTGAACAGTCAGTCTTTCCAATCGAGACCCATCTCTGGACTAGGTTTAGAAGAGATCTCGCAAGTACAGAAGAGATGTAGCTGGGTAGGGGAGGGGAAGCTGGCGAGTGATAGGCAGACCAGGTGAGAAGCGGTGGATGGGGTCAGGTGGGGAAGAGAGGAGTGGAGGTAGTGGCAAACACTGGGGTGTGATTGGTGAAGATAACAAGGGACTGCAGATGATAGAAGCTAATGCCGGACCTACTAAGTTTCTCCATCAGTTTGTTTTGGATCCAATTTTTCTTGCATTCTTATGATGTTGAGCTAACTCAATGAACACCAAGCTTAAGTTTCAAATGGGGAATAGCTTCCCAGTTTTGAGATGCTGGTGAAACGATGAGTAATTTTAAGAGGCTTGAATCCCAAGTAATGTGTGGAAGACCAAGGACATTGATGAAGGGTCTCGATTCAAGATATGAATCCATTGTAAAAGAACAACCTTAATTGCAGCATGCATGAGGAAGAGCAACATGTCAAACAGTAGGATCAAGGGCTTGATGAAAACAGAGAAAGACAATGAATGTTGCAGTCAAGAAGTGTAAAGTAATGTTACAATTGCTTTGGGAAATGAAAGAGCAATTAGTAGGATTTTTGGCAGACTCCTGATATTTCATGGGAGTCAAGCAATCAGTTAGTTTTGAGTAGAATAAAGCGAATTGAGATTAGGCATGTTATGCCAGGATCCTGTGAGACTACTTTAATGAGAAAAGTTGGGACATTCTCTCAGTGCTCCAATCAATATTTATCACTCAGTTAAGACCTGGAAACAGATTGTCTGGTCGTTTTCACTTTGCTGTTTGTTGGAACCTGTTGTATGGAAACTGGATGCTATGCATTCCACAACGTTGTAAAGTGCTTTTGGACATCTTGAAGTCCTGAGAAACATAAATAAATGCAACTTTTTCTTCTTCTGTGCATAAAAAAACAGACATTAATTCACTAGACAATTATATATTAATATCCATTGGTCATGATAAGTTTCTGATGACTTGATTGACAGCCTCATGTCAATACAGGGAGGTCAACTATGAGCGTTCCAAAGGGATCAAAATAAAAAAGATGGCTTAAGAATTATATTATCGGACAAGATAATCAGATGATATATTCTGGATCAAGAGTTCTGGCTTTCTGTTGAGGGCACATTGAATGAGTTGGCTTGTACTTTTTAATGTTTAACCTTGAGTTACACTTTAGGCAACTAGGAAACTTCAAATAAACCATGATCACTGTGGCTAGAATTTAAATGTCATCTTTATTTTGAAATCTGGAGTTGCACAGCAATGGTGAACATGTACTGCTGTCACGTGGGTTTCTGCTCCTCTTCTCCATGGGTGAAAAAATTGCATTGAAATCTGCTTTGAAATTGCAGTTCACAATTAAATAGTAGTTTTTAATAGCGATGAGCACTTTGTCACGTTGAGGTCTTGTCGAGTGAAGCCCAGTCGACACTGTCATTTCAGGCTGAATTCCTTTGGAGAACCAAAGAACTATAGATGCTGGTTAATACAATAAAGTGCTGGAGTAACTCAGCAGGTCAGGTAGCATCTCTGGAGAACATGGATCGGACCCTTCTTCAGACTAATTGTAGGAGAGCAGACGCCAGCTGCAAAAGGGGAGAGGCAGGACAAAGCATTGCAGGTTATAGGTGGACAAAGGCCAAGATACGTACTGTAATCTTAATTCAGCTTTGAGAGCAAACTGCTGATACTTAAGTACATTGCTGAAGTTGGAACATGCTGCATTTGGGTTTTATTTGGAGCACACAGCTGTTTCTTCACTATGTTCTCTGCCTCTTTCACTTTAACCACATTGAATGCTTTTTTTTGTTCCTAGCTTGAAGATCCTCTGTCCTTTCCTGCCGTTATAGTGGAACAAGTGCCAAACACAGACTTGTTCTATTCAAGCCTGGATTGCGATGATGTTTCTACTGGAATGATGGATGACACCTCTCTAGATGTTGTTGAAGAACAAATAATAGAGGATAACATTGGCCTTTCAGGTTAGTACTTGTAAGGATGGATTAATAATAGTAGTTTGCTTTTTTCTTTAAAAAAAATTGACTTGAATCGATGAAGCAATTTTTCTGATCTTGATCCGTAAACACCTTTTATCCAGTGAATGAGGTCACTGTTATAGTGCAGGAAAGACAGCAGCCAATGTGCTCAGAGAGTGCTGTCATAAAGAGTGGAGTGATAGTGACCAGACAATCTGCTTTGGTATTACTGATCGAGGGACAAACATTGGCGACAGCACAGGGAATAACTGCCCTGCTCCTCTTCAAAATAACGGGGATCTTTTACACCACCTTGAGGGAGCAGCCACAGTCTTAGTATAATGTCTCAAATGTCAGAGTTTTGAGACGGTAGCAATCCCTCATTGTTGCAGTGCCGAATGTCAGTCGTGAATTTTGTGCTTGGTCCTGTGGTGGGAGACCAAGCGGTCAACATAATCAAGGATCACTCACATCCCAGTCGTTCTCTTTTCCTCCCCTCTCTTGTCTGGCAGAAGAAACGAAAGCTTGAAAACACACTCCACCAGATTCAAGAAAACCTGTTCCTCACTGTTATCAGATTCTGTTGGAGCTTTCATGTACCAAGGATTTATTCCCAATCTACCTCATAGAGGCCTTTGCACCTTGTTTTTTACAGCAAAATTTCTGTATAACACTATATTCTCCACGATGATAGGTATAAACTAGCATCTGCAGTTCTTTCCTACACACTATATTCTGCACTCGGTTTCCTTGATCTTTTTGCAATACGTTATATTCATGTATAGGATTATTATACCCGCGTATGGGTGATTTGCCAGGAGAGCACGCAAAATGAAGTTTTCACTGTATTTTGGTTTACAGGACAATAATACACCAGTGCCAATATTTAGCCTAAACCTAAGATACACACAAAATGTTGAGTAACTCAGTGAGGCAGGCAGCATCTCTGGAGACAAGGAATGGGTGACGTTTCGGGTCAAGACCCGACTCCGTCTGACCCAGAGGTGAGAGAATGCTACCCACTTAGGCCAATTTGGCAGCTTATATTAAATGAGTTACAGTGTGGCATCTGGAAGATACCACAGCAGACTCATGGCCTTGAAGTTATAGAAAGAACAACTTAACTTGACACCATTTTGTTAACTTTGAACCAGCTCAGTGATAGCATTTTACATTTATGTTAAAAACTTTGTGGGTTTAAGAACACAAAGGGGAAGCACAAGTAAATAGAGTATTAAAGATGGATTAAGGTATGCTTGCCTTCGTTGGTCATCAGCATTGAATATAAGAGCCAGGAAATCATACTGCAGCTTTATAAAACATTGGTTAGGCTACATTTGGAGTATTCTGTGCAGTTCTAACTACAGGAAGGATGTTGAGGCTTTGGAGCCAGAGCAAAAGACTTTTACCAGGACGTTGCTGAGATTAGAGAGTATTATTTATAAGGAGAGAATGGACATAGGAGGATTATTTTCTCTGGAACATTGGAGGCTGAGGAGAGACCTGACATAAATGTATACAATTATGAGGGGAATAGATACGATAGGTAGTCAGAACCTTTTCTCAAGGTGCAAATGTAAAATTCTAGAGGGCATACCTTTAAGATAAGAGGGCAAACATTTAAAGTAGATGTGGGGGGCAAGTTATTTTACACAGAGAGTGGTAAGTGCCTGGAACATGCTGCCAGGGGTGGTGGTGGAAGCAGATACGATAATGGCGTTTAAGGAGCCTTTAGATAGGCACATGGATATTTAGGGATGGAGGGATCTGGATCATGTGCAGGCAGAAAGGATTAGTTTAATTTAGCATTATGTTCGACACAGACACTGTGACCGAAGGGTTTCTTCCTCTGCTGGAGAACCCAAGTGTTCTCCAGCAGAGGAACCCAAGTGTTCTCCAGCAGAGGAACCCAAGTGTTCTCCAGCAGAGGAACCCAAGTGTTCTCCAGCAGAGGAACCCAAGTGTTCTCCAGCAGAGGAACCCAAGTGTTCTCCAGCAGAGGAACCCAAGTGTTTTTTTTCTGATTAATTTGCATTTAAAGTTTTGATAATGAAAAAATATATAGTCTGCTTTAAAAGGGAGTGATGTGTAACAGGGTAACTAAAGTTTAGGGTTCATTACAGCCTGCAGTCTGTATAAAATGTTTCAGTCTGCAGGAGATTGCACAACAGCAATGTGTCAAGAAACTGAAATTGCACCCATAAACCTGAGCACTTGACTTGAGGGAAACACTTGATCGGTATGGAGAGGAGACATCTAGTGTCAGAAGTTTGATGAACTGTCCTCACCCTTGCACTGTCATGTACATCATAATACCCGCCGATATTGTTCAAATGGTGCTGACTGACTGCCTTTTGCCTGGAGATTGGTTATAAGTTGTAACAAACGTGCTGGCTATTTTGGGCAGGATTTTATTTTCCTTTCCAGAAGGTCGCTTTCTTGCAGTTAGTTTTATCTGTAGCTCGCTTCAAGTGGATTTTTAGGGGTCTTGATATCAGGAAGGAAATTGTACAGTTGCGGAATCAAAAGTCTATATACTTAGTCAGGGATGTGACTCTTTCTTTTCACCCTACTTGTCCACAGCCAGCTGCTGACACAGCGGTAGAGCCAGTGATGCTGCTTCTTGCAGTTCCAGAGACCGATCCAATACTGTTCACCGACACTGTCTGTATGGAGTTTGCATGTTCTTTCTGTGACAATGTCAGCTTCCTCAGAATGCTCCAATTTCCTGCCACATACCAAAGATATTTAGATTAATTGGCCGCTGGAAATTATTCCTGAATTATTATTTAATTGTTACGTCTGTGGAGAGCTGATGGGAATGGGAAGAATTTTAAAAATGCTATTAATCTGCAATTAATGGTTAATGTGGTGAAGGACCTGTATTATCTCTGCTCTTTCTCTGCAACGTTGCCTTAATATGATCACAACCATTATAAGTAGTTAGAGACTCTAGATCATTTGGATTTTGAACCTTGCATATATGAATGTATGCGACAAAATCATAACTGGTCCAAGGAAAATTTGGAACTGTATTGAGGAAGTCATACAAGTTGCCAGCACCAGTGCTGGATTGATGATTTGGATAGAAAAAGGCCTTTGGGTCATGTGGAAGACAGATAGGTATTGTGATGGTTTTATTTCAAGAATGAGCTAAGAGAAACTTCTTTGTGTACTTGTGATGGAGAGATTTGTTTCTAACAGAACAAAACATGATATACTATTTGAAATATACTATTACTTTTGCATTACAATCAGCAATTTGACTTGATTGTATATCATATATTCTATTACAAACCCACTGACTCCCACAACTCTCTCAACTACATTTCTTCTCACCCTGCTTCCTGCAAAGACTCTACCCCCTACTCCCAATTCCTCTGTCTACGCAAGATCTGCGCCCAAGATAAGGTGTTCCATACTAGAACATCCGAGATGTCCTCATTCTTTAGGGAATAGGGGTTCCCCTCTCCCATCATCAATGAGGCCCGCACTCAAGTCTCCTCGGTACCCCCAGGTCCGTCCTTGGTCCCCCTCCCCCTAGTCGCAACGGACCCAGAGTCCCCCGAGTCCTTGCCTTCCACCCCATCAGCCGTCGCTTACAACACATAATCCTCTGAAATTTCCCCCACCTCCAACGGGATCCCACCACTAGCCACATTATCCCATCTCCATCCCTTTCCCCCTTCCGCACAGACAGTTCCCTCTGCAACTGCCTGGTTAACTCATCCCTTCCCACCGAAACCACTCCCTCCCCAGGTACCTTCCCCTGCAACCGCAGAAGATGCAACACCTGTCGCTATACCTCCTCCCTCGACTCTGTCCAGGGACCCTGACACTCCTTTCAAGTCAGCAGCGGTTCTCTTGCACCTCGTCCAACCTCATCTACTGCTTTGTTGTTCAAGATGTGGACTCTTATACATCGGCGAGACCAATACATCGCGGAACACCTTCGCTCAGCCCGCGTGAACCAACCTGTTCTCCCGGTTGCTGGACACATTAATTTTCCTTCCTGTTCCGACACAGACCTTTCTGTCCTCGGTCTCCTCCATTGTCAGAGTGAGGCTAAATGCAAATTGGAGGAACTGCATCTCATATTTCGCCTGGGCAGCTTACAGCCAGTGGCATGAATATTGATTTCTCTCACTTCTGGTAGCCCCGGCATTCCCTCTCTCTCTATCTCTCCCCCACCCAAGTCGCACTAGCTTCTCATTTTCACCCTACAAACTGGTGAACATTTGCCTGTTTCCTTTATCATATTTTTGCATATCTTTCATTCATTGTTCTTTATCTCTCCACATCACCGTCTGTATCTCTCGTTTCCCTTATCCCTTACCAGTCTGAAGAACGGTCTCGACCCGACTCGACCCATTCCTTCTCTCCAGAGATGCTGCCTGTCCCGCCGAGTTACTCCAGCTTTTTGTGTCCATCTTCGGTTTAAACCAGCATCTGCATTTCCTTCTGACATATAACTCTTACAATTGGTGTTGTACTTTATGACTCGGTTTGAAGCCGTTCTGTGAGTTATTTAATTGGATTGCTTCAGTAGCTTCTGTGCATTTTAATTGTCGCCAGAGAATACTTGAGTTAATTTACCTTGCCAAGTGATGCATAACTGAGCTGCCCATGGTTGCGAGTGAGATGTATCCCAAATGGTTATTTTATCCCATTTTCTTTCATTTGGCTTCGTCGTCAAAAACAATACCAAAGGAAGAATGGTTGATTTAAGTTTCTGACCAGAATTTAAATTTATGTTCTGATATGATTAGAATTTTGATTTAGAAGATGGCACCTTCAGTAAGCAAGTCACCGGATGCAATAACAACAACAGGCTTTCTATTCCTTTTCGTTAGCCAATTAAATAATTCCCAACATAGCTTCAAATTTAGTGACATTATACAAATGATAACTAAGCTGGTTACGCAGTGTATAATCAAGAACCAATCATAAAAATAGTTGGATGCTTATGAGTAGACGTTGTGCAGTGCTCTGGATAGAAGGAAATCATGATCATATGCACAGGTTATTCTTGGCTAAGTTTTCTGATCAAATAGAACAAGTTGGTTGTATGAAGATCGAAATAAAATTCTGGAGTAACTCAGCGGGTCAGGCAGCATCTCTGCAGAAAAGGAATAGGTGACTTTTCGGGTCAAGGCCCTCTCGACCCGAAACATCCCCTATTCCTTTTCTCCAGAGATGCTGCCTGACCCGCTGAGTTACTCCAGCATTTTGTGTCTGTCCTCAGTGTAAATCAGCATGTGGATACTGAATATCAACCATTCATAGTACAAAGACAACCACACCGAGCCTATTGCGTTTAGCTATGATCAGTGTTTAGATATCCTATTTGTCACGCAGTCAGCATTAACTCCATGTGTTAAATGGAACATAGTATTTTGGAAAACTGCAATAGCACTACAACAGGTGCCTTTTGGTCTTTCCCCAATATCTCTGTAATTTTGACTCCTTTATTTACTTATTCAAATTCTAACAGTTTATTATGTTTACAATGTGTTACTGCCAGTATTTGCTAATCAGAGATCCATTCCTTCTGGTTGTCAAACTTTGGAAATATCTTCTTTCTATCAACTTAATCTCACTTTTTCCTGAGTCTGAACACTTCTAACAAATTTCTTCTCAGCAGTATCCACTCGATGAAGAATGACCCCAGCCTTTGTAATCTCTCATTGCTGGAACTATTCCAGTAAATCATCTTGTGCTCTTTCCAAACCCTTCCCATCCTTCTGAATGTGTGGCACCTAGAGTTAGGCAAAATATCTCAGCTGGGCTGACATCTGAGCTCATTAGTCACGCAGGATTAGTAAAACTCCAAAGCCACTCTTTAGCAGACTATTTCACTGGGCAGGGTCACTAATGTTCAGGCTGAGCCTGGATTTCCAAGACCAAAACATAATTATAATCATCACAATCATACTTTATTAGCCAAGTGTGTTTTGCAACATACGAGGAATTTCATTTGCCATACAGTCATACCAATAAAAAGCAACAAACCACACAAAATACATTTAAATAATTATAAACATCCACCACAGCAACTCCTCCACATTCCTCCTGTGATGGAAGGTGAAAAAAAAGTTCAATCTCTTCCCTTCTTTGTCCTCCCACGGTCGGGGGCCTCGAGCCTTCCGTTGACGGGACGATCTTGGCTCCCGTTGCCGGCGGTGTTGAAATCCGCAGGCTGGATCCGCAGGTTGGAGCATTAATCCCAGGCAAGGGATCGCAAGCTCCGATGGTACGTCCATGGCCCTGCAGTGGGGCCCAAAGTCAGTCTCAAGCAAGGCCGTCAGCTCCATGGTATTAGGCCGCAGAGCGACCGGAGATACTTGATCGGTATGGAGAGGAGACATCTAGTGTCCGAAGTTTGATGAACAGTCCTCACCCTTGCACTGTCATGTACATCATAATACCTGCCGATATTGTTCAAATGGTGCTGACTGACTGCCTTTTGCCTGGAAAACAATCGCATCTCCGGCAAGGTAAGAGATTGAGAAAAAAAATTCCCCTGACCCCTTCCCCAACCCCCGCCCCCCACACATAAAACAAACCAGAGAACATTAACACATACTTTTTAAAACACACTAAAAATAACAAAAAAGACGAAAAGACAGACAGAACGTTGGCGAGGCTGCCATCACTGGCGCCGCCACCCTGTGGAACATTTAGAGATAGAAGTTTAATTAAAGATGTTGTGATCCACCCAGGGAATCATCACAGGGGACATTAAAAATTACATCTTTTAATTTGAATAGATAAGAAACCAATGACATAGGAGAATGTCTGAAGAACAGTCCCAGTTCCTGAAACCTAAAATGTCACCTATCAGTTTGAAGAAGGGGTCTGAGCCAAAACGTTAACTATCTATTGTGTAAGAAGGAATTGCAGATGCTGGTTTAAACCGAAGACAGACACAAAAAGCTGGAGTAACTCAGCGGGACAGGCAGCATCTCTGGAGAGAGGGAATGTGTCGAGACCGTTCTTCAGACTGGTCAGGGATAAGGGAAACGAGAGATATAGACGGTGATGTGGAGAGATTATCTGAATGGTGGCCGATTAGGAAAAGGGGAGATGCAACGAGACCTGGGTGTCGTGGTGCACCAGTCATTGAAAGTAGGCATGCAGGTGCAGCAGGCAGTGAAGAAAGCAAATGGTATGTTGGCATTCATAGCGAGGGGGTTTGAGTATAGGAGCAGGGAGGTTCTGCTGCAGTTGTACAGGGCATTGGTGAGACCACACCTGGAGTATTGCGTACAGTTTTGGTCTCCTAATCTGAGGAAAGACATTCTTGCCATAGAGGGAGTACAGAGAAGGTTCACCAGATTGATTCCTGGGATGGCAGGACTTTCATATGAAGAAAGACTGGATAGACTCGGCTTGTACTCGCTGGAATTTAGAAGATTGAGGGGGGATCTTATAGAAACTTACAAAATTCTTAAGGGATTGGACAGGCTAGATGCGGGAAGATTGTTCCCGATGTTGGGGAAGTCCAGAACAAGGGGTCACAAGGATAAGGGGGAAGTCTTTTAGGACTGAGATGAGAAAGTTTTTTTGAACAGAGAGTGGTGAATCTGTGAAATTCTCTGCCACAGAGGGTAGTTGAGGCCAGTTCATTGGCTATATTTAAGAGGGAGATAGATGTGGCCCTTGTGGCTAAAGGGATCAGGGGGTATGGAGAGAAGGCAGGTACAGGATACTGAGTTGGATGATCAGCCATGATCATATTGAATGGCGGTGCAGGCTCGAAGGGCCGAATGGCCTATTCCTGCACCTATTTTCTATGTTTCTATGAGATAAACAACAATGAATGAAAGATATGCAAAAAAAGTAATGATGATAAAGGAAACATGCCATTGTAAGCTGTTTGGAGGATGAAAATGAGTAGCTAGTGCGACTTGGGTGGGAGAGGGACAGAGAGAGAGGGAATGCCGGGGATACCTGAAGTGAGAGAAATCAATATTCATACCACTGGGCTGTAAACTGCCCAAGCGAAATATGAGACGCTGTTCCTCCAATTTGCGTTTAACCTCACTCTGACTATGGAGGAGACTGAGGACAGAAAGGTCTGTAGGAATGGGAAAGAGAATTCAAGAGTCCAGCAACCGGGAGATCAGGTTGGTTCACACGGGCTGAGCAAAGGTGTTCCGCCAAACGATCGCTCAGTCTGCGTTTGGTCTCACCGATGTATGAGTCCACCCCTTGTACAACCCTTGTAGATGAGGTTGGAGGAGGTGCAAGTGAACCTCTGCCTAACCTGAAAGGACTGTCGGGGTCCCCAGATAGAGTCAAGGGAGGAGGTATAGCGACAAGCGTTGCATCTTCTGCGGTTGAAGGGGAAGGACCTGGGGAGGGGGTGGGTTGGGTGGTGTATGAAGTTGCAAGAATAACAAGTTATCAACTTCAAGCTAAGTTTAATGAGCATGAGGATGCAAGGTTACAGGCACAGCCACAGCTCCCGAACAAGATGACTGCCCCGGGTAACACGCATGCGCAAGATAACTTCTTGCAGGAACGGCATCTGTTAAAACCCGACATGGACTGTGAATACAGTGATTGGTCTGCATCTCCTTTCCTTAGCTCATGCTCCATATCAAAACTAAATAACATGCCAAGTGGTAAGTATATCGGGCCATATACAAAATGCAGTTACTGCTAAAATAAGCATACAAGGTAGGAAGTTCGACATACTAAATACTAAACACTATAGCCAAACAAATGTACACACTGTAAGACACAAAGGTAAGGTCACAGCATAGTAAACAAGTCACCAACATAGTAAAGAAATGAATTCAGTCTTGGTATTTGGGATTTGGCTTGCTGACACGACGTGAGCGTGTTCAGTACAGACCCTCAGTGGTGTTCAAAGGCAGCTTAGCCACAGGCACACGCACAGGCACCTGAACCTGAAACTGCTCTGTGTCCGTTATTGCTTGTCCGTCTATTGTGACCCAAGACCAGTATCCTGGTAGTGAGGTTCCGGCGGTGCAGGAAGGATCTGACTGGGAGGGCGCCCCTCACCGCCAGCCAAGCCAGGTCTTGGTGCTTGTTGGTGAGTCTGGCGATGAGGCATTTTGCCAGACAAGCTGGGCTGTCTGCTCTGGGAACCACGCCACAGGATCCATGGAGTCATTTCCCTGCAGTGCCTGCAGGACGTTCCGTGCTGACCACTGCCCGATGGACTTGTGGTCAAAGGTGTTGGTCCGGAAGAACCTTTCCACGAATGACAGAGGGTGCGGCAATGTCCAGCTGACTGGCACATTGCGTGGCATCTGCGCCAGGCCCATCCTTCGCAACACCGGGGACAGGTAGAACCTCAGCAGGTCGTGACACTTGGTGCCCACGTGCCTTGGCTCTACGCTCCGCCTGATGCAGCCACACACGAAAGAGGCCATCAGGATGACGGCGACGTTGGGCACGCTTTTACCCCCACTGTCTGCCGACTTACGCAGCGCACGCTGCCCTCGGGACGGCTGCTATGGAGAGGAGACGGTTGCCCACCCCTTCAGAGTGTGGATTTGCCAAGAGAGTCCGGAGAGGTTTGCAGGGGTCCCTGTCACGATTTATTCCGAGCAGTTCCGTCACAGAGGACTCTGTGATCTAGAGACTGACATCGAGTGCTGCTGGAAGGTCATCAACTCGGTGAACCTTCACTTGTGAAAACGTTTCTAACATAGCTGACCTGGTTCAGCCGGAATGAATTTGAGAGGATTGAGCTTCAAGTTTACCTCTCTGGCACGGTTGAGCACTTTCCTGAAATTAGCGTTGTGCCCTTGCCTTCAATGAGTATGTCGTTGACAATGATCGCACAGGGATATCCAGCGAAAATCTGCTCCATGGAGCGCTGGAACACCTCACTGGCAAAGGTGAGTCCGAATGGCATCCTTAAAAACCTGTAGCGACCAAAAGAAGTGCTAAAAGTGGTTAGCATTGAAGAGGTGTGGTCAAACGAAATCTGTCAAAAGGAGTTCATGACATCTAAGAAAGAGAACATCGTTGCATTTTACTTGTGTGCAGCCACATCTTCCACCGTACGCATAGGTACCACCATGGCAACCACGGATGACACCCAATCGGTTGGCTCTGACACCGGAATGATGACACCATGTATGAAGTTGCAAGAATAACAACAAGTTATCAACTTCAAGCTAAGTTTAATGAGCACGAGGATGCAAGGTTACAGGCACAACCGCAGCTCCTGAGCAAGATGACTCCCCTGGGTAACATGCATGTGCACAATAACTTCTCGCAGGAACGGCATCTGTTAAAACCCGACATGGACTATGCATACAGTGACTGATCTGCAGGTGGGAAGGGATTAGTTAACCAGGGAGTTGCGGGGGCAAAGGTCTCTGTGGAAGGCGGAAAGGGATGGAGATGGGAGAATGTGGCTAGTGGTGGGATCCCGTTGGAGGTGGCGGAAATTTCGGAGGATTATGTGTTGTATGCGTCGGCTGATGGGGTGGAAGGCAAGGATTAGGGGGACTCTGTCCCTGTTGCGACTAGGGGGAGGGCAGAGCTGTGTGATACCGAGGAGACACGAGTGAGGGCCTCATCTATGATGGGAGAGGGAAACTCCTGTTCCCTAAAGAATGAGGACATCTCAGATGTTCTAGTATGGAACACCTCATCTTGGGCGCAGATGCGGTGAAGACGGAGGAATTGGGAGTTGTGGATAGAGTCTTTGCAGGAAGCAGGGTGGGAAGAAGTGGAGTCCAGATAGTTGTGGGAGTCAGTGGGTTTGTAATAGACATCAGTCAATAGTCTATTTCTTGTGATGGAGACACTCGGGTAAATGAGTCAATGTGCATTATTATATCACTTACATTTTTCAGTGAGGCTGGTGCCACTTGGCAGTGAAAAGGTATCAGTGTAATCTAGCAACGTGACTTTACAGTTTTTCAATGGAGGATTGTATCTTAATAATTAGAATGCCATCGATTTATTTTCAGCAAAGCATTCTGTGAATAATTCCTTTCAAATCCACGATTTACTTTTAATAGTGTTTGTATGTATGCATCTGAACATGCACTCATACATATGTCCGAATGATGAGAAATGGTTTTGGGGGAAGAGTCCAATAATAGGATGTAATTTCATCAGATATCTTGTTTGAGTGACTTGACTTTATTTCCTGTTCTTCCACAACTTTTTGAAAAGAATTTAAAAACAAATGCATGAGTTTAGCACACTGTAAACCAAAGTAATCTGGAATAGACAGTGGACTGTCATGGGCTATTGGAAATTAGAGGGACAATATTATTACAATGTTGACACATAATTGAATTCTCATGTGCGGTGTTACATGCCAGACAACTTACAAACCTGATAGAGAAGCATTTCTGTGGCAATTCTTCATTCTAATAGCTGTAGCTTTGGGGGAAAAATTGGTTTAAAAACCACCTCAAATGGTCTTTCCATGTATTTCCCAGCTCAGGAGGTTGGGTCCCTGATGCGATGCAAGGTTATACTACAGTTCTAACAATTATTTTTACTTGAAAAGTTAAACTATGATTATCCTGACAATAGTGTTTTGTTTAAATTGAAGGCAAAACAAAATATTCTTTTAAAAATAAAATAAAATAAAATAATAAGTTGTAACAGGAGAAGGAAAAGAATGTGCCATGTAACAAATCTAATGGACTTAGAGTACATTACCTTCCTTCATTGATTTAAAAATTCCCTGCTTGCTGAAAACAGCATCTTCTGTGTTCCTTTGAAAGCTGGTATTAATCCTTTTGAAATGCTCAGAGAATTTAAGGAATCATCTTCCTCTGATGCGACCGAAGTATCATGATGCTGAGTAAAGGATTGCATTTTGTGCAGGTCGTTTAATAAATCAGTTGAATTACTTGACAGATTGTTAAAGGAATGGGAAAAGAAGTACTTGTTTTAAATGGCACCTGACATCTCAAAGTGCTTTTCAGTTGATGAGGTACTTAAGGCAGCTCTTGCCATGGTGTAGGAAGCACAGTGACTTGCTTCCACACAGCAACACCCAGCGCACAGTGGTGAGGTAAATGACCAGCAAACTGGATTTTGCATGAAGACATAAGAGATTGCAGATGTTGGAATATTGAGCAAAAAAAATAAACCTCTGGAGATTTTCCTCCACAGATGCTACTGGACATATCGAGTTCCTCCAGCAGTTTCTTTTTATTTGAATGATTCTAGAGATAAATATGATTCAGGACATCAGAGGGAGAGCTCTTTGCCTTGGACTTTTAACATCTATCTGGGCAGCAAATTAAAATCCCAATTGAACCACTTCACTTACGAAAAT
Organism: Rhinoraja longicauda; assembly: GCF_053455715.1. NCBI lineage: Eukaryota > Metazoa > Chordata > Chondrichthyes > Rajiformes > Arhynchobatidae > Rhinoraja > Rhinoraja longicauda. Next base: position 18,142,281 of record NC_135967.1, read on the forward strand.
GCAGTACGTTTGCATCATTAGCCCATTTTTTCCATAATTGTCTTTCTGTCCTTGATAAAACCAGAAGCAGCAACCTTTTAACACAGGGAGAAATTCTGTGCAAATCTGCATTGTCGCATGGAGTCAATCCTTTGGAAATAGAAATGGTCCATTAAAATTTAAGATGGCCCATTTAAATTTAATTTAATGGTACAATGGTGGTTTTATTGTCACATGTGCAAAGTGTAAAAAAGCAGTGAAATTATTTTCTTACAAGTTCAGTGCTGTAGGTATTGCTGTACCTAAGCACATCCCCGATTGTGGCAAACTGTACAGAAATATTCTACTGGTCTACTGAGTCTACTGATCCTGCATGCAAGGGGCGCCATTGTTTTGGGACCATTTTCAAAGTCCAGTCCACGCTCTAAGTATTATGAGTGGTGCCCGAGAGGTCTAGAGAGGTGGAAGTAATTTGTTCATGCCTCCTTTGGGACTTTCATTCCTGGAATATGGGTGTTGCTGGAAATTGCATATCTTTGCAGGTCCCTAAGTTTCACTTGAACAAGTAGTGGTGCAGGAGCAGGCCTGTTGTGTTGCTATCCTTACAACAAAGATGCTCTCACAATCCTGTTAAAAAATCATTGTGATCAAACTAACAGTGAGCTGCACTGGGTTCTGAAAGTAGGGAAACCAAGTAATAACAGGGCTACCGGATTACTGTTTAAAGAGTCTTATCACATGGCTGCTTCTGTCAAAAGAAAAGTCATAAATATAAATCACCTTAGTGTTGTGCATTGAGTCGGGTCACTGGTGTGACCTCTGCAACTTGTCTCATTATTTCTCCGTGCTTGTTAGTCCCAAGAACAGAGGATGATTATGACTGGACTCGGCACCATTCTGCTGTTCACTCCCAACGTTATATTTAGTTTTGTATTTATCATTACTTTCTGTGTATGGTTTGCTCTGGGAGCTTCATTTCAACAATGAATTTGGTTGCACCCGAGAGTACGTGGCAGTAAACTAATCTGAATCTGGCCTGAAATTCTCCTGAAAACAATATTCCTAACTTTGGGTTGTAAGCTAGATTTTAGATTTAGATTTAGAGATACAGCGCGGAAACAGGCCCTTCGGCCCACCGAGTCCGCGCCGCCCAGTGATCCCCGCACATTAACACTATCCTACACCCACTAGGAACAATTTTTACATTTACCCAGTCAATTAACCTACGTACCTGTACGTCTTTGGAGTGTGGGAGGAAACCGAAGATCTCGGAGAAAACCCACGCAGGTCACGGGGAGAACGTACAAACTCCCGTACAGACAGCACCCGTAGTCAGGATCGAACCTGAGTCTCCGGCACTGCATTCGCTGTAAGGCAGCAACTCTACCGCTGCGCCACCGTGCCGTACCCAAGTGGAATATGAGGTGCCGTTCCTCTATTTTGTGTGTGGTCTCATTCTGGTAATGGAGGAAGCTTAAGACAGAAAGGTCAGTATGGGAATGGGAAGGGAAGTTGCAATGGCCGCAGTGGACCAAGCGCAGGTGTTTGGTAAAATGGTCACCTAGTCTATGTTTAGTCATAGAGTCATGGAGTGACAGTGTGAAAACACCCCCTTCGGCCCAACTTAACCACACCAGCCAACATGTCTCAGCTACGGTAGACACAAAATGCTGGAGTAACTCAGCGGGTCAGGCAGCATCTCTGCAGAGAAGGAATGGTTTCAGGTCGAGAACCTTCTTTAGACTGATGTCAGGGGATGGGGCGGGACAAAGATAGGATGTAGTAAGAGACAGGAAGACCGGTGGGAGAACTGGGGAGGGGATAGAGAGGGAAAGCAGGGACTATCTGAAGTTAGAGAAGTCAATGTTGATACCGCTGTGGTGTAAACTACCCAAGCGAAATATGAGGTGCTGTTCCTCCAATTTGCGCTGGCACCAGCTAAACTTGACCCACCTGCCTGCGTTTGGTTCATTTCCCTCCAGTGCGTTCCAAACACCCCTCATCCTCCTACACTCCGAGGAATAGAGTCCCAGCCTACTCAACCACATCCTACAACTCAGACCCTCTTTTCCTGGAAACATTCCCGTAAATCTTCTCTGCACCCTTCCCAGCTTGACAACATCTTTCCTATAACATGGTGCCCAGAACTGAACACAATACTCTAAATGCAGTCTCACCAACGTCTTATACAACTGCAACATGACCTCGCCTTTGGGGGTCGCTGATGTAAAGGAGGCCAAGTTGGGAGCACTGAATGCAGTAGATGAGGTTAGGAGAGGTGCATGTGAACCACAGTCTCACTTGGAAAGGCTGCTGGGATGCTTGGATGGAGGTGAGCGAGGAGTTGAAGGGAGCTGATAGGACTTGGGTGGGGATTTGGCGATTTCTGCATGGTGTGAAGAAAGACGAGAAGGATTGTATTACTGGTGTCCTTGATAGAATAAACTTTTAAGACTTTTGTTGAAAAAGTTGTTGTTTTGTGTGTGTCTAGTCAGTGAACGCATCTCTAGTACGTGGGATAGTTGAAGCCCAAGATGAACAAAGCAGCAAAATTATGACAGAATGTTAAATACTTTCGATTCCACTATTGGTTCACGCCAGATCATACGAAGATCAGCTTTAGGGCTCTGACATATAATCAATTAGGACAAGTATTTTGGCTGCTGTTGTTTTACCACAGCTGACTGCACAGGTTGATGAAGACAAAGTGCAGCCTATTGAGAGAACCCATGTTTTCAAGAACAAGTGAAGAATGAGAAGGACTGTAAAGTGTCAGCACTTGTTCAAATGTTCAATTGTGCTGCATGAATACTGCAATTACTGGCAATAAAATGTAGCCTTGCTAACTGTGTAATTTCTCACCCAACCCCCACCCCCACCTTGTACTTATCTTTCCCATTTGTAATAAAGTGCTTAAGTCCACGCTAAGATACAACGCATCATTTTATTGAAGCACTTACAGCATAGGACCTGCAGTACATTATAGCTCCGAGCTGCTACATCTACTGCCTGACGTAGGCGAGTTCTTAATATTATAAAGCACAGACTAGGCGGCACTACTACTAACAAGCACTACGATTGGCTAGCATGCAATAGCCCATCTACACCATTGTTATACTTTCATGGTGAACTAATGTGTCGCCTTTGCCTGAGAACAGAGTGCATGCTGGAAAGTAATTTGTCAAGTGTGTAGGAAGGAACTGCAGATGCTAGTTTAAACCCAAGATGGACACAAAAGGCTGGAGTAACTCAGTGGGACAGGCAGCATCTCTGGAGAGAAGGAATTGGTGATGTTTCAGGTCAGATCCTTGAAGGGTCTTGAGTCGAAACGTCACCCATTCCTTCTCTCCAGAGATGCTGCCTGTCCTGCTGAGTTACTCCAGCTTTTTGTGTCTATCTTAAGAAATTTTTCAAATTCTGGTTTAATCCACTTTGTCTCTCTCCAAACAAAGACTTCCAAATGGTTCCCAGTGAAAATTACTGCTCAATAATTGGGATTGGGAATCCTATAACTTGCCCAGGCCTAATGCATAGATGCATAGACAACAGGTGTAGGAGTAGGCCATTTGGCCCTTCGAGTCAGCACTGTCATTCATTGTGATCATGGCTGATCATCCACAATCAGTACCCCGTTCCTGTCTTCTCCCCATACCCCTTGATTCCGCTAGCCCAAAGAGCTTTATCTAACTCTTTTGAATGCATCCAGTAAATCAGCCTCCACTGCCTTTTGAGGCAGAGAATTCCACACATTCCCAACTCTGTGTGAAAAAGTTCTAAATGGCCTACCCCTTATTCTTAAACTGTGGCCCCTTGTTCTGGACTCCCCCAACATCGGGAACATGTTTCCTGCATCTAGCGTATCCAATCCCTTAATAATTTAATATGTTTCTATAAGATCCTCTCTCATCCTTCTAAATTCCAGTGAATACAAGCCCAGTCGCTCCATTCTTTCATCCTATGACAGTCCCGCCATTCCGGGAATTAACCTTGTGAACCTACGCTGTACTCGATAGCAAGAATGTCATTACTCAAATTAGGAGACCAAAACTGCACACAATATTCTAGGATGGTCTCACCAGGGCCCTGTACAACTGCAGAAGGACCTCTTGGCTCCTATACTCAACTCCTCTCGTTACGAAGGCCAATTGCCATTTGCTTTCTTCACTGGGTGTTCTGAAGTCGGTCCAAGACATCTTGAACCCTGGCACCAGGGAGGCAAAAGACCATCGTCGAGTATCGCCTGGCACCACAGGATCTTCTGTCCGCACCTCGGACAATGGAGTCACCCACCACTATGGCTCTGCCCGACGTGGGTCGAGTCTCATCGCTAGAATTGGAGCCACTGACCTCTCCACCGCTCGGACTGGAAGCGTTGTCTGACCTGACAGCTCCCAAGAGGGTGTACCTGTTTTCATTCGGTTCAGCCACGGTGGTCTCCTGCACTCCAGGTTTACTCCTCTTTCTCATCGTCACCCACCTTCGCTGTTCCGGTATCCTCACTGTTGGTCCTGTCCAAGAAACTCTCGTCTTCCCAGGTGGTCCTGAGGTCATCCAGCTGCTGCTCCAGTTCCCGAACATGTTCATTCAGGAGCTGCACCTGCACCTGCACACAATTTCTACAGGTGTGGTTGTCAGAAGCACCAGCAGTGTCCCTGACTTCCCACATCCTGCAGGAAACACACTGTACCAACTTGCCTGCCATTTCTTCAACGGACAAAAAAAATCACAAATTTCAAATCAGGTGTAGCCTCCTTGCCTCGGCCTCCTCGCCGAAGACTCTCGTGCCAAAGACACTCGTGCCAAAGACTCACACTTTACTCACCAAGGACTCTCGAGCCAGACTTAAACTTTAATCATCAAGGACTCTCGAGCCAAAGAGTCGCACTTTGCTCACCAAGGCACTTCACCTCAACGAGGCTGCTCCCCCTAGAGCAAGCCCTACTTTTATTTGCTGTTCAATTAACTAATTAGCTGATTTACAAATTTAGTTATCGGTTTTTAAATGACCCGTTCTTGAAAACTCACCAAGGCTTTAACTTCTGCCGCCAATCCCCGTACTCTCTCCTTCACCTGCCGCTCCTCTGCCGACCTTGAAGGTATGTGTTGCAGGCTGGCCCAGACCGGTTTTTAAATGAAAGCTCACCAAGGCTTTAACTGTTTAAGTTCAGTTATTTAGTCTTGGTCAAATCTAGACCCACGACTAATCTGTAAAGTGTCATATCGAGCTGTAGGCTGCAGTATAAAATAATTGGGGAGGCGACCTTTATTTTTTATTCAGGAAAGAAGTGTGGCTTAGTAAGGGTGTGCTCACCAGTCACACATGCCATCTTTTACACAAGTCACTAAGTTACAGGTGTGCATTCCTCTCAACAGAGTGTAAACGATCCAATGGTAATATTGCAAGTAAAATAAGCTCTCCTGTTACTGTTAGTCATTACCCTTCAGTCAGCACCATTAACGTAAATGATATGTTCACATCTCATTACCAATTATGAATGCTTACTGTGCAATAATTGGCTTGTGAATTTCCACACCTCACAAGAAATACTGCACTTCAGAAGTGCTTAACTATAATTTATTTATGATATCCTGAGTTAATGAAGATCTGGTATAAATGCGCTTGATTTACTTTCTTTGGACTCTTTAATTTCCACAGGTTGTATGTATTTTATAGAAAATTAGGCAGGTGGCTATCTGAAACCTATTTTCTCTTCTAATTAACTTTTTTTCTGGACAAGGTTGTCTAGGTTGAGTACAATTTAGACTGTGGGGGTAGTTTTGAGTAACAAGTTATGATTGTGCATTGTTATATGTCACCAATAGTATAACTGATGTAACTGATAACTAGGATGCCCTCTGTCAAACACCAGCGTGAGGTATGGAATGGATGAATATATCTGCGTGCCCAGTACTGGAAGTAGGACAATTATATGATTGATTGATTCCTCTAATATAGGAATTGCTGAGGCACATTTTGTGGATAAAATATTTTCTCAATAATTTGTACCTGAGCAAATAGTGTTGCTCATTAATTTATGGTAATATAGGATTGTACAAGACGGGGAAAGACAATTGTAAAGCAGCTGATCTGCTCTATTGTAGAACAATATTTCCTGTGGTTAATTTTATAGACAATAGACAATAGGTGCAGTAGTAGGCCATTCGGCCCTTCGAGCCAGCACCGCCATTCAATGTGATCATGGCTGATCATTCTCAATCAGTACCCCGTTCCTGCCTTCTCCCCATATCCGCTATCCTTAAGAGCTCTATCTAGCTCTCTTTTGAATGTATTCAGAGAATTGGCCTCCACTGCCTTCTGAGGCCAATTTTCTGCACATCTGGCGTCAAACACAAACCCCTTTAAGATTTGGACCACAATGTCAGCTGATACCTCAGTGTCGTTCAACACAATAATAATAATAATAATAATAATAATAAGCATTTATTTTATATAGCGCTTTACCAGGTGCTCAAAGCGCTTTACAAAAACAAGAAGGCTCTAGACCCGAAACATCCCCCATTCCTTCTCTCCAGAGATGCTGCTTGTCCCGCTGAGTTAGTTCAGCATTTTTTTGGCTATCTTTGGTGTAAACAAACATCTGCAGTTCCTTCGTACACAAAGAATAGTCTTGTTGGATGGAGTTGTGTCTATTTTTTTAAGGGAGAAATTAAACCCGCACCTCATCTGCTTCTTGGAATGGAATAAAGTGCCCTTTGGTATTTCTTGAAGACATGCAGGGTGTCCTCCCAGCTAACACTTGTCACATCACCAACATTGCCAAAACACATTTACTAATTGCCCCCCTCAGTGCTATTTGAAGTACTTGCTATCTTTAGATTGGCTACAACATTCAGCTGCAAAGTGAATAAGAGCATTGGCAGAAAATCCTATTAGATGTTTATTGTTTTGGGATTTCCTGCGGACTGGAAAGGAGCTTTAAGATTGCAAATTTCCATCCTGAATCTTTTATCTCACTAGATGCGTACTTAGATTTTTTTTTCTCACTCTGACTCTCTTTTGGTGTTACCATAAGTCTTTTCCACTTGCAAATGCAGCTTACTTTGTACATCCACCTCCCTCTGTGCAAAGTAATTACATATAAATGGTTATTTCATGATCTGTTCTTTAGACAAATATTTCCTGTAGGGTGAGCAATTGTGCCAGTAAAATAGCCCTGCATCCATGTTAATAACTTCCAATTTAAACAAAAATGCAAATTGTATAATTGCGGGTGGGCAATCTCAGACGTCTATGAGTTTGATTTTTTTTTCTGGAAATTGGTTCATCTACATAGAGATCTGGATATTAAACTTTGACAACTTACAGAAAACAACCATTTGGTTATTAGGTGAAACTGATTGCATATTTATGATTGGAAAATAGTGGTCGGTGAAGTTGTCAATTGGCGTTGGAGGTAAATTTGAGAAATCTGTCATAATTTAGTCTTCAGTATAGACAATGGGATCTCAGGTAGACACGCATCCAACCATAGACATTAATTGTAACCTTCTGCCATAATCCTACTTTCAGTTCCCCCCCCCCCCCCCCCCTTCTCTGCATTTGATCATTTAACAACACATGGGATGGTTTATTAGTGCTCTGACATTGTTCTGGTGTATGTCATTAATTTATGTCATTATTTGAAGAGGTCCATCCAACACTAACTTTATTCATGGTGTTGTAAATAATTGTAAGGAGGAAAGTTTAAGTTGTGTGAAAACCCACAGGGAACCTCTGATTGTTATTTCTAGGTCAGCTAATTCTTTTCCGTTTCATTATACGGTACATCTCGTGAGAATGCACAGCACGTTATTCAAACAAGACACTTCATCAAGTAACTGCCTGTAGTTGTTTTTTCATTAGAGATATATCATCTAAAATTTATTGTATTAGACAATGGTCACGGCTCTATTCTTCTGTCAAAAATGATGTATAGTGTAGTTTTTTGATCTCAATGTATTTAACCTAACAGGAAGCAATAGATTTTGGAGACACAAAAATAGCAGATGTAGGAATCTTGAACAGAAAACAAATGTTGGAAGAATAGGGCAGCACGGTGGCGCAGCGATAGAGTTGTTGCCTTACAGCGCCAGAGACCCGGGTTCGATCCTGAATATGGGTGCTGTCTGTATGGAGTTTGTACATTCTCCCCTTGACCACGAAGGATTTCCCCGGGTGCACCGGTTTCTTCCCACGTCCTAAAGACGTGCAGGTTTGTAGGTTAATTGGCTTCTGTAAATTGCCCCTAGTGTGTAGGGTGCGAAAGTGGGATAACATACAACTGGTGTACAGGTGATCTCTGTTTATTTCTTCTTTTTTACTATCTGTTGTACTCGCGTGTGGTACGATCTTCAATAGCACCCAAACCAAAGTGTTTCACTGCATCTCGTCACACATGATAATAATAAACCTGCTACCTTCCCTTCCCTGTTGCAGGATGTACAAGCACATTCCCTACCGGTTGGAGATTTGGAGAGTTCTGTAAAGTTTCTGCTTTCCTGCTGAGTGTGGATTTTGCCCAGCAATCTCAGGCTGCCTTTATTTGCATGGGATTCCTAGATTTGCTGGCACATGTCTATGAAATGCCCAAATTTGGTGTGTGGCAGGCTGCAGCTTGTACTGTGACTGGGGAGGGAGGTGCAGGTGTGACTTGGCCAGGGAGAGTGGGGAACGACCCCTCAGGTTGGGGGAGGAAGTTAAACACAGAAGCGGTAGAGGCGCCAGAGTTGATGGTCAGCAATAGTGCAAAATATGGAGGAAGGAACTGCAGATGCTGCTTGAAATCGAAGGTTGTCACAAAAAAGCCTGAGTAACTCAGCGGGTCAGGCAGCGTGTCTGGAGAAAGGGAAGGGAAGGGAAGTGTCGGAAATAGTCCAAGTGAATTTGAGTGCAGGATGGAAATTGGTCGTGAAGTTAATGGTCCATGAGTTCTGCATGGGTGCAGGAAGTAGCCCTGATGCAGTCTTCAATGTAGCAGAGATAGAGCTGGGGGTACAGCCAGTGTATGCCTGGAACACGGATGTTTAATGTACCCTACGAAGAGGCAGGCATAGCTGGGGCCCATCTCCAGAGATGGTGCCTGACTCGCTGAGTTACTCCAGTGTTTTGTGTCTACATTCAGCAATAGTGCAAGCTGTTCCTTGATCGTTGGCCTGGGAGTTCTCTGTCCCGTTTGTAACATCCACAGGAGGGGAACACTGTGCCTCGAATGCCTGTCTCTCTTTTCAGTGACTAACTGATCGTTTTGGAATCCTTCAGTCCCAATTGTAAAAAGATGAAAATTGATCGTGTGTGATGGTGCGAATTTATTAGCAGTATTGATCATTCCACTTTTAGATTATTTTTGATACCTTCGGAGAAGCAACTTGCCTGATGAATGTTACTATAGCAATGGAATAGATTTCTCCATGGCAAAACTTGCCTTTAATCTGTTTAAAGAAAAACATTTAAAATACCCAGCTTGTCAGGCAGCAGATGTAGAGACATCAGACGTAAGGAGCTGCAGAGGCTGGTATCTTGAGCAAAACACAATGTGCTGAAGGAACTGTGGTTTCTCCCACATTCCAAAGACGTGCATGGCTTGTAGGTTAATTGGCTTCTGTAAATTGTCCCTTGTGTGTACGACTAGAACTAGTATGTACGGGGATTGCTGGTTGATGCGGACTTGGTGGGCCTGTTTGCACTCTGTCTCTCTAAACAATTATGCCGACCAGGATGCCCCTTCTACCCTAGTCCCATTTGCCTGTGTTTGACCCATATCCCTTTAAACCTTTCTTATCTCTAAACTAATCCATATACTTCTCCTTTTTAAAAAATGATTTTATATAGGACCTGACTCTACTACATCCTCTGGCAGCTTGTTGTATATATCCACAAACCTCTGTGTGAAAACGTTGCCCTTCAGGTTCCTACTAAATCTTTCCCCTCTCACCCACCCTATGCCCTTTGTTCCCCTACTCTGGGGGGAAAAAACACTCTGTGCTTTCAACCCGACAAGATCCAGAGGGCGGCACGGTAGCGCAGCGGTAGAGTTGCTGCTTTACAGCGAATGCAGCGCCGGAGACTCAGGTTCGATCCTGACTACGGGTGCTGCACTGTAAGGAGTTTGTACGTTCTCCCCGTGACCTGCGTGGGTTTACTCCGAGATCTTCGGTTTCCTCCCACACTCCAAAGACGTACAGGTATGTAGGTTAATTGGCTGGGTAAATGTAAAAATTGTCCCTAGTGGGTATAGGATAGTGTTAATGTACGGGGATCGCTGGGCGGCACGGACTTGGAGGGCCGAAAAGGCCTGTTTCCGGCTGTATATATATGATATGATATGATAAGATGGATCCCAGGAAGGAGTAAGTTAACCTCTGATGACCATTTGTTAGCACTGGGCCTGCACTCGCTGGAGTTCATCAGAATGAGGGAGGACCTCATTGAAACATACAGAATAGTGAAAGGCTTGGATAGAGTGGATGTGGAGAGAATGTCTCCACTCTATTGGGAGCGTCCAGGACTAGAGGTCATAGCCTCAGAATTAAAGAACGTTCTTTTAGGAAGGAGATGAGGAAACATTTCTATAGTTAGAGGGTGGTGAATCTGTGGAATTGTTTGCCACAGAAGGCTATGGAGGCCACCAGTGGATACTTTAAGGCAGATAGATAGATTCTTGATTAGTACAGGTGTCAGAGGTCACGGGGAGAAGGCAGGAGAATGGGGTTAAGATGGAGAGATAGATCAGCCAGATTGAATGACAGAGTTGACTTGATGGGCCAAATGGCCTAATTCTACTCCTATCACTTATGACCTTATGACTTATGATCTCTATGCTTCTCATGATTTTATACACCTCTATAAGATCACCCTCAGCAGCCTCCCCTCCAGAGCTCAGGCTCTCAGCTTCTGGCAACATCCTTCTAAACCTTCTGTACACTCTTTCCAGCTTTAAGGCACCTTTCCTTCAGCAGGGTGACCAAAACTGAACAGAAAACTCCAAGCCTCACTATTGTCTAGTGCAACTATAACATAACATCCCAACTTCTAAACTCAGTGCCCTGACTGATGAAAGCCAGCATGCCAAAACATTTCTGCACCACACTGTACACCCGTGATGCCATATTCAGGGAATCATGTACTTGTGCTCCAATGTTCCTCTGGAGTTGGGTTCTGGAGCGTCGTCTGGGTATACTCCTGACGTTGGGACCAGGAGGGTGGTCTGAGTGCGCTCCTGGTATTGGAACAAGGACCGTGATCTGGGTGTCCTCCTGGAGTAGGGACTAGGAGTGTGTGCTGGGTGTGATCCTGGAGATGGGATGGGACCGTGGGCTGGGTGTGCTCCTGGAGTTAGGATCCAGAATACAAGCCAGGTGTGCTCCTGGTGTGCTCATGGATTCGGGGTCAAGAGTGTGTGGCTGGGGGTGGGGTGTAAGGTCCAGAGTGAGGGCTGCTGCAGTTGAGACTGATCCAGAGTGTGGTCCAGGTGTGTGGAAGGGAGCTGCATGTGGTGTGCGTGTATGTTAGCTGTGTGTGGTGTGCGTGCGTGTATGTTAGCTGTTTTTGGTGTGCTTGTATGTTAGCAGCGTGTGGTGTGCGTGTATGTTAGCTGCGTGTGGTGTGGTATGCGTGTATGTTAGCTGCGTGTGGTGTGCGTGTATGTTAGTTGCGTGTGGTGTGCGTGTATGTTAGCTGCGTGTGGTGTGCGTGCGTGTATGTTAAATGTGTTTGTTGTGCTTGTATGTTAGCAGTGTGTGGTGTGCTTGTATGTTGCAGTTTATTTTGAAAATCGAAACTTCAGTAGATTTGTGGAGGGGTTGGCCACTGGGTTGACATTCAGTCAGCCTTTGTGGTATCTATTTTTTTTCTGCTGTTAATCTGTACCCCTGCCTCATGAATAATAAGACAGCATTCTGCCATTGAATCAAGGCACACATGTGCAGGTCAGTTCTTACTGCCTCCCCTGCAATGAGATGAGCTGAAATAAGCTATTCTGGGTCAGATGAAGTATAAGGAGCTTTGGGTTTTTATAGTTTGGTCGTACATTTATCCATTCATCCCTTGTGGGAAATTTGTGTAGAAAATCTGATTGTTTGTGAATTTTATTTGTGATTGAATTCCCAGTTTGGTGATTGTGTGTGTGTGACTCGAGAGGAGTTAGAGAGGATTACATTTCCCTTCAGAGGCTGAGAATTCGAAGTAGAGTAGACCATTGAAATTCTGACAACAACGCATTCCCAGTACCATTGAATCGAATTGAAGTGAACACGCTACAGATGAGCCTCTGTTACTCTTCACCACTGTGGCAGAGAAGGTACCTGTAAACGTGACATGATTGGAAGTATCCATTTATTGAAATGCACAAAGGGCCGTGTGCAGAGTTGATGGTGTTGGATAATCTCTGAAAGGCAGCTTGTCTCGTTCAGCATACATGCTGACTGGACAGGAACACAGGATTCCACTTGATGGTATTGCAACAGGATTTTCATTGTACTATCTGTGGTTTACTTGTAATACTGCAGTACAAGATGGATAATGAAAACTCCAATCCCCAGCATTTAGAACGATTAATTAGTTGTCGAAGTATATGTCCTTAACCTCAAGGAAAAGGACAAGGATGGGAAACTGCAGTCAGAGATTGAATTGTTGATAGTTTAATGCATCGCTTGTGTTTTCATCAAGATGTATTAATCAATGTTAAGACTCCAATGCTTTTTCCAGATTAAATTAAGTGAAACAAGTTTGAAGATACAATGATTGAAATTTGTAATCCGCCCTCATCTTCACCCAGCTCTGTTTCCTTTCCACACGTCATGCGTCAGGGTCCACAAGTTGGCATCAAATTGGGAGAAATAGGATAGGATTCATTGTCTGCTATCTGGAATGTGCTGTTGGGAAGTGCTTATGTTGGGACGGTGAAGATTGCAGCTCCGGCTTTTGAAATTCCCTGTATGAGGTCATCAGGCTGTCAGTGAACAATTGGCACTTCGACAAAGCACCAGAAGGAATTTGCCATCTGTGGTGTCATTCCTTAATAGGAGCTGCCCTTTCCAAAAATCAGGGAGGAAATGAGAGTGCGCATGCAGGTTTGCCTGATTAAACTGTGACATTATGAAATTGTGAGAATTGAATATGTGAGAATAATTACAGGGCAGGAATTTAATTTGGTAATTTAGATAATGAATTGAAAGAGTAATGCTTGAACAATTTTATTGCTGTTATGCAAGCCCTCCAGTTGTAACAACCAAAGTATGAAACACAGTGGCCAATGTTAATTCTGTTTCTCACAAATAACATCTTTTTTTTGAGGAGTGCCCCTCACTCCTTGCTCGTGTGTGATGATTAAACCAAACTTGAATTATCTCTTCTTTCCTTGATAAACCAAAGTTATCGTCCAAAAGTGCAGTGAGTGGAAGTTTTATTGTTGCTATGGCCAATGTGAATAAAATGGCTTGGCTTACATAATGATTTGCGCAATCATAAGTTCTCATTGTTTAAAGTAGACATGTTGATTGAACAATGCCAAAAACATTCAGGTATTAATTCCCCCCTCTCAAGCTTGCGCACCTGACCTCCATTACTATTTGCAACATTTTCTTACTTGTACTGCACGGTGGCGCAGCAGTAGATTTGCTGCTTCACAGCTTGCAGCGCCTGAGACCCGGGTTCGATCCCGACCACGGATGCTGTTTGTACATTCTCCCCGTGACCGCGTGGGTTTTCTCCGAGATCTTTGGTTTCCTCCCACACTCCAAAGATGGACAGGTGTGTAGGTAAATTGGCTTGGTATATGTGTAAATTGTCCCTCGTAGTAGGATAGCGGGGATCGCTGGTCGGAGCGGACTCAGTGGGCCGAAGGGCCTGTTTCTGCGCTGTACCCTAAACTTGGATGGTATAATAGAGGTAATCTGAGTTTTGTAACATAATAGAGAAAATGGTAATTACTGGTCTACTCTTGGTGGTAAGAACAATTTGAGCTGATTATTTTAGAGTATTAGCAATAAATTGTATTGGACTGACCTTAAACGCTTTTGGCTCATACAGATTCTCTGTGATATTGATGCTTGTAGGTAAAAATAAACCTGGCAATAATACTGTGAGCTGCTATTCTGTCAGCAGCGTGGCATGTACGCTTGACAGATATAGATTTAAGAAGCTTTTATCGGAATATTTGATGTCTGTTTTCGGCTATTACCATGCATCAAAAGCCACCACTGACAAGTTATGAAATTAAATTCAACAAATTTGTTAATGTGTGAAATTTAAAATTTTATGCTGATTTTCAAATCTCTCCATGGCCCTGTCTGGCTATCTGTGTAACCTTTTCAGCTGCAGAATTTAACCAGCACTCTGAGTGTCACCAGCTCTATCCTTTGTCTCACTCACCACCTCGTAATTGGCAGTCTTCCTTCCAGTTGCCTAGGGCAGTGGCCTCCAAACCTTTCAGCATGAGGGCCACATTACATATTTGGCACATTTTTGCGGGCCGTAGGATAAAATAAAGAAATGTCAGTTTTATAAATTTAATGAACTCAAAAAAGAACTTAAGTAAAACAAATGGAAGAAATTCAAGCCAGCTTCCGGCACACACGAGTAACACATGCAACACGTACGTTCTTACATTGAAAAAAACGCCAAAATTGTCAGTTTCTGTGCTGTAAAAAATGGGGAAGAAGCTGGAGGATCTGGCAGAAGAAGAGGAACCGGGAGAAGGGCTGCAAAGCCCGCAGACACAAAAGGCAGCTGGGAAGACGTCTGGCCAGCCGGCGGGAGAAGGGGAAACGCGGCCGGGAAGGGAGGCAGGAGAGCAAGGCCGAGAAGCAGAGGGCCACTGACCAGGGGGAGAAGAAGAAAAAGAAGCGGAGGAGGAGGAAAGGACAGGGTTGAGCGAGCTGGGAGAGGAGCAGCGCAAAGAACTCGAGCCGAGGGGCCTGGAGGGTCTGCAGGGGCAGAAGCAGCGAGCGCTGGAGGTTGGCGACCTGCCGGGGCCTGAGGGCGAAGGGCCCAGGGAGCCATGCTCGACGGCCTTGGAAGAGGAGGAGGAGGAGTGGAGTGTCGAGCCCAAAGAGGAGGAGGAAGAGGAGCCGGGGAGAGGCCAATCGGCAGCGGAGGCCGAGCAGCAGCGAGTGCTGGGCCGGGCGCTGGGAGCCGAGGCGGACCAGGTCACGGCTCTGCTCGGCGGCCCCAGCCTCAAGGTGTTGAGCGCGGGCCAAGTGGAAACAGAGCCCGGCTGACAGAGATGGCGAGCGGGGAGAAGGGTGGAAGGCCAGCAGGAGCGGCAAATGGCCGTAGAGCCGCAGGAAGCGAGGCGTGGACAGGGGCGCCGATCCTGGAGGAGCGAGGAGCGCAGGAACGGGGAGAGGTGTCGGGACATTTGGAGCGCCGGGAGGGAGCCGGAGACGCGCTGATGAGAGAAGACGGGGAAAGCTGAGCTGCAGCAAAGTGCAGCCGCAACATTCAACTGCAACACCCTCTCAAATTAGGACTGACGAATTGTTCCACAACAGAAGTCGTTCCAAACATAAAATAGAAGAAAATGACAAAGCAAATATCCCAACTCTTCAATGGCAGCCATAGTAAGTGCTTACCTGAAGTTCACCGCTCGCACTCCAGAAGCCGTTGCGTGGCAACAGTATGGGTCAAGGGTTGTGACCTCGCCTGTCGTGCAATCCCCCTGTAGCCCACTGCACGGAACATGCTGCGGGCCAGATAAAATCTCGTGGCTGGCCGGATGCGGCCTGCGGGCCATAGTTTGGAGACCCCTGGCCAAGGGCATAAACTTTTCAATTACTTCCCTAAATCTATCCAGTACTCAATGCTTTTTAAAGACCCTCCTTAAATTCTATATTGTTTTCCCCTCTTTTTCAGCCACCTTATCTGACGTCTGCTCAGGCTCATATTCAGTTTTGCTGTGATTAATTGTCTTAACCTGATCTGCACTGTGTGACTGTAAGTTATTGTTGCTTGGATATCAGGGAAGCAATGTATGTACGTTAGCCTACTGCAGTTTAAAAACGAGGGAGCACGATCGCTGGGTAGAATGCTGCCTGAAATGTTTTCATAAACACCTTCTTGCATTCTCTTACTTGAGCACTGCAGCAAGCTGACATTCAGCCGGCATAGTCCCTGTGCATGATTGTGCAGTAAGGATAAAGAATGTGCTCGGCAGATTTGCAATCTAGTGTAATTTGCTTTGAATTTACTTCATGAGGTCCACTGATCTTTGGGAATGTTGGTAAACAGAGCTGGTTAACATTGGCCTTCAGGTTTGTATTTGCTCAGAAGATTGCATGTGGCATGTAGATTGGGAGCAGATGGAATCTCAAATTACTTTTGGATACTTGCCAAATGCAAGTTACCTAAGTTGGTCACGGACTCATGGATTTTTCTGGCACAATAAGGAGATCATTTGCAGCATCATGTCCATGCTGGCCAAACGATTATTTAGACAGAGCCGGCTTCTGTCCTTTAGTCCATTGTTCTGTAGTTCACAGTTCAACTGCTCCTTCAGCTACTTTTTCTGCGTCCATTCTTTTAGGTCATCTTCACTCTTTAAGTGAAAGCAAATCTTTCAATTTTGATCTCAGCCAATAATTACATTAATCAGAGCTCAACAAGGCACTGCAGATGGTGGTTGACAAAAGAAGACACAAAATAGTGAAGTAACTTAACAGGTCGGGCAGCATCTCTGGAGAACATGGCTTGGAGACGTTTTGGGTCGGGACCCATCTTCAGACGGATTGTGGAGTCGGGGTGAGGAAGAAAACTGGAAGAGCGGAAGGGAAGGATAAAGCCTGGCTAATAATAGGCCGGCACAGGTACTGCATTTGGGGTTCCTGGTGTGGCCTCCTGTACATCAGTGAGACCACTGACCCGCTGAGTGCCTCCTGTACATCAGTGAGACCACTGACCCGCTGAGTGCTTCCTGTACATCAGTGAGACCACTGACCCGCTGAGTTACTCCAGCACTTTGTGTCTCCCTCACTAAATATTAACCACTTTGCTGGGGAAATGTGTCCTTCCTTAGTTCTGCATGCTTTGATTAACTATTTATTTTGTTCCAAGTAAACAACCCAAAGCATTCATTATTAAAATACTCTCTTCCAGTTCTGATGGGGGACCTTTGACTTCAAATAGTAACTCTTCTTCTCTCTCTCTTCACAAATGGTGCCTGACCTGCTGAGTGTTTTCAGCATTTTCGCTTTTTATTTCAGAATTCCAGCATTTACAGATATTTGATTTTCTTAAAATAGTTTCAGCTCTGGCATCATCTTTTAAATCTCTTTCACACTTCCATAGATAGACTTTTCTAACTGGAACCGTACATCGGAGCCAGTCTTTGACCTAATTAATATTTTAAATAACTCTAACTATATTCCTACTCGTATTCAACGCTCAACACGGCAAGTGACTGCTTGCAATTGTGTGCTTATTATTTTGCTGTCCTGCTTCCTTCAGGGAGCCGTGGGTTCGTAGTCCAATAGCCCTTTACTCATCTACCGCTCTTAATATCCCATCAATTCATCCTTGACCCTAGAGGACTGTACGGGAACCATAAAGGTATCCTGTCTTCTTAACTGTGGTTTCCCTCGGCAGATGTTTCGTGTTGCCTGTCTCTGGATTTAACTCTGTTTGATTTTGCTGTTTGGCCAGTTCAATGACGTCTTCCTGCAGCCGACAACGTGCATCCTCGCCTCGCCATCAATCACATGGTCAGATTTTGTACCATCTGCAAACATTTGAATCCTGACTCAAATCAAGGATATGTACCACAAAAAGCTAGAGGTTAGCAGCGAGTTCTGATGAACCCCATTAGGAACAAACCTTTCATTTACCAAAAATATTGTGAACCTTTATAGTTTAGTTTTTGCCACTGTGCAAATACTGGATCTAACTTGGTATTTTCAATGAGTCCCATGGGGTTTTTAAAATAAAAAATAGTTTTTCACAAGGAACTTGGTCAAATGTCCTGCTACAATCCAAGTATGTTATCCTTATTGATCATCCCTCAACCATCTTCATCAAGTTAGTCATATAATTAATTGTCTTTGTAAGTATATATTGACTGTCAGATTCAGATTTGTTTATTGTCATGTATACCAAGATGCAATGACATTTCATTGTGTGCAAGAAGCTCAGAGAGGAAACAGGATACATAGTAATGATGAATACAATGGCAAATGCAAAACTGCTGAGTGGTGGAAAAAATGTAGTTCAATCTGAAGTAGTGCAAAAAATACTAAAGTGCAACAACAGAATAATCTGTCTGAAGAAGGGTCTCGACCCGAAACGTCACCCATTCCTTCTCTCCGGGAATGTTGCCTATCGAGCTGAGTTACTCCAGCATTTTGTGTCTATTTAAATGAAACAGATAGAGGTAAGAGTAACTGTACATAGTACCACCTCCAGGAAGTAGTTGTGAAAGAGACGACTGACTCAGAAGTCTGATGGCAGTGGAGAAGAAATTGTTCTTAAGACTGGTCATCCTTTGATTAACGTTTGTCATGGGTAAAATCAAATTAATACCGTTCATCAGTGTATTTTGTTTTTCCGAGGCAAGACATTCTCCCACTTTAAACAATGGTGCTATTTTCACTATTTTCGAGTCTTCAGCACCACATTTTGAACCAAAGAGAACCGAGGAACTTCCTTTAATTCCTTCCTCATTTCTTTTCCATGCTTGGTATCCATTTTAATGACACATTTACAGGGAAAACCAGACCCACTGGTTGCAGCTACTCTGCTGCAGTGTGTCTCACAGGGTTATTGTGTTTCTTCAACACCACTCCCTCCTTAAACAAAGAGCCACAAAGATAGTGCCACAAATATTATAGAGATGTGCAAACTGTGTGAGATAGCCGAAGGATTTCTTGATTAAGGCAGTTGTGGCACAGAAGCTGGAAGGCTGATAATAACTGTGGGCTACAAGATTAAGATTGATTCTCCATTGGAGAAGGGAAAAATAATCAAACGCGACATCCATTGAAGCATTCTGTGCATTCTAAATGTCTAACTTTCTTAGCTTTCTGACTGTAGTTAATATTGTTTGACAGTAATTCCCTATCCATAATACATTGACTTTGTAAGATTTGCCAGAAAGATGTGCCTTCTGCATCTGAGCCAGGTAACTTCCTGCGCTACATTGTGGGGGACCAACTCCCTAAAGAAATCCCTCGGCCTTTACAATAGTCAATATAGTCAATAGTCGTTTATTTGTCACATACACATAAATGTGTAGTGAAATGAAACATTACCCGCAGTTCAACAATAAGACCAATAAGAATAATCAATAAAAATGCAATAACACATACAATCATAAACTAACACCAAACAAAAAGAAACATCCATCCCAGTGAGTCTCCTCCAGTCACCTCCTCACTGTGATGGAAGGCCAGAATGTCTTTTTCTCTTCCCTTTACTCCACTTCCACTGTCACCTTGCTTTAACCCATTATCCCCTGAACTCCATCGACACCACTTTTCTTCCTTTAATTTTGATTCTCAAATCCCATCCATTTCTTTGAAATCTCCACTTCTAAACCCTTTCCTAAATTACGAACCTGTGAATCGGAGAAAATGCCCCGCAGATGAAAAGAACGGCAGTACTGCACTCGGAGATATCTGTACACGTACCGTCTAACAGGTGTGGGTGTATGGAGTAAAGGATTCAGCTGTAACTCGTATCCAAATCATATTGTTCCCACGGTATTGAGTGACTAAAATCCGTTATTTATTTCGAACAAGTCGTCCATCCCCCGAGTTTAATGTTGCTTTCATTTATTGAATTAAAAACGGTGGGTCACTTTGTCATTGGTGACAAAATGGCTTAATCTGATAGGAAAACATCCCGTGGAAAATCATCTCAACTAAGGGGAGTGGGTGGGAAAATGGGGTTTTATGTTTCAGTAAATTGCAATCGAGACGGTTTACTAGGAATCGAAACGCTCCATAATGCTGGGTCTCCTGCACTTCTGTTGCAATATATTAGTCTGTGCATGCTCGACCAGCAGTCAGATTCGAAAGAATAACATAATTTGGTCTTTCATTTCTTCCTCATGATAATACTGCTGAAATGCAAACATAAATAATCAAATATATATTTCCCAATATTAAAATTAAATTTAACCTGCCTGGATTGTTTTAATTCTTGGGATGGTTATTTGAAGGGTTTAACTTCAAAGTTAGGAGAATGGCCTTTAATATATTGACTGAGATGTACAGCGTGCTCGATTTCAGAGTATATCTGAGTAATTTATTTATTGCCACCACTGAGATATTTATCTTTAAACCCTCGCACCTATTGCCCTGAAGCCTTTAGTTTAGTTTAATTTTTTAAAGTTTTGTTTAATTTAGAGATACTTCAGGACAAATTGTGAAGACTTATATTGATTGTCATTTAGTTATTAGGGAGGTTGTTTATGAAACGTAAGGAAATAACATGGCACATCTAAATGTACTAAACTATAGAAGAGTCCAAGTCTTTATTTAACATTGATACAAGTTGAAGCTTCAAGCCAAGTAAATAGTTCTGGCTGTTCATTGATGGAAAAGGTCAGAAATGTATTAAAACTGTACATCAGCACTCCAGACATATCACTGACTCTTTGAACGTCTTTGTTGTGTTTAACGCTGTTGCCAGAATGTATGCGTCTTCATACTGACATTTCCACAGACACAACCAGGTTCCTGATTGACGGGCTGTCCAGTAACTGCCCTCAGCATTGATTTGGAAAATGTGGAACATTTGCAAATTTTAACTTTTAAAGGGATATGCACAAACAATTAAATAACACTTCACATTTAAGTTTTAATCCTGCTAAGATGTTTCATTCCATTTCAAAAATAGAACTTGGTGGTTCAGGCAGCATCTGTGGAAATGGACTGTTGACATTATGGGTTGTGACCCTTCCTCTGGGCTTCCATTGTTTTGTTTCAGATTCCAACATTTGAAGTCTCTTATGTTTCCTGTGAAATTCCGTGACTTGCCAAAGAGATCTAGCTCCTGCAGTATAATTGTCCTCATTTGGCAGCACAATGGTAGAGCCACTGCCAGAGACCTGGGTTCAATCCTGACCTTGGGTGCAGTCTGTGTGGAGTTTGCACATTCTCCCTGTGACTAAATGAGTTTCCTCCAGGTGTTCCAGTTTCCTCCCACATCCCAAAGATATGTGAATTTATAGCTTAGCTGGCTTGTGTAAAATTGCCCCTGATGTGCAGGGACTGGATGAGAAGGTGGGCTTATATAGATCTAGTACAGATGCTCCCCGATTTATGACACTTCGACTTACGATATTTCGACCTTGCGATTGTGCAAATGGCAGCGACCCGAAGTGAGCCGCAGCTCGCTTCCGGCCACGTGATCAGGTGTATTAAATGCATTTCGACTTACGATATTTTCGGTTTGCGATGGGTTTCTCGGAAAGTAACCCCATCGTAAGTTGAGGAGCACCTGTATGAACGATTGATTGATGGTCGGCGTGGACTTGCTGGGCTGAAGGGCCTGTTTCCATGCAGTATCTCTAAATTAATGTAAACTAAATTGTGTTCATTTTGTAGCAGTCAGAATCAGAAGAGGGCATAATCATTCTTAAGGGCCTGTCCGACTTAGGCGATATTAAGGCGATTGCCAGCGACTAGGCTGTCGCCGACAGTTCGCCGGGGTGTTGCGGGCATGATTGTGAGGAGTCTTCCAAAGATCGTGGTGGATCTCGGCGCGCCGCTGAGAAATCAAACGGTTTCTCGGCGACAGCTGGCTTGTCGCCAGGCATCATAGCTTATTGCAGTCGCTGTCGCATGCTGTCCCCAGGTTTGTTAGGTTCTCTTAAGATGCATTTAGAAGCACATAATATTAAAATAAGTAAAGTCATTTCAAAATACAATAAAATGCTTTTGTTTAACGAATTTATTTACCATCAGGACATTTGGCAGGTAGATTGGAGGCGACAGTTTAACGGTCAAGTAGGCGTGGGAATTTTCAAGATGTTTTTGGCCTCAGCCATTACATTTAAAGTGGGCTCCCAACCCAGATATTCAACCCAGAAACCAGATATACATCTCCCTTACATTTTCAAAGAATGCCCACACACTTTTCACAAAAATCCACTGAACCACTTAAAAAATATATTTTTTAATACAGCTATTAGTAAACTGGAAGTAAATCCGGTTTATTCCTTGTTACAGTGAAGCCTGGTTTTTAAGTAACCCATACAAGGTGTTATAGTTCAAAACTCTCAAGTAATTACTGACTTGTCAGTGATTTCAGCGAAAACCTGTCAACCAGAGAACATTGACAGCGTGGAAATTTTCACGATGTTTCAGAAGACGCTGTAATCTCGCCGGCAGTCGCCAAAATAATCGCCTAAGTGGGACAGGCCCTTAAGTCTTTTAAATCTCTTGATCTTTCTAGAGTATGAAAGTTACAGGTTTAAATTTTTCTGAAGCTAATCAGTTTATGTCCACTTGGCTTCTGGATTGACAGCTGCTGGTGTGTGAGATCTATAATGATGCATCTTTCAGAGGTTCACAAAATATGTTGTTATTGCAAAATTATGAGAAATTACCATTGGTCCGCAATTTACAGTTTTTGTGATTGTATGTGGTTTCACCAATGATGTGTGCTGCCATCTTGCTTAGTGTACAAAATCTTCCAGTCCTGTTACATTCCCCTACATTCACCATTGACTGCAACGGCTGTAGTTTTGGTTAACTTGTTGTGGGTGAGTTGCTGCCATAGTGATACACCGTTGAGGGCATAGCTACCAAAACATTTCACAGCTGCCATCTGATCAAATAAAGTCGATCAAAATACCTACTCCTCGTGAAACTCTGGGTGTGATACTGAATCGCATCAGATTCTAACAAAGAAATGTTCATATTTGGCATTTGCCTGTAAACTGTTGCAAGGTAACCTGTGGCTGGTGGCCTTGCTGTCTTGATCTGAAGTTGGCTTGACTGGTACAGTGCAGACTGTACAGTGTCTGTTAATATTTGAGCAATCTCAGCACCGGTTGAGTCGTTACTTTTGTTTGTGTGGTTGTTTGTAAGCTTTGCAGATTGCTGCCAGGGCTCTATCTCTAGCAGATAAGTCAGTGTTGCTACCAAAACATGAAACATAGTGATTAGTTGTCATCTCCATCAAACCCTGGAGTGCTTGTGAGTTAATGGTTTGATTGCTCTCATTGCTTGTACAAAGCAATCACCAGGTTATGGATTTGCAGCAGGCATGTCAGATGAATTTCATTTTAACCTGTCAATTATATCGCTATAGGTTTCTTAAAAAAAAAACCCTTCTGTAGCCATTTATCTATCCCAGTTTGTTGTTGGAATTGTGTGGTCTATTTTGGTAGGTGGCTGTCTCCATTTCACTATGACATCTGCTCATGACTTGTACAGCATTTCAACCGTGGTCAAGGAGGTCTCTGATGAAGGGTTTTCAACCTCTTACTCTTTCCACAGATTCCTGACCTGCTGCTGAATGTCTCCAGTATTTTCTGTTTTGTTTGTTCAGATTTCCAGCATCTGCATTTTCTTTTAGATTTTTAAGAATCTTTGATCGGCTGAGGTGCGTTTCAAAGGGAAGGAGTGAAGAGCCATATGGTCTATATTTTTATTGATGACATAGATGGAATTGAGGATGAGAACCCCCTTTTGGGTTTTCGGTGTTCAGGAAAATTAATAAGCCGGACCTCAACTGTAGTAACTGCTAGATTACTCCTGGTGCCACAAGCCAGTGAGTGCAGAATGTGAGGATACTACAGACAGGGAGCAAGGGTCCTGGGCAGTGAATCTGGTTCTGGAGGTGGTAGGACTTGGCAATACATTATGTGCATGTAGTGATGGAAAGAATTGAACACAGCTTGTTGGATGGAAACTAACTAGGAAAATCAGAGTTTGAAATTGGTACGCTGGTTTTGGAAAGCAGAGGAAATAAAGTAAGGGTGAATGAAAACAATGGCAAAATTAGGAAATCTTGGATGACAAAAGTTATTAAATGCTTTATCAGGAAAAAAAGAGGGAGCACATGACAGGTATAGGCAACTACAATCAAGCAAATGTGCAGGGAGAGTAGGAGAGTACTTGAGAAAGAAATTAGTGAAGAGTAGTGGAATCCCAAGTCATTCGGACCAAGAGAGTAACTAGTAAATGATTGGGTCTCCTTAGGGGTAATCTATATATGGAGTCAGGGGAGGTAGGCAAGGTCATTGATTAACACTTTTCACCTGTATTCAGCAAGTAGAAGGACATAGTTCAGAGTAGGACATGTTGATTTTCTGGAGGATGTCTGTATTAAGAGGGTGGATGTGTTAGATATCTTGGAATATGTAAGGGAGGATAAATCCCCAAGGCCAGATGAGGTCTATCCCAGAATGCTATGGGAGGCAAAGTAGTAGATTACTTCATTTGGCCACAAGCCACAAACCAGAAATCTGGACTAATAACTAATGTTATTCCTTTATTTAAAAGACTCAGCAGTGATAAGCCACCTAACTGGAGCAGGTGATCCTTGTGTTTATAGTAGGGAAATTATTGGAGAAAATTTCAAGGGGCAGGATTTGTGTATATTTGGAAAGTCAGGAAATAATCAAGGACAATCAACATGGCTTTGTGTTGGGGAAATCTTGGCTGACTAATTTGATTGAGTATTTTGCAGAGCAAGCAAAGGAGATTGATGATGGCAGGATGGTGGATGTTGTCAAGTTCCCTGGCGGTTAGCAGGCCCAGAATATTAAGGCACATTGGATGTGAAGTGAGCTAGTTTATTGTTTCCAAAATCGGCTTGGGGATGGTGGGTGATGGTGGAAGGTTGTTTTTCTGATGGGAACTCTGTAATTAATGATGTTCTGCAGGGATTGTTTCTGGGGCCTTTGCTCTTTCACGATGTAAGTGACATGGATATGAAAATAAAAGTTTGAGTTAGTAAGTCTGCTGATGGCTTGGAAGAATTTAGTTATGGAGAGAGATTAAATAGGCTTAATATAGGCAAATGGGATTATTGTAGATGGGTACAATATGCAGTATGGACAGTGGGGCTTCATTGTTTCAGTTCTGCCTGACTCAATGATTCTGTAAGGGAACTAGAAGCTAACCAAAGTGAGAGAAGGCCCTTAGACAGCAGTGCAGTGGAAGTGGAAATAACATTGCAAAGGATGGGGAGGAAGAATGTGAAATTTGGGATGAATAATTGCATTTGGAGGAGGCAGGGGAGAAATTGTTTCAACATCATTGAAAGTAGATAAATCACCACCATCTAGTTAAAAAGAAATCCAGGCTAATCCAGGTTAAGAGGTGCAATAAAATAAATAATGGAGACTATAATTTTCCATTCCTTTCTGCCACAGTTGTTGGGTGGAGGATTATTTAAAAAGGAAACAGGTGGTAGACTAAATAATTATTGGCAAGTCTGCAGAAATTTGGTCAAGGGCAAATTAATGGAAAACATCTGGAGCAATAATTTTTGTCATTTAGAACATTAATCTAAAGTTGTCAGCAGGGATTTGTTGTGGGATGGCTGTGCCTGACAGAGTTACAAAAGTTCGAGGTAATATGTTTAATTAGGCCCTTTTGTTTTTGTAACATATGCTTCACACTAATGTTGGGAGCAGAATTTGGAAGTTTGCATAACACAACAAGTTAGATTGATCTTGAGGAATAAAGATACCCAACAACAGTAACATTTTTGTGGATATGTCAGTCGCAATCAGGATCCAATGTGGTGAAGTCTGAGATGGCCAAATGCAGCGATGGATTGATTGCCCCATGTTTAGCAGGATATTTCAAACTATAGAGGAACAGGGTCTTAACAGTGTACATCCACCTGAGATCTGCCGGAAAGTTAAATGATGAACGAAGAGGCAACTGGAATTTCGCTTTAGTGGTTAAGGTGTGGCATACAAGAGCAGGGAAGTTGTCCTTTAATTGTATAAAACATTAGTTGTTTTGGAACAAGATTGTTGGGCGCCATGTTACAGCAAGAAAATAATTGTGATGGAAAATTCAACTGCCTAGCCTAAAATCTTCTAGCCCAGTATTTCTCTTCTGTTCACAAGGCTGTGAGCCACAATGGGGTGGATATGAAGGACCTACATACCTAAAACAGAGTCCTAACATGTAATGATTGTAGGTCATTTGAGAATCTTTCTGTCCATCCAGGACGATGAATGGGAGGGGAATAGTGTTTGCACTGAAATGACCGAACTACTCAGTCCACTAAAGTCAATTTTAGTACCACCTGAATATGCGCTAGAAATATACAACTCTCCAACTAAAGACTGGATCTTCATGGATAGCCTCTTGCACATTTGATCTGAAGTTATGAAAATTCTTCCACTCTGCTAACCTCTTTTGGTAAATCTCTGACCCACAGTGGAAACCTCCTGCCAGAATGAAGATGAAACGATGGAGACCATCGAGGCTGCTGAAGCACTTCTTAACATGGAATCCCCAAATGCCATTTTGGATGAAAAGCGAATGTGTAAGTTTTAGTTCTGGATACAGTTTTTTTGTCTTTCCCTTTGAGCTTCTTGTTTTCCCTGGAGTAATTGTGTGTCCTAATACCAACTGTGCAAAAACAAGATAGCGTGTGGGTAGATTTCTAGCTGGAATCTCCATTTTTGAATATAAATTAGAAATTGCACAGATTTTAATTCAGTTTAGAGATACTGAGTCCACGCCGACCCGTGATCCCCACACACTAACGCTATCCTACACACACGAGGGACATTTTTCAATTTTCACAAGCCAATTAGCCTACAAACCTGTACGTCTTTGGAGTGTGGGAGGAACCCGGAGCACCCGGGGAAACCCTCGCAGGTCACGGGGAGACCATACAAACTTTGCACAGACAACACCCGTTGTCAGGATCAAACCCGGGTCTCTGGAGCTGTAAGGTAACAACCCTATTGCTGCGACACTGTGTCACCCTAATTGTTCATCAGACAGTGTAATATCAGTGCCAAACACGGCATGTTTTACTCATGAAAAATAAATCGTCAAACCAATGTCTTGCCAAAATCTTAAACTTAATTTTGTCCCTTCTCACCGCGTTTTCTGCTTTTTCCTTCTTCCTCCTTCCTGTTTAGTTCATGGATTCACACACCCTTTGGATGGAGTCATCACAGAATCTGTTCAGCAAGTCACTGTCTCATTGGATAAAATCCCTGGTGTCATCAAAAGATATTCATCTCAGATAGCAGCTGATGAAGATGACTCAGCATACGAGTCTCCTCGAATAAACGCACTTAAACAAAGGAAAAAGAAAGGTAAGCTTTTGATTTGTGCAGTGTGTTTACGGGGAAAGAGAAACAACCAGAGATCCTCAAGTGGATATCGTGGGTAATTTCACCATCCTGATTTATATTACCTTACAACTTCTAACAAAGCTGAACATAGGTTTATTGAAACATAGAATACAGGAGCTGTAATTGGCTATTTCGCCCATCATTTAATATGATATGTGACTAATTCACATCTTAATTATTTTTGGTCTGTCCCATTTCTCCTTCTTGCTTTTCGATAGATAGAAATCAATCCTCTTCTTTCCCAAGCCCAGTGATTATGGCAGAGAATTCCACAGGTTCATTTCCATATGAAAAGATTTCTTCCCATCTCAGTCCTCAATGCAGTCCTGAGATGATGACCCTGATTCTAGACCCCACAGTTGGGGGAAACACCCTCACCACATCTGTCTTTCCAGCCATACTGGGGATCCCCTCTAAACCTTCTAAACTCTCTTGTACACAGGCCTAGTCAACTCAATCTCTCCTTATATATGACAGTCCTACCATGGCAGTATTCCGGTGAATCCTTCACTGCACACCTCTGTGGTCAATATTATTTCTTTGATTAGGAAATCAAAACTGCAACTAGATGTTTGCTTTCACCTGCTGATATTTAAGGAAATCCAGGTCACTTTGGACATCAATGTTATCCAATCGTTCACCGCTTAAATAATACCCTGTCTTTCTGTTTTTTTACCTACCAAAATAGATAACAGCAAATATCTATATTCGACTGCATGTGCCATGTATTTGTCAATTCACTGAAAGTACACAAAGGCTTTGAAGTCTCCATGCATCCTCCTCACAACTCAAAATCCCACCCAGTTTTATGACATTGGCAACTGAGCACTTAAAAGTATATCTGAATTTTGCTTCATCTAAGTTATATTTTTCATTCTGGATTAATATACAGATTTTTCAGTAGAAGGGGCACTTTGTCTCTAGTTAAAGTTTAAGTGTGTTAACTTGACTCACTCCTGACCTGTGTTAAGATCAAAGAACGTGCATTTAGGCTGTGTGACCAACACACAATTGTGTTTGTGCAAGTTCATCTCACTGATATTTGTGTGTTGTCCCATCTGGCTTTAATATGTGAAGTTAGGTTTCAAAGGTCTTTTATTGTCACATGTACCAATTAAGGTACAGTGATATGAGAATTACCATACAGCCTTATGGGAAAAAAAAGCAACAAGGCATACAACTACATAAAAGTTAACATAAACATCCACCACAGCGGATTCACCACATTCCTCACTGTGATGGAAGGCAAAAAAAGTCCAATCTTCCTCCTCTTTATTCTCCCGCGGTCGGGGCAGTCAAACCATCCGTCGGGGCGATTGGAGCTCCCGCAGCCGGCGGTCGAAGCCCCGCGTTGGGGCGGTCGACACCCCCGCATCAGAGCGATCGAAGCTCCCTCATCGGGGTGGTCGAAGCTCCCGCTTCAGGGTGGTCAAAACTCTTGCGGCTTGGAGTTCCCAAAGTCGTTCTCTGACCAGAGGCCGCGGGCTCCGTGATGTTAAATCTGCAAGCACCCATGGTTGGAGCTCCGAGGTCGATCCCTGGCAAAGGGATTGCGGGCTCTGCAATATTAAAGTCCCGTAGGCTCCCCGCGGTGGTGCTCTTGAAAGTCGGTCTCCAGCAAAGGCAGCCAACTCCTCGATGTTAGGCCGCAGTGCGGACGGAAATACAATACGGAAAAAAATGGCTTCTCCTTCGAGGTAAGGGATTAGAGAAAGTTTCCCTAAACCCCTCTCCCCCCCTCCCCCCCTCCCCCCCCACCCACCCACCACATAGAACAAGCTAAAGAACACTACAAACATACATTTAACACATACTATTAAAACACAAAGAAAGAAGGCACAGACAGACTGTTGGCGAGGCAGCCATTGCTGGCGCCACCCGGTTGCAGACCTCAATCAGTAAGAGTGCTGTCTTACTCTTTCTGTCTTGAATGCACTTGATTGTCATGACATTAGTTTTGCATTCACATTCAAACAGAATTGCATCACTGAGTTTTAACTGCAACAACAATATGGGACCTCTTGTAAATTGTACTCTGGTGTAGCACGAGACTTGCCATTCAGTCCATGCAAAAGATTTTCAGTAGTGGAATAAAAATTCCCAGATTATTTGTGCCTCATTAAATAAATCAGGTGCCCTTTAGTGATGCTTGTTCTGCCCGTTGTGGAATTCTAATCATGTGGATTTTTTTCCCAAATTGCATTTGCAACTGTTAGTGATGCACTCAGGTGCTGAGTGGCTGTCATGTGTTGGAGCTACTGGAGTGTAAATAGCAGTGTTAAACAGAGGATGCCGAGTGTATGCATAGAATGACGTGATTTGATTTTCCAGGTCGGAAGACGAAACCTTCTCGCCCATCTTCGCCTGTCACAGCTCCACACCTTCCAATTAAAAAGAAAAATAAGGATGGAAAAGGTAAAGCATTATTAGTGTGACAGCTCAACAGTTGCACAAACATCGTGATTTATCTTTCGGTAGCTTTTTGTCTCCTCAGCAAAATGATGTTGTGTTAACACTGAGTGATGGATCTGCTGATAAAGCAAGAAAAATGTTTTTCTTTTGTAATTTGTTGCTGTTCTGTCATTTGTTCATCTCCCTCCCTCCTCCCATCACTCTCTCTCTCCCCCCCACCCCCACCCCCAGATTTCAGCTTTATTGGTTTTAAACTTGAGAACCCACAACAAAATGCATTTTCTGCAGAATAGAAAGAAATGATGAATTGTAATGTAATTGTATTGATGAATTGTATTGTAATGAATTGTAAGCATTGTAATGTTTAGCATTGTAATTTTCGTTTAATGTGAAACTACAGGTAGATCTGCTATAATGCAATAGTTAAGCTCCTAAAAAAACTCAGCTTGTTCAAACTCACATTATAAAAGCAATTGTGTCAAAGGGTGTCAGAGGTTATGGGGAGAAGGCAGGAGAATGGGATGAGGGGGAGAGAGATAGATCAGGCATGATTGAATGATGGAGCAGACCTGATGAGGGTTAGGGGCTAGAAAGTATCAGACTTGCAAGAACAATTTATTTTCCCACAGGATTGTCAAAAATAAAGATTTTTAATCACAATAAATTTATTTTTGTTACTTCGGGTTAAAAATACCAAAGGCTGCATCTTACATTGTGTGTCATTGTACAAGTGTGAATAGAAGCGATTCTTGTCAATTCCAATGACCACCTATGGTGAAACTGACAGATTGTGTTCTTAAGAGACAGTGGTGTCTGTTAATTCAGGTCACGTCATGCAAATCATGTTCCTTAATTGATCACTTGGATTAAATGCAAATTGTGTCATAGAAACACATGTTGTAGCAGAATCAGCTGTAACTTAAATTTCTTGCAGGTCTGGCCTTGTTCTAACATGGCGTGGTAGTCAAAGCTGACAACCTCACAATCCCAGTGACCCTTCAGTGCTGCTTTTGTGGAGTCCGCACCTGCTCCCTGTGCAGTTCCCCTGGGTGCTCCAGTTTTCTCCAAAATCCCATTTTGAGGTTAATTGCCACTTGTAAATTACGTCAAGTGTAGGTAGCGGTAGGAGAATTGGGGAGTAAACAGGCACGTGAAAGAGAAATGCTGGCACCTGAAAGAGAAATTAGAAATTCAAGTAATTTTACGAATGCATTGTGTGGCAGTCGCATTTGTTTGTGGGATATCCTGGTCAGTGTGAGAGTAGTGACCTCATTGATGGCGGTAAATTTTAATGAGTAAGTGTTAGAGAGTGTTATTATCACAGAAATGGGACTTTGGCTCACCACATCCACACAGATTTTTTTGCCCTTCCACATTAATATTATTTTCCCCAATTGAATCCACATCCTTCTATTCCTTGCCTGTTCACGTGCCCATCCAAATATCTCAAATATAGTCAAAGAATTACAGCAGTGAAACAGGCTCTTCTCCCCAACTTGTCCATGCTGACCAAATTGCCTGCCTAAACTAGTCTCATTTGTCTTTGTTTGGCCTGTATCCCTCTAAACCTTTCCTTTCTAATTAACTATTCAGTGGCCTTTTAACCCTTGTAATTGTTCTACCACCTGCTCACCACCTTCTGTGTGAAAATGATGCTCTTCAGGTCCCCTTTAAATCTTTCCTCTCTCACCTTAAATCCATATCCTTTACCCTCGGAAAATGACTGACCATTCACCTTATCTATGGCCCTCTTGATTTTATAAACCATTAAGGATCCTCCTCGGCCTCCTTTGCTTCAGGAAAAAAAAAATCAGTAGCCTATCCAGTTTTTCCTTGTAACTCAAGCCTCCAGTCCTGGTAATATTCTTGTAAATCCCTTCTGCACCATTTCTGGCTTAATGACCTAATTCCTATTGCTAAGTGACCAGAACTGCACACAATATTTCAACAGTGAAATCACCAACATCTTCAACAATTGCAAAGTGACATCCTGACTCTGCACTCAATGCCCTGATCAATGAAGGCAAGCATGCCGAATGGTGCCTTCACCTCCCTGTCTTCCTGTGTCGCCACTTTAAGGGAACAGTGTTTTTGTATCCCTAAGTCATTCCGTTGGACGATACTGTATGGGGTCCTGCCATTTATTGTGTAACCCAGCCCCGATTTAACTAACCAAAATGTGTCAGTTTACACTTATCTGAGTTAAATTCCATCTGGCATTCTTCGGTCCACTTTTCAAGTTGATATAGATCCTGTTGTAATCTTAGTAACCTTCTTTACTCTCTACTATACCACATTCCTTCTATCCAGAGATGCTGCCTATCCCGCTTTGTTACCCCAGCATTTTGTGTCTATCTTCAGTGTACATCAGCATCTGCAGTTCCTTCCTACACATTCCTTCCTTCCCACAAATGTTAATGTCATCCACAAACTTACCAACTGTTCAACTTACATTTTACATCCAACTCGTTAATGTAGATGACAAACAACAGTGAGTACAACCAAACCCAGGTGCTCTATAGCGTTCCGCTAGTCACAGGCCTCCAATCTGGAAAAACAACCCTCTACTTTCCAGCCTCTGACTCCAACCACCAAGCCAATTGTATTGAATTGGCTAGCCCAACTCGTTCAGGTGTTCTAACCTTCCGTGCCAGCCTACTTGTCAAAGGTCTTGTTAAAGTCCATGTAAACAATATCTACAGCCCTGCACTTTTCAGTCCTTTGATAATTTCTCCAAAAAACTCAATCAAGTTTCTGAGAAGTGATTTCCCTCACATAAAGCCGGCCATGCCTTTCCAAATCCATGTAGATCCTGTGTCTCAGAATTCCCTCCTCTAGCTCTCCCGCCACTGATGTTAAGCTTGCCTTTCACTGGCTTTATCTTGCAACCTTTTTTAAATAAAGGCACAACATTAGCCACACTCCAGTTTTTTAGTACCGCACCCATAGCTGAGGTGATGCAAGTATCTCTCCTGGAGCTCAAACAATTTCTTCCCTACTTTCTCACAATGTTCTTGGGTACATTTGGCCAGGCCAGGGGATTTATGCATGCATTTTTAAGATCACCAAAACCTCTTTTGTAATGTGAATATGTTACAAGGCATCGCTATTATCTTCCCTGAATTTTCTAGCTTCCACAACCTTCTCTATGGTAAAAAGAAACAAGATATTAATTGAAGACCTCATTAATCTCCTGTAGCTCCACAAGTAGATAAAACATTGATCCTTAAGGGCTACTATTCTCCCCCCTCATTCATATTTTTGCTCTCAATGTACATAGAATTTCTTGGGATGCTCCTTTAACTCATCTGCTGCAGCTGTATCATGTGTTCATTTTGTCATCCTGATTTCCCTCTTAAATATACTACACTCTCTGTAAACCTCAAGGCACTTGCTTGATCCCAGTTTCCTACATCTGACATATGCCTCTTTTTCCCAGACCAGAGCCTCCTCAAGGGTGCTCTAATCCTGCAAGCTCTGGCTTTCACTCTAACAGGAACAAGCTGCACTCTGAACTTTCCATCTTACTTATTAAAGCCTTCCATTTTCCCGACGTCCCTTTACCTACAAACAGCCTCTCCAAGTCAACTTTTATAAGTTATTTCTAATGCCATCAAAATTAGTCTTGACCCAATTTAAGCTAAGCAGATGTAAATTTATGGGCAACCCTTCGGCCTTGGCCCTTTGGCTCACCGAGTGCACTGACCAAAGATCAGCCGTACACTAGTTATATCCTACACATTAGGGACAATTTAGGTTATTTAGGTTCGACACGCTCAGCAAACAGGAGGGCAGCTGAGCCCCATTTTACTAACCATATAGGGGCTACAGAGCAATCAAGTCCTTCAGCAAGGACTGACAGATGTGTCCAGAGTTTCTGTTACTATGTCTTCATCTGCGCAGACAATCAGGTAACAATGAGTTTTACTGTAATAATAATGGTTTGTAGGTTATTTGGTTTCTGTTAGTTGTTCCCAGTATGTTGGAAAGTGGGAAGAAACCGGAGCGTGCAGAGAAAACCCACACGGTCACAGGGAGAATGTGCAAAGTCTGTACAGACAGCACCCGTAGTCAGGATCAAACCCGGATTACTGGCACTGTAAGGCAGCAACTCGACCGCTGCATGACTGCGCCACCCTGCTGAATCTCTGTTTTCTGTCATTACTACTAAGAATTCCATAGGTCATTGTTATATTGCCAGCAACAAAGTAACACGCACAGCAACCTGTCTTCTATTTCTTATATAAAATATTCAGGACCTTTTCTTGCCAAAATCAGTAAACCAAATGGAGTCTAGAGTAGGTGCTTAGTTTTAATCGAACCAGTGGCACACTATTTACTTAATATTTCATCCAAGGAGCCAATAAATTATTGGATAATGAAATGATTTCAAGGTGTGAGATTTCTGTAACAAAAAATCAATGGATATTTTATTGCGAATAAAATAACTTTCTCAAAAGTCCAGGGATTCGAGGCAGTGCTAGTTAGTCAGGAGGTGAATGTTAGCTTCAGCTTCTTTACAAATACAGAAAATGGGAACAGGTTGACCAAGCGTGAAGATATAATTGAGAAACGTTGGAAGGGCCAATCCTGAATTATTTTTGATAAATCCTTGCAAAAACTATGCTGCACTTAAAAAAATGTGTGCCTTGACCATTGCCTTTGTTTTGCACAGTTTGTTGTGTGTGATAATAAAATGGCGATGCTCATCCATTTCTCTCACCTTTTCCCTTTTCCAGGGAACACTATTTATCTCTGGGAGTTCCTGCTGGCTCTCTTGCAAGATAAGAACACTTGTCCAAAGTATATCAAGTGGACGCAGAGAGAAAAGGGTATTTTTAAGCTTGTGGACTCGAAGGCAGTGTCAAAATTATGGGGAAAGCACAAAAATAAACCAGATATGAATTATGAAACAATGGGCAGAGCCCTGAGGTGAGTAAGACTTCACCTTACAAATTGGTCAAATTGGGCTGGTTAGATCACTCTGTAATAGTTGAATTATTGCATTGTCTATCCTGGTATTTTTTTAAAGCATTATTCAGGCCAGGTCCTAATGAACATTTCTGGCCTGTTTCCATTATCTTATAATATAAGGTGACGAGTTAAATTCTGAATGGCCATTGTTCCTTTTAGATATTACTACCAGAGAGGGATCTTGGCCAAAGTAGAAGGTCAACGGCTGGTGTATCAGTTCAAAGAGATGCCCAAGGATCTGGTGGTTATTGATGATGACTCAGCTGAGCATGTCACACCTAACCTGATGACCTCATCAGATCATTCATTGCCGACGAAGAGGAAAAATGCCACCCATGGAATCCTCCAGTTGCAGAATGCAGGCAATGTGGCAACTGTACCACAGTCAGTGCTGGTGCAGCATGTTAAGCAACAGCACACAGCGTCGCTGATTCAACCCACGCAGAAAAGAGGAGGGGAGCTCGGCAACATCTTAACAACCATACATGGGCTACAGGGCAATCAAATCTTTCAGCAAGGACTGCCAGATGTGACCAGAGCTTCTGTAACTATGTCTTCAGCTGCGCAGACGATCAGGTAACAGTGAGCTTTATTGTAACAGGTATGATTTGCAATTCAGGAAGCTCTTTCACTTTGCATTGATGCTAAATGTAATGTTACACCACCCTCAAAGTTTATTGACTTTTTCTTCCAAAATCATTACAAGAAGTGAACTTTGGGTGGCGGTGCTCTTTCTAACTTTATTTGGTTTCCAAAAAAATGTTCAATATGTTGACCCAATTTGTCCACAATTGACATTCTCTTATAATTTAACAAGCAAACTCTGGGTATCTTTCTAAAACCTAAACTCCCCAGACCAACACTCTACATACAGACACATCAAATTGATATAATAAGGTGAAGGAGGAATTCATTGAATGTAAGCAAGATGGGTTTCTAAAACATTTCATTGAGGGACCAACTAACTAACTAATTTGGATCATGTATTGTGCAATAGAAAAAGGAGATAATTAATAATCTTGTGGTCAAGGGAATTTTATGGAAGTGTGACCGCAATTACATTTTACATTGAGTTTGAACATAATGTAGTCCAGTCCAGTCGACTTTATTATCATGTGCACAATGATGTACAGGCTTAGGAACATTTTGCTGCAGTGGTACGTCGACTATGACAAACACACAGAAATATAAATTCTACACAACAATGAAAAGAAAAACTCTGCAAATAAAACAATAGTGTGAAAATACACAATTAGAAAACAAGTTCATGGTAGTGCAAGAAGCGGTCCGTAGTATTCCGTTCGGATTAAGGGTGTGCGGATCGGTTGAAGAACCTGATGGTTGTCGGAGAGTAGTTGTTCCTGAAACGAGTGGTGTGTGACTTCTGGCTTTTGTGCCTCCTGCTCAATGATGCCAGCGAGAAGAGGGCATGGCCCAGATGGTGGAGATTCTTGATGATAAATGTCACTGGCTAGAGACAGTGCCTCATTTAGCTGCTTTCGATGGTGGAGAGATCTGTGCCCGTCATCTGAATCCACCACATCCTGCAGCCTCTCTTGTTTCTGTGCATTGGAAAAGCTGTACCAGACCATGATGTAACCAGTCAAACTAGGGTCTTCAATCTAAACAAAACTATGGAGGATGAGTTGATTGTGGATTGCTTGAAAGATTGCAATAAAGGATATGACAGTAAACAGAAAGTGGTTAGTATAATAATAAAAAAAGATGATTTGCAAATGAAAAACTCCTTTAAGGCTCAATAATAAAACAGGAAAATTGGTCCATTCTTGGTCAAGAGGAGAAATTAAAGATAGTATGATATCCAAGAAAGAGACTTTTAAAGTTTTTGTAAATAAGATTAATTGTGAGGGTTGTGACTATTTTGGAACTTGTTTAAGACGAATCAAGAAATTGATGCAGTAAAATATAATTTGAGAGAAAACTGCTGAGGGACATAAATTTAAAAAACTGACCCAAGATGTTTTATTGTTATGTAAAAAAGAAACGATCAGTGAAGACAAATGGGGATTCCTTCCAGGCATTGAGGGGAGACTTTACAATAGGGAGTAAGTAAATGACAGAGAAATCAAATGCTGCAGATGTATAAAAAGAACCTGATGATCTACGTCCAAGAGGATGGAACAAATTGATAATTAGAGATAGTGAATGCATTGAATATCGTCTTTTAACATTCTATAGATTTGGAATTATTCCTACAGATGTGACCCCAATTATTAAAAAGAGAGAAAGAAAAAAAACTAGGGAACTATAGACCAATTTAATCAGCATCACTGGTCTAAAATGGACCTGGAAAAGAATAATTGGATTTAGCAAAGTCAGCAAGGATATTAGAAAGGGAAATCATGTTTCACTAACCTGTTTGAATTCCTTGAGAATGTGTCTCGTAGAACAGATAAGGGAGTACCAGTGGATGGGGTGCATTGATTTTTTCGGAAAGGTTTCGATGAGTTTCACCACTAGAGGTCTTTTAATAAGGTTGGAACACCTAAAATTGGAATTAATGAACTGAATTAGGACAGTACAATGTCAGGTGCTTGGCCCTTGCTGTTCACCTCCTATATAAACAATTTGATAAGGGATGAGATTTGTTGCCAAAACAAAATTAAATTAGACTGTGAGTGGTGTGGAAAAGTTTTTTAAAA
Organism: Rhinoraja longicauda; assembly: GCF_053455715.1. Lineage (NCBI taxonomy): Eukaryota > Metazoa > Chordata > Chondrichthyes > Rajiformes > Arhynchobatidae > Rhinoraja > Rhinoraja longicauda. Next base: position 18,179,587 of record NC_135967.1, read on the forward strand.
AGCTTCAAGAAGACAAGCTAAGTGTGTGAGAACATGGCAGAAAGAATGCAATGTGGACAAATGTGATGTTTATTCATTTTGGTGCATTTCATGACATTTAATATGGAGCTGCAGCGAGCATTTAGGTCAAAGGGAATGTTAGCTTTTATTGCCCTCAAATTTGGATTAATTAGCATATTTTTAATTCAGAGCTGCTGTCAGCACATCCCCTTACCAAACATGAATGCATGACTTACCAGTCTGTCGTCTAAATCATTTGCAAGTACAGGGAGTAGTTAAAGCCTTGAAGGGCACCTAATTTCATCTGCGTCTTAGTTTCCTGTTGACTGGTTGTGCTAGCGATAACAAGATGCTGAATGAATGTTTTCTTCTTGCCTCGAACAGGACAATAAGCGTCCCAAGCCAGGTTCCTATGGTGATGACTTCTGGTACACATGCTGTCGGTACTTTGATGTTGCAGACTATACCACTTACTACCGGAACAGACCACTGTCCTTCCAAAATTATTTTACGTGCCATTCCTTGTTCAGAAGGATCTAAGGAAACTGTCACAATCCAGGCCACATTGTCTCCCACAACAAATGGATTAGGCTTAAGTGAGGCCCAACAGGCCCAGGTCATTGCCACCAGTCTTTCATTATCTGATGGTGGATTTCAGACAGTCATAAATAATTATGTACAACCTTCCCTTGATGGCATCACACAACTGGTGACCCTCAACAGCGATGGTCAGCCTGTGGTTGCACACCGTCCAGGGAGTGTAATTGCCACGGTGCTTAAACCACCCGAACATATTCTGGACACTTCTGAATTTCAAGGTATGGTCACTAGTGCCATCATTCCCAGAATGATGGAAGAGCCTGGACCTCTAGTGGACGACGAGCCCAACTATCAGCACCTCAACACTGTGCTGCTGAGCAATCCCAATGGTATCGCGACGTCTGTCATAAAGATGGAAGGAATAGACAGACACTTTGAAACTATCGTTCAAGGCTCTGAGAACCTCAACAGTTCATTGTCACAGAGCCTGAATTGTGCTCTCACTCCTGTGGTGAAACTGGAAGCCAATGAAGAATGCTCATTATCAACCCTGCACCCGGACCACAAACATGATCAAGATGACACTCTCCTGGATACGGATCTCCACGATACCATGCCATTTCTAAAACTGGATAATTCCCAGACATTTTCACATGCAACAAGCTTGCTTTACTACCCCAGTAATGTGACTCCTTGTCTAAGTGCCATATCCACTCCTGCAATGGTTAAAACAGAGCCGACAGATCTATAAATAATGTAGAAAGCAATATCATCTGTATCTCTCACATGTTGGACTGGCGTTTGCCCTGTCTAGGATTGTAAATAAGCAGTTATTGATTCAGAATATTTAATACTGTGTCCAGGCCATCATTGTTAGTCACAATTTGAAAGAATGTCATTTTAGATCTAAGCATCAATACCAGAGAAGTAATCAAGGGACCTAAATGGTGCAATGATTTTCTAGTCATAAGTTTTGATGCAAGTTCGAAACTTCACATACACTTTTCTTCTCCCTTTGTCCATCTTTATTGTTCTTTGACTGTATAATCAAAATTATTTAGATGCGCCTTGAACTCAAGTTCCGATGCTCTTCATAATAATTACCATCTAGGTCAATGCTAAGCAGATGTTTCAGTAAGGGTTAGATTAAGTAGCTCAATGTGACCAATTAAACATGGGGTAGTCACCTTTAAAGCTTACTGAACCTTGTGGTGACTAGTTGTCCAGGAATTGAACCACCACCTCATGGTTTAGTTCCAAAACCAGCCTGAATGAAAGTTGCACAAAAATAAAATGCTGCAGATGATGGAGATCTGAATTAAATACAGGGCTGGAAATACACAATGGATCAGGTAGCATCTGTGAAGAGAGAAACAGTTGATGTTTATGATCACTCTTCATTGATCTGAATCATGAACTTGGCTTCTCCCTCAAAAGATGCTGATGGAATGTAAGTGAATTGTACTGGAGTTTTAAGGATCGGTGTCAAGAGGCGGAAATCTAATTCAACTTTCTCTGCCATACCATAGTTTTCAATCCTGTGATGTGCCTGGAAATAAACAATTCACTGTTGTCCAAAGAATTCCCGCAGTTAGGCACACCCTCTTGAAAGCGGTGCATTAAGTTAAATTGCTTGATGGTACAGCTTTTTTTAATATCTTCCTCCCCCAACATATCATGCAAAAACAGTGAACATTGTCCATCTTCAGTAAGCACACAACTTAGCTTGTACCAGCCGAAGCACAATTATGTCTCCTTCGCTCTAACATAGCCTATTTATGTTTTTTTTGTAAACCTTGTTTTGGAATTATGTTTTCTTATCAGAAATTTGACATTTAGGAAATAATATTGAATGTAATTTTAGCTTACCATGAAGATGGGATGACAAACCACAAAATGAATATTTTATATCTAAATTGCTAATTCCTTGTAGAATAATTGCAGAATATTATATTTTCATATGTGATATGAAAAGAATTCTTCAGGAAAAAAAAATGTGAACTTGGGATATTTTGTAAAAGGTTTTTGTAAATATTTATCTTTGATAATTCAAAATGTATACATTTTCTGATGCTACACAATTTCCTCTTGGGCTCTGTTTTTGACCAGCTTCCTATCAGTTTATCATTGGTTATAGCATTGTTATTTGGATGCTTCATCTGATGCAGAGGTCTATATTGATACTGCACCATCTCAAGAAAAAAAGCCACTTGGGAGAGTGAGATTTCCTTGAAAAAATAAAAACAATTTATTTTACAAATTGTTTTAATTGGACATTTATCTTTTTTGTTTTTCAAATTGTTATATTTTGCATATGCTTTGAAAAACATGTTTGGAATTTGCAGCTTTCACCAGAGCAGCCCATTGTATCTGGAACATATTCATGTTCTCCAGAGATGCTGTCTGACTCCAACACTTTGTGTCTTTCTTTGCAAGCCAGCATCTGCAGTTCCTTGATTCTATAGTTGGAATTGTCATCTGCTTTATCAACATCTCATTCTTTTTCCAGTGAGCAATTGCAGCACGTCAGTTATGTGGGCCGCCGATTTATTATCTAATATCTGTTACCCAATTTGAAATTAATTTTATTGGAAGGATCTAGTGCAAGGAATTTAGGTCACCCGAGCAAACCACGTCACAGTGTTCCTCTTTAACCAATTGAAGAATGTAGAGAACCAGAAAATATAAGTTGCAATATTTCAATTCAACGTTAAACTAAATACAGAAACGAAAACAGAGAGGAAAAGAAAGCATTGAAAGAAAAATGAGCTAAATGCCAACTTTAATTAAAATCTGAAGGAATGAGTTCAGGTGTGAATTTTCAGTATCAGTTTATTTTACAGTTATTAAGATTTGTTATTTCATTAAAACTTTCGTATACTTTTTAAAACTTGTTTAGTGGATTTCACATTAATGCTTTTTGTTTTTAAGAGTTTTTTGTTTTCTTAATGGAGAGCATCCAGACTAGGAGAGGACCTTAGCAAGCAACTTCCTAGTTTCCCCCATTTAATTGCTTGCCTGTGATCATTGCAATTTGATGCACAATTTACATGCCTCATAAAGTTGAGGATTGGTGCCGCAAAATTTGAAACAACTTTGTTCTCAATTTTGCAGGCATTACAATCATTGATACAGTCAGCAAGACCAGTTTCTAACCAATCCCATGTTCAGCACAGTTGGACAGTCCTAGCCTTTTGTTTAGCTGTTTTTCCCTGTCATTTCTGCTATTTCACACCATGGTTTTCTTTTTGTATCACATCCCCACATCTCGCTGTTCCAGATGTCAACTTCTCTACATCGGCGAGACCAAACGCAGGCTCGGCAATCGTTTCGCTCAACACCTTCGCTCAGTCCGCCTTATCCAACCTGATCTCCCGGTGGCTCAGCACTTCAACTCCCCCACCCACTCCCAGTCTGACCTTTCTGTCATGGGCCTCCTCCATTGTCATAGTGAGGCCCACCGCAAATTGGAGGAACAGCATCTCATATTTCGCTTGGGCAGCTTACACCCCAGCGATATGATCATTTATTTTTCAAAGTTCAGATAGTTCCTGTGTCCCTCTCTTTCCCCTCCCCCTTCCCAGTTCTCCCACTGTCTTCCTGTCTCCAACTATATCCTTTCTTTGTCCCGCCCCCCCCTCCCCTGACATCAGTCTGAAGAAGGGTCTCGACCCGAAACGTCACCCATTCCTTCTCTCCTGAGATGCTGCCTGACCCGCTGAGTTACTCTAGCAGTTTGTGATTCCCACATTCAATGTCTCCCTCTTTTAATTCAGTTTAATAGATTCAGCTTTCACTTGTTATGTGCTCACTCAATGGTCTACTGGATAAGTGCATTCTCTCCTTGCTTTGTGTGCAGACCAATTAGTTTGTAGATTTGATCCTGGCTCTTTGCTAAGCTGACTGATTTTAACTCTCTTGATAATTGATGCTATAACCTACTTGCATGTTAGATTGATTTCCATCCAGTGACCCACTGCTGAGAAATACGTGCTGAAGGTCAACCAGTGGTAAATAAACCAATGCACATTAAATAGCTTTGTTGCTTTCCAGGCAGAAGGTTGTGTTTCTAAATCCCACTCGAGACAAACACCGAATCTGGGTTGCACTTACACATATTGAAACAGGACTACATCACAGTCAGAGGTATTGTATTTCCGATAAGATAATAATCAGGCTGGTGAGTAAGAAAACATGACCTTTTTTGAAAAAGAACAAAGGCGTTCCCCCAGGTTTTCTTGACTTTGTGGTATAAATATTATTTGTTTGTTATCCAACACCAGGCGATCTGATCATCCATTTCATTGTTTTTTTAATGGGAATTTTGTCTTTAATTTAGCTGGTACATTGACTTCTTGACCCCAAGGATCTACAGATCATTGGATGAAGTGCTTTTGGACTGGAGGTATATGAATACACATCCTCCTCTTTTCCCTTCAGCTGTTGGACCTGATTATGATATTGTTTTTCTTAGTAAAACCTACCTCTTGTAGGCCTGTAAGTGAACAATGGTCATTTGAGCGTAGGGCAGGAAGGGGCTACTAACATTCATTGTCGACATGTTAGCTAAAAGCAAAGGAAAAATGAAAATGCCGGAAATAAAGTGAGGCAGCTTCTGTGAGGCAAGAAACAAGGAATGTAACAGATCAAACATCTTTCGTGTGTAGGAAGGAACTGCAGATGCTGGTTTAAACCAAAGATAGACACAAAAAGCTGGAGTACCTCAGCGGGACAGGCAGCATCTCTGGAGGGAAGGAATGGGTGATGTTTCGGGTCGAGCCCTATCTTCAGACTCATCTTTCATGTGTCTAATTTATCTGATGTCATGTCATTGACTTGAAACATTAGCAGCTTCCTTCTCCACGGATGCCATCTGCTCTGAATATTATTGTATGGAGAACTGGAAAGTGGGGAAAGAAATGATGAATGGGTGAACCTTGACCACCAGACTACTCTCAGATTTCAACGAGGGCATTTGATAGTCGATCACACTTTGACATGAAGGCACAAGTAGGGCCAACTGAAAATGAGCACGTACCTAAATTGGCCCAGGTATATCGTCTTTATTATGGTGGTCATTTATAAAATATGAATAAAAAATTGCAGATGCCAGAAATTAAAATAAAAGCAGAAAATGATACAAATACTCAGCAGGTCAGTCTGCATGTGTGGAAAATGAGGCCTGACCTGTTTAGGATTTCCAGCACTATTTGCTTTTATTTTATTATAAAATAAGAATGTTTGTCATGAATGACTGAGTATAAAGTTTCTCTAAAGGTTTGTAGTACTCCAGAACACCTAATCATTCCATTCTGTTCTAACGACAAAAGTCTTCATAACCTTTTACTGAAGGTTGATTGGGACTATAGATCCCCAAGCATTGCCTTGACAAGAAGTAAACCAATGCTATAATTCTGGGAACTGCATCCTGCAAAAATATCTCGTGAGACTAAACCGCTGCCACAGTCTTTCCTACTACAAGCTCTATTAAACTACACAGTTGGTCTACACCCTGCTTCTATTTGATTACTGAAATGAATGTCATCGTTTTTTGTAGTTCAAAGCAAAGCCTACTAAACACAGTAGGCATTCCTGAGTGGTATTTTAAACATTGTAGCTTTGTTCAGGGAGATTAATCTTGTAAGAGTGCTGCAATGTTTGAAAACAATCCTCTAACAAGCCATTTTCCTTCAGTGTTAAACGTTACTTAATCTGAAGCCATTTTACACAAAGCAGATGTTAATGCAGTCTTCGGGCTAGTTTGAAATGTTCAAAGATTTATATTATAGGCATCGATAGCACTTTGTAAGGATCTACAGTTTGTTAAATATCTTGAAACTATTCTGACTAGACTCAAACTGATTTAAATGTCACCCAATTGAAGCATGTCTAGTTTTATTTTATTTTTGCAAAGGTTACTGCTCATGCGCATTCTTTTGACTTAAACTCATTATGATTTTTTTTAAACTTTCTTTTTGACTGCAGTATTTGAATTTTCCTCCCCTCCGGCCTTTCTGCTGAAGCTCAAAGTCTGATGCCTTATCCTTCTAGACTCAAAAGTATTCATTTAAGAAAACACTCCAGATCATTTCTATTTAAAACAGAATCAAATGGACCCAATGGCTGACCAGCCTTCAAGTACCCATAGATATTAATCCCATTTTCCATGACTCGCTCCATAACCTTCTCTGCTATGGTGATTAATGTGCTCTAGATATATCTGAAGTATTAGGAGATTCTCTCTCCCCACAACCTGCTCATAAATATGCACTTCATCATCACATACACTGATGTACTTGTAGTCAAAACATTTGTACATTAAGGGATGTTCATTTGCAAGCACCATATAACCATGTCTTCCAGTACAATGTGTACAAAGAAGCTTTGATGCATGCTGACTTTATACAGTAGCCTGCCCCCTTAACCTACAATAGATATTGCTTGCGTGACTACAACAGGCGCTTCTGGACTTTGTGATGTGCATGTTAGCAAACATCATTTATGGGTAGGTCCTTCTGCTGGGAGACCACCAGATATCACAAAGACCACCAAATATCACAAAGCTCATTTGGGCAGCGCAGTGGTGTAGCTAGTAGTGCTGTTGCCTCACAGCACCAGAGATCCGGGTTCGATCCTGGTCTTGGTTGCTGTCTGTGTGAAGTGTTCACATTCTCCCTTTGACCACTGGGTTTCTTCTGGGTTCTCTGATTTCCTCCTACATCCCAAAGACATGTGGGTTTGTAGGTTAATTGGCTTCTGTAGAATTTCCCCTGGTGTGTAGGAAATGGATGAGAAGTTGGGGTAATATAGAGCTAGTGTGAATGGGTGATTGACGGTCAATGTTGTGCTCAGTGGGCCGAAGGGCCTGCTTCCATGCTTTATCTCTAAAATTAAAAAGAAACTGATGCCAGACCGTGTAAGCATTTCCAGGAGCAGCCCATAGCATCGAGAGCTGTGTTATCTAGCTGTGGATCAACCAGGATAGAATGCCACAATTAGTAGTGTGGTTGCCTTACAGCTTATTTGCACATTCTTGCTTTTGCCGTGTGGATTCCCTCCAAAATCTCCATGTTGGTAGGTTAATCGGATAATCTGGATATCCCCGAGTCTGTAGGTGAATGATAAAATCTGGTGAAGATAGATGGAAATCAGGGCAGAATAGGTCACAGGAAAAATTAGCGTGGGAATGGGATTTATCTGTGAGTGGACTTAGACATGACGGGACAAATGGCCTCCCCTGTTGTAAGAAAATGTAGAAATTAGTGCTAACATCCATCTCTTCTCACTAATAATGAACAGGAGCACTTCATGTCCTTAAGCTTTAAACAAAAAGACTGCATGCTCAATTGAATGCACGTTCCTCCAACCAGAAAATACAGCAAGGGTAATGACTTTTGTCTTTTTGTAATCCAGGCTGTTTCCACACTGTATGACTCTATGACTCTAAGCTAGATTTTATGTGTACCATTTCTTGCTAGTGTACAGTACAATCTAGCAGTTTATTATAATCTGTGTCGCTTTATTACTATATCTTGGTTTCAAAAATATGTAATAGATAAAAATGAAGATGCATCACTTGCAATTGATAAACTAATCTATGATATTACATTAAAAAAAAAGGAAAAATATTTAAAATCAGGATAAAATTTAAAGTATGAAAAGAAAAAGGAGATGCAGTTAGAGTTCAAGGTGTAAATTGCGAGATCACTATCACATTCGATTTGCTGAATAAAATATTAGAATCCAGTCCCCTGTGTTGGAGCACTGCTGGCCAGGTGCTGTTAGCTTGGATGAAAACAGGCTGAATATAAACTTGTCTTGGAAAAGGATGATATGTTGTGGATGATAGAGGAACACACTGCCAAAGTGAGAAGCCCAAAACAGATAAAGAGAAGGGCAAACCGTAAGGGTTCAAATAATGGGAGAATTGCTGGTCTTTCCTTGAGGTATCTGCTATAGTGATCTTCAGTTCCCATGAACAGTCATCCCTGGAGTTTGCTCCTACAAAATGGCTTTGGAATTTATGCATTGAAGGCGTGCAACCTCAGTTCCAGCTGCAGTATTTTTACCAGTGTACAATCAATTGGCAGGATTCAGAGATAACATGGTTCAGGGAATCTGTGACTCTTTTCCCCAAGGATGCCCCAACTCTTTGCACTCTTATACATGTTCCATCACGGTGACATTTCCATTTCTTGAGCTACTTAGGGACTTAAACTGGTGAAGCAATATTCCACTTTCTTTCAGATTTGCTTTGGGCCACAACCAAATCCATGACCCAATAGCAAAAGACAATATTGTAACACGCTATCTTATCTATCTGCAGTTTAGTATTTTTCTTCATATAGATTGCAACCTATTAAAATGAAAAACATGCCAACAGGAGTGGAATTATCATATCATAGACATGCACAGCACTGAATGAGCCCTTGCAGTCTGCCTTGTCCATGCTAACCATATAGCCTATCTACACTAATCACATTTACCTGTGTGAAGCCCGTATCCCTCTACTTTCCTATTCAAGTAAATCTCAAAATGCTTTTTTAATGTTGTAACTGTACACTGATGAGCCAAAACATTATGACCACCTGCCTAATATGCAGTTGGTCCTCCATGTGCTGCCAAAACAGCGCCGACCCGCCGAGGCATGGACTCTACAAGATCCCTGAGGGTGTCCTGTGGTATCTGGCATCAAAACAGTAGCAGCAGATCATTCAAGTCCTGTAAGTTGCGAGGTGGTGCTGGATGGATCGGACTTGTCGATCCAGCACATCCCACAGATGCTCAATTGGATTGAGATCTGGAGAATTCGGAGGCCAGAGCAACACCGTGAACACTTCATCATGTTCCTCAAACCATTCCCGATCAATGTGTGCAGTGTGGCAGGGCGCATTATCCTGCTGAAAGAGGCCACTGCCATTGCGGAATACTATTGCCATGAAGGAGTGTACCTGGTCTGCACCGATGTTTAGGCAGGTAACACGTGTCAAAATTGACATCCACATGGCCGGACCCAGGGTTTCCCAGCAGAACATTGCCCAGAGCATCACACTCTCACCACCGGCTTGTCGTCTTCCCACAGTGCATCCTGGTATCATTATTTCCCCAGGTAAACGGCACACACGTACACGGCCATCCAAGTGATCTAAAAGAAAACGCAACTCATCAGACCAGGCAACCTTCTTCCACTGCACCAAGGTCCAGTTCCGAAGCTCGCATGTCCAATGTAGGTGCTTTTGACGGTGGAGTGTGATCATAGGCACTTTGACCGGTCTGCGGCTACACAGCCCCATATCCAGCAGGGTGCGATGCACAGTGTATTGTGACACATTCCTCCCGTTACTACCATTAAAATTTTCTGTGACTTGTGCCACAGTAGACCTTCTGTCGGTTCGGACCAGACGGGATAGCCTTCGTCGCCCCGGTGCATCGATGAGCCCCGCACCCTGTGGCCGGTTTGTGGTTTGTCCCTCCTCAGACCACTGTCGGTAGGTACCACTGCTGACCGGGAGCATCCCACAAGCCTTGCCATTTCAGAGATGTTCTGACCCAGTCGTCTGGCCATAACAATTTGGCCCTTGTCAAAGTCGCTCAGGTCTTTACTCCTGACCATTTCTCCTGCATTCAACACATCAACTTTAAGAACTGACTGCACTTGCTGCCTAATATATCCCACCCCTTGACAGGTGCCATTGCAACAAGATAATCAATGTTATTCACTTCACCTGTCAATGGGCATAATGTTTGGCTCATCGGTGTATGACTCCACTACCTTTTCGGGCAGTTCAATCCAAATATTTACAACCTTTGTGTAAAACAAACAAAATTTCTCCTCTCTTAAAACCTTAAAGCCCGCGCCTTCTAGTTCTGGGCTCTCCTTCCCTGGGAAAGAGATTCTGACTATCTATCCTGTCGATGTCCCTTATAAATTTGTAAACCACTATATGGTCACCCTTCGGCCTGATGCATTCACAGCAAGAATAAGACCATTTTATCGGAACTCTCCTTATAACTACAGCCCTGCATTTCAAGGAACATCTATTGCTGTCATCTCCTTCTGCAGCATCGCAACCAAAAAACTCTGCACATTGTTCCATGTGCAATCCAACTGCAACATGATGTCCCAACACTTATACATTATGCCTTGGCTCATGAAGGTGCGCATACCAATTTCATTGCCCTATCCACCTGCGTCACCACTTTCAGGAAGCTATGGACTTGTATCTCAAGGTCTTTCCCTGTATATCAATGCTTCTAAAGTGCTTTCTATCTACTCCATATGTACCATTGGAATTTGATCTCACAAAGAGTATTTCACACCTTGTACTTGCCTGGATTAACTTCCATCTGTCACCACTCTGCTCAAGTTGATCTATAAAAGTAACAAAGTGCAAATATTTAAATTGGATGGACAGGTTCTGTTTTTGGAAGACGGGTCCATTATTTTGCTCTTTGCCCTTAACTCTGCAGAAGCATTGCTAATTCATCATGTGTTTTCAAATGTTTTTCTTTGCAGTCAACATCTGGACAGACATAATCTTGATTCCTCTCCTGACTGCTCTGTGGCTTTAATCTTGAGGCAGGGAAAGATTATATCCTTGTTGTGTGGGTATCATTACAGTTGTACTGAGGATTATTTCAATTCCTCCAGGTGAATATTTATATTTTCGTGTTCATTGTTTTATACACTTCTTTAAGAAATTAAATCTCCAAAGCAATTAAGGACAGAGTAGTGTCAGGGTTAATGACACTGCTCTCTCACTTCGTGTATTTTGTTCCAGAACTAATTCATACAAATAGTCTTGTAAAAATATCTCCTTTGCTGCCAGTAAAACTACTAAGTGAATTTAACGCAGGCAGGCAAGAGCCATTTCCTAAAGAGTGTGAATTTGTAGTAAATAGAAGAAAAAATCCCCCCCCCCCCCTTAATTCAACACCAATACACAACTTTACTCAGAAGTAACAAGGTTGGCACAGCAAACTGGAAATGTCAGGCTAGTGCAGCAGTAGGCTCTCTGTCGAGGCAAGGTTATGACAATTGATGGAATGGGGTATGAAGGGAGCACTACATTGCATATAACCTATGCCCAAACCTGTCATTCCTTCCAGAACATTGAATATAAATTCGCTGGGGATGGGGTGGTTGGTGTTGGTAGAGAAAACTAAGGAGGTTTATCTGACCTGACGCTGTTGAAAAATATAGTATATGGAGGATTGAGCTGTGCTATAGTTTTCCATTGTCATGCACACAATTCTACCACAGTGCTACAGTATGTGGAGAATGAAACCTTATGGCTTGAGACAAGTAGACAGCATGAGTGTGTAAACATCTGGTAGTTTGCATAAACTTATCTGAGCTGATTAACATTTTAAACCTCCGTATTGAAGCAAAATATGAAGTAAACGAAGTAATCCTCCCATGCAATATTTCAGCCAGCTCGTTGCAACAAGGATCAGCAGCCAGACAAGAAAAGGTCAAGTTCAGTCAGTGAAGTGGTCTGTTGCTATGGTATCAAACATTGATTATTCAACCAGTGTTTAGAAGATTGCCACCATTTCACATATTGGCAATCTCATTATCAGAATACCCAATTCCTAACTGAATAATCGATGATAGATACCACGGTAACAGTCCGGTACTTAAGACAATGCTTTAGTTTGCGATGCTCTTGAATGTGGCATTACCTTATCTTCTGTCTATAGCAATAGCTGTTGTAACTGAATAGGTGATTACTTTGATATTCCATTGTGAAACACTGATTCCACAATTTAGGGCATTCACAGCAGCATTAACATACGCATAAAACAAACAAACAAACAACAATAATAGTGCAAAAAAGACAAAACCAATGCCCCTAAGTCTATATAGTTCAGAGTTTATTTGGAACTTCTAGTTTTTAATAACCCGATGGCCATAGGAAAGATGCTGAACCTGGACCTTACAGTTTTCAGGCTCCTATATCTTCTTCCCGATGGCAGGAGTGAAATGAGTGTGTGGTCAGGGTGGTGTGAGTTTCTGATGATATTGGCTGCCCTTTTTGGAGCTGTGACTCCTGTAAATCCCTTCGATGGTGGGAAGGTCAGTACCCCCATGATGGACTGGATGTGATGTCCAGGCTGTGATGCAACCAGTCACCAGGTTGATAGACACAAAATGCTGGAATAACTCAATGGGACAGGCAGCATCTCTGGAGGGAAGGAATGAGTGACCTTTCGGGTCAAGATGCTTTTTCAGACCTGAAGTAGGGTCTATACCCAAAACATCAACCATTTCAACTCTTCAAAGATGCTGCCCACCCCGCCAAGTTACTCCAGCATTTTGTGTCTATCTTCAGTGCAAACCAGCATCTGCAGTTCCTTCCTACACATTAAGAGCAAGATTGTTGTGCTGGCACCATTTGGTTAGTTGATCAATCTCCCTCTTATACTCCGACTCATCAACTGTTAATCATCCAACAATGGCAAACTTGAAGATGTCCATCTGCACAGTTATGAGTATATAATAGTCGCAGTAGTAGTAGTAACCATTTATTGTCATTCAAATAAATTTGAATGAAATGTCATTGCCATACAGTCATGACAGTAAAGAGCACAAAACAATCAATTACATAAGTGTAACATAAACAACCATCACAGTGACTCCTCCAGGCACCTCCTCACTGTGATGGAAGGCAAAAAAGTCTCATCTCCTCCTTTGTTCATCTCCTGTGGTCAGGCAGTCAAACTGCTGCATCGAGGCGATCGAGGCGATCGAGGCGATCGAGGCGATCGAGGCTCCCGATTTTTGAAGCCCCGGCCTGGCGATGGAAGATCCCACAGCCGAGCCGCGCCGCGCAGGGCAACGAAGGTCCTGCGAATGGGCCGATCGAGCCTTGCAATTTGGGGCAGTCGAAGCTGCTATGGCTGGTGCTCCCGAAAGCCGGTCGCCAGTCAGGGACCTGCGAGCTCCCAATGTTACAGTCCACAGTGCCCGCGGCCGAAGCCTCCGAAGGTGGAGTCGCAGCCACAATCACAGCGCCATCACAGCCTCCGAAAGTCAGCCAGCTCAGAGATGGTAAGTCCAGGCCCTGCAACTGGAGCCTTCAAGATCGATCCCAGCTGGAGGCCTCTAACTCCACGTTGTTAGGCCGTAGCGCAAACGGAGATACGACATGGAAAATGAACAGAGCAAGGGGCTGCATGCAACCTTGAGGTGCTCTCTTACTGATGGCTTTCAAGAAAGAAGTATTGCTGCCAATTTGAACAGATTGTGGTCTGTTGATGAGAAAGTTGAGGATCCAGTTGCAGCTACTGGATCCTCTACTTCAGGATGCGCAGAGATCCATTTTTGTGAGCTTGGCAACCAGCTTGGAGGGGATAATAGTATTGAACACCAAGCTGTAGTATATAAACAACAGTCTGATGTATGTGCTTTTATTGTTCAAGAGGTCCAGTGCAAAGTGCAGAGCCAGTGAGATCGCATCCTCCATTGACCTCTTGTGCGAGCAAGCAATTTGTAATGGGTGGAGGTTCTTGTTGAGGTAGGAGTTGATGTGCATCATCTGTCTTTGGTAAAGCAGCCTTGCCCTTAAATCATCCACTTTATTCTCAAGTGACTGAACATTGGTCAGTCAAATGGGAGGGAGGGGAGGTCATAGTCCCCTATGCTTCAGTCTTACTTGTAATCCTGCCTGTCGGTCACATTTCTGAACATAATGAAGGCTTCCTCTGTGTTTCCAGGTACTGTACTCCTTGCTCCTGTGATCCTCCGCGAGGTCGAGGATTCCCCTGCAATCAGAGATTGCATTTAAATGGACTAGTAGTTTGTTAATTACAGCACCAAATTGTGCTGTTTCTTTTCTCTAGGTATCGTAGTTGCACTACAGTACCACGGTCAGTGTGGACGAGTTGAGCCGAAGGGCCAGTTTCTGTGGTGTACAACTCAATTACACTATGCATATAGTGAATGTGGTAGAAAAAAAAATGATTTCCCCATGATGTTGTATTCACATTCTCTGTTTTTTCACTTTATGTGGATGGTAGGAAAAGGTAGATGTTGCATCTTGTTGCAACTAGTTTGTGGCTATGTTGAAATTGGATAGCAATTTTTCAACAGTTGATGAGGTTTGTGCTAGGAGAGCAAAGACCCAATGTGAAACAACATTCAGAAGCCATCTAGCCTTGAAGATCAATTTTGCACTAAAATAACTTGTAAACATAACCTTATGCCAAATGCCAACATGCCATTCTTAAATAGCCATCAACACCCAGAACACATGCAATTTGGGTAGAGTGTTAGCTATTTCTTTAGAAAAGTGAATATGAAGGACCTATAGAGTAATAAAGTCATACAACATTGAAACAGGCTCTTTGGTCCAACAAGTCCTTGCCAACCAAAATGCGCCACCAAAGGTCGACTCAGATGCCTGTGCCTGCTCAATATCCCTCTAAATCATTCTTATCCATGTACCTGCCCAAATGCCTGTTAATGATGCCATTGTAGACACAAGAGCTGCAGATGCTGGAATCCTGAACAAAACACTAACTGCTGGAAAAATTCAGTGGGTCAGGCAGCATCTGTGGAGAGAATGCATAGGTGCATTTTGGGTTAGGACCCATCTTCAGATTGATTGTAGTAGGGGGCAGAAAGCTGGAGAAAAGAAGTAGGGGCAAGACAAACCCTGCCAAGTGATATGTGGATACAGCTGAGGAGGATGTGAATGACAGATTAGTGGAATACGTGACAATGGCTGGAGATCAAAAGGAACAAAAAGGTATCAGAAAAGAAGGGATAAATGGAATGTAAAGCTAGATGGAGGAATGTAGGTGGGTATTGAGGGGTAGAGATGGTGAGAGAAATGGGCGCACATCGCACTGGAGTGGCACAAGAAAGGGTAAGCGTTAGGGGTGTATTAATAAAAATTGGAGAATTCAATACTATATCACAGTATAGTGTTGCATCTCCTGCAGAGGAAAGTACACGGGGATGGGGCGGGTTGTGTGGAAAGGATGAGTGAACAAAGGAGTTATGAAGGGAGTGTTCTCTGCGGAAAGGAGTAGGGATGAGAAGATGTGACTGGTGGTGGGATCATGTAGAAGGTGGTGGAAATGGAGAATGACCTGTTGTATGCGGAGGCTGGTAGGGTGAAAGGTGAGGAACCAGGGAAACACTATCTCTGTTTCCTATGGGAGGAGAGGGAGCAAGAGAAGAACTGTAGGACATGGAAGAGACATGCATGACAAATCCATCCACAGCAATAGGGGGCAATCCATGTTTCCTGAAGAAAGAGACATCTTTGATGTCCTAGACTGGAAAGCCTCATCTTGCAAGCACTTGCAGCAGAGATGGAGAGAAATAGAGGGCGTCCTTACGAGAGGCAGGGTGGGAGGAGATGTGGTCAAGGAAACTGGAAGTTAGGGTGTTGTAGTTGATAGAAACATAGAAACATAGAAAATAGGTGCAGGAGTAGGCCATTCGGCCCTTCGAGCCTGCACCGCCATTCAATATGATCATGGCTGATCATCCAGCTCAGTAGCCTGTACCTGCCTTCTCTCCATACCCCCTGATCCCTTTAGCAAAAAGGGCCACATCTAACTCCCTCTTAAATATAGCCAATGAACTGGCCTCAACTACCTTCTGTGGCAGAGAATTCCACAGACTCACCACTCTCTGTGTGAAGAAATGTTTTCTCATCTCGGTCCTAAAAGACTTCCCCCTTATCCTTAAGCTGTGACCCCTGGTTCTGGACTCCCCCAACATCGGGAACAATCTTCCCGCATCTAGCCTCTCCAACCCCTTAAGAATTTTATATGTTTCTATAAGATCCCCCCTCAGTTTTCTAAATTCCAGCGAGTACAAGCCCAGTCTATCCAGTCTTTCCTCATATGCAAGTCCCGCCATCCCAGGGATTAATCTGGTGAACCTTCTCTGTACTCCCTCTAAGGCAAGAACGTCTTTCCTCAAGTTAGGAGACCAAAACTGCACACAATACTCCAGGTGCGGTCTCACCAAGGCCCTGTACAACTGCAGCAGAACCTCCCTGCTCCTAAACTCAAATCCTCTTGCTATGAATGCCAACATACCATTCGCTTTCTTCACTGCCTGCTGCACCTGCATGCTTGCTTTCAATGACTGGTGCACCATGACACCCAGGTCACGTTGCATCTCCCCTTCTCCCAATAAGAGATATCAGTCAATAGTCTGATGTTAGGTGCAGAGATTTTCCAAGTGAATAAAAGGGCATGGTGGAAGTCGGTGGTAAAGTTAATGAAATCAATGAGCTCTGCATGGGTGTTGGAGGCTGCCCTGAACCTATCATTGATGTAGCAGTGAAGGAGTTGGGGAAAGTGCCAGTGTATATTTGGAACAAGGATCGTTCAATGGGCTGAAGGTCCTGTTTCTGTGCTATATCTCTGTGGCTCTACGACTGTAAGAGAATTTTGAGGATAATGTTAGAATATTGTGATTATGATAACGGTAAAAGAGAATGAACCATTCAAGGCGGCACGGTAGCGCAGCGGTAGAGTTGCTGCTTTACAGCGAATGCAGCGCCGGAGACTCAGGTTCGATCCTGACTACGGGTGCTGCACTGTAAGGCGTTTGTACGTTCTCCCCGTGACCTGCGTGGGTTTTCTCCGAGATCTTCGGTTTCCTCCCACGCTCCAAAGACGTACAGGTATGTAGGTTAATTGGCTGGGTAAATGTAAAAATTGTCCCTAGTGGGTGTAGGATAGTGTTAATGTGCGGGGATCACTGGGCGGCACGGACTTGGTGGGCCAAAAAGGCCTGTTTCCGGCTGTATATATATGATATGATATGATATGATAAAGCTAACAACCGTGAAAAAAGAACAAATGAGTTTTGCCTTGCCAATTTGCTTTATTCCACACAGTGCATAAGGCAAGGTCAGAAGCAATGTTCACCTTCAGTTTCAGAAATCATTTGCCTAGATCCATCATGTTAGACTTAGTTATGATGTTCATGAGCTTGGACTTAGCTTGATGGACAAGCCTATCAACCTCATGTCTTCATATGCATGGGGAATTACAGCATCTGTTCTTCAACCTGCTTTCCTCGTAACAAAACACTGTGATTCTCCAAATAAGGTTTCGTGGCATCGAAGATGAATTGTTCTCCAATTCATCCTCAAAAAATCATTAATTACAACAAGGTTACAAATTTTAATTTCACCGAATAATCCATATCCATTAAGACCATCTGCAATATCTGTGGCTGTGTATATGTCTGCATTGGACAGTTGGATTAAAAAAGACTGAACTGAAGGAGCAATGCTTCATTTTATTAAGATGCAAGAGGCTGTGCTCGTGAAACATCAGACAGTTAGATGATTGGCCATGTTTACTGATATCTGCAAAACATGCACATTATTTCTTTTAACATTTTCATTGGCATGTGGCCAGTGAACTTATGTTTGTTAATCTTTCAGTGAATAATTGTTATTCCTGAAGTGTCATAGAAGTGCTACAGTGCTTTGCAATATGTTTTCTGTGTGGGCAGTATCCCTGAGATTCTTTAGTGTGGGTGGAACAGAAGGCAGGATCACTTCATCCCAGCTCCACCCCCCCCCCACCTCCCCCTCTCAACTCCACCTTTTGTGGGAAGGATTATTCAGCTGGGTAAATTTTGGCTGAAGAATTCTATTGCATAATGCATCACCTGTGAGTGCTACATTGTAGACATTCTTTAATAGATGTAGACAATTTAATCAGACGTTCATCCCATTGAAAGCGATTGGATAGCAAGGGTCTTCTTCCAATTGGCAATTGGAGCAGGTTAATCCTCCAGATCCTCAATATACAAACTTTAAGATGCCTGGAAATTTACAATAGAATCGAAAGGCTTGCAATGAAACTTGGTTTACCACTTCTTCTGAATTCAGTGGTGCATTTATAGACTAACAACAGATTAGTCGTAACAAAAGCCTTTGACCTATTTTAAAGAGACCTGCTCTGGATGAAGCAAATCCATGGCTGTGGAAACTGATTCTTCAAGTTAGCTGATTCTTGTTAATTTATGGAATGAAACCCTGTTGAACGTTCCTTTCAACCCTTCTCAAAAGATAGGTCCTTGTTTGATCCTGACTTCCTCATCAGCACCCCACCCATCCCCATTACAACTAACTCTTCTTCAGCAGCCCATTGTAATCCCACTTTTGCACAAAACTGACCTTCAAGGTCAACCTTCCTGTCTGCCAATAACAAACATTCTCACCCTCGGCCTTCCCCTCACCACAACCAATTTCCACAGTAGCCCTCAATTGACCCAAGTTTCTGATTCATTTTGCAATGATATAGCTGTTGAAAGGCATTTGTGTACAGTAAAACATTTGTACTTCATCCATTTAGTGCAGTATTAGGACGATGCAGAAAACATCTACTAGTCTACCAAGCAAAACATTCCTCATCATAGAAACATTTTTAAACCTATATTTTGCCTCCAAGTAAAATCCTTAAACAGTAGTGATGCTGTTTCCTACTGGATCTCAACAATTATACACTCCAAATGACATTATCCATATTATTCTTTGCAACAGATACCGTAAGGGCTACACAGTAGTGCAGTCGTAGAGCTGCTGCCTCATGGAATCAGAGACCCAGGTTCACTCTGCTGACTATGGGTCCTGTATGTGCAGTGTTTGTACGTTCTCTCTGTGACGTTCTCTCTGCATGGGTTTTCTCTGGGTGGTTCAGTTTCCTCCCACATTCCAAAGGCGTGCAGGTTTGTAGGTTAAATTGCTTCTGAAAAATTGTGTAGTGTGTAGAGTGCGAAAGTGAGATAAAATTGAACTACTGCATGGATGATCGATGGCCAGCATGGACTCAGGGGGCCTAAGTGCCTGTTTCCACGCTGTATCTGTAAACTGAACTAAACTGAACTACAAGGCTGGCAGAACCCACTCAAACCCATTAGCTTTTTTTTGTTCCAAGTCAGTTGCTTGCTACAGCCAACTAAGTTTGAGAAATGAATGAATGACTTTAATTATGTGACTTTTGATGGCATCGTCAATGCTAAATGGTTATTGCTTGCAATTGCTATGTCTTTAGTTGGTGATTCAGTCAATTGGCGTTTAGTTGGATTGGCTGAATAATACTGAAGTTCAACTAGGTAGATTTAAACTGTGGCAATTAAACAGAATACCAGGAACTGACTGAACATCCCAAGAAGACAAACACTGACTTAAGCATGAACCCAATCTCATCTCAGGATCCATCAGAAAACCATGTTTGAAATTATCCTTCTAACATAGAATATAGAACAGTACAGTACAGGAACAGGCCCTATGACCCACAATGTTTGTGCCAAACAAGATGGTAAGTTAAACTAATCTCCTCTGCCTGTACATGCTGCATATCCCTCCATTCCCAGCTTATCTATTGCCCTTTTTGCAAAAGCTTCTTAAATGCCACTATCATATCTGCATCCTGGCAGTGGGTTTCAGAAAACCACAATTCTGCGTAAAAAATAAAAAAATATTACTTTGCACATCTCCTTTAAACTTCCTCCCTCCCACCTTAAAGCGATGCCTCTAGTCTTTGACAGTTCTACCTTGAGGAAAAAGGTTCTGACTGCCTACACTATATCTGTCTCTCATCATTTTATATACCGATCAGATTTCCTCTCAGCCACCATCACTCCAGAGAAAACAATTCAAGTCTGTCCAATCCCTCCTCAAAGCTAATGCCCACTAACCCAGGCAATATTCTGGTAAACTTCTACTGCATTCTCTCCAAAGCCTATGAACTGAAGGATTTCTTTTTATAGCATTCTGCTAATAGTAACTGATATACTAATGACCACATTTCATAGCCAGCCCACGACATCTGCTGCGGCTGTATGAACTTTGGCCAAATGCACAGGTGAAAATTGGAGAGGACAGCCTTTGATGACGTGGTCCATTTCTTTAACTATTAATGCTAGAGTCACAATTTAAAATAGAGTTTCCATCAGTTTGCAAAATTCTCCCTTCTCCCTTCTCATCATCTTGTTTGTATCCAGTTCTGAATCATTTGTATATTACAAGATCGGTCTGGTATAGGTGGGTATTCTGCAGGTTTGATCACTTTGTTCAGGACACTGTACCATAGAGACTTCTATTGTTCATAAATTAATGGCTTGGGAACAGAATTAGACCATTCAACCAATTAAGTATACTCCACCATTCATTCATAGCTGATCTATCGTTCCCTCTCAACCCCATTCTCCTGCCTTTTACCTGTAACCTTTCACACCCTAACTATTCAAGGACCTGTCAATATCCGCTTTAAAAATACCCAATGATTTGGCCTCCACAGCCATCAGTAACAGTGAATTCCACAGATTTACTACCCTCTGACTAAAGAAATTCCTCCTCATCTCCTTTCGAAAGTACATCATTTTATACTGAGGCTGTGCCCTCTGGTCCTAGACTATGGAAACATCCTCTCCACATCCACTATCCACTGTAACTTTGTTGCTAAATATGGTCTATTGTTGGAGACTCTGCTGCTGTGGTTTCCTGGACCTGAGGCATGATAGTGGCATGCCTTCCATACTGTGGTGGATCAGGTATGTGCTGGAAGGAACTGCAGATGCTGGTTTAAACCGAAGATGGACACAAAAAGCTGGAGTAACTCAGTGGGACAGGCAGCATCTCTGGAGAGAAGGAATGGGTGATGTTTCGGGTCGAGACCCTTCTTCAGATTGGTTGGGGATAAGGGAAATGTGAGATATAGGCGATGATTTAGAGAGATGAAGAACAATGAATGAATGATATGCCAAAATATAATGATGATAAAGGAAACAGGCCATTGTTAGCTGTTTGTTAGGTGAAAATGAGAAGATAGTGCGACTTGGGTGGTGGAGGGATAGAGAGACAGGGAATGCCAGAGCTACCTGAAGTTAGAGAAATCAATATTCATACCACTGGGCTGTACACTGCCCATGCGAAATATGAGATGTTGTTCCTCCAATTTGCATTTAGCCTCACTCTGACAATGGAGGAGATCTAAGACAGAAAGGTCTATGGGAATGGGAAGGAGAATTAAAGTGTTTAGCAACTGGGAGATCAGGTCGGTTCAGATGGACTGAGGGGAGAATACATTGGCATTAATCCAGAATCATTGTATTTGGCTTAATAGTTAGGCGACAAGGTCTGTATTCCATGCTGAGACATATTTTCTTACAAAATCTTTACGTCTTCACCTTATGTGGTTCCTGTGAGTGAGTTTTTGCATGAGGCTTATTCATATCTCCCATTCCATGGTCCAATAAATGTTGCTTGAAGACTAGATCTTGACAGTCCTGCATCTTCCACCTCTCTCTGTGGAAACCAACCTCTGAGCCTTGACCATAAAAAGGAGGCATGACACAATTGATTGTAGTATTTGTTCTGCATTCATTTAGGAAGATCAGTCAATAGCTAGTGTGATTGTTTTGCTGCTTTTAGCAGGGCAGTGACCTGGGCTTGCTTTTTTTGCTTGGCCCACTCTGGTTTTGGTGTCCATAGTTCAGGGTGAGTCCAGTGGGCAACATCTATCAATCACAATCAATCACAATCACAATAATACTTTATTAGCCAAGTATGTTTTGCAACATACGAGGAACTTAATTTGCCATACAGTCATAACAATAAAAAGCAACAGGACACATGTCTATGTCTATGGGCAAGACATAGTCCAGAGAAGGAAACAGAATAGTCACAAGGATGTCATTGGTTGGAGTTACCTGAGTGCTGGTACTCCTCCTATGCACAACTTTGAAAACACAATCTAACTGAAGCCTAGTTGAGTTTTCTGATGAGATTGAGCTTGGACCAACTGTGGCATGATGGATTCAGCCAAGATGTACCAACAGAGATGAGCAGAGTTTACACTGAGATGCATCAATGGTCACCAAAGTTTTAAATGGAAAAACCCACTGGAATTACAAATAAAAATCAGTATAATCCACAAGTAGGATGCGACTTCCACAGTGAAAGCTTTAAAGGTCTTAGTTGATTCATACCTTTCAGTGCCAATTTGTTGTCTCAATAAACAAAGCAAATTGGATGCTACTTTACATTGATAAACAAATTGCATTCAGATCCCAACAGGCCTCACCGGTGCAGAGCAATAACATGCTGATATGAATGTAAATCTGGCTTGCCTTCATCCATACCAAAGTGGCAATGCCGAGGTGTCAACAAATTTATCTTCACAAGATTTTATAAGCAAAATCTCATCTCTTTCAGCAAAAAAATGTATGATATTATCAGTTAGGAAATGCAAACCCTCAGAGGCGCCAGGGCAGAAGGCCACATTCCTAGGATCAATAGGTCAAATAAGGTACTTGAGGAAGTATTCTTAACATGGGCTGATTAACTTCGGGGATGGATGGCAGTGAAGGTTGGTTCGGGAAGGACAATAGATTCGATGTCAGAGACAGTATTTTAGTTTTTTTATTTAGAGATATAGCGCGGAAACAGGCCCTTCAGTCCATCGAGTCCGCACCTACCAACGATCCCCACACATTGACACTATCCTACACACCAGGGACAATTTACATTTATACCAAGCCAATTAAAGTACAAACCTGTACGTCTTTGGAGTGTGGGAGGAAACCGGAGATCTCGGCGATCTACGAAAGCCAACGCAGGTCACGGGGAGAACGTACAAACTCCGTACAGACGGCACCTGTAGTCGGGATCGAACCCGGGTCTCCAGCGCTGTAAGCAAAGTAACGCAGCAACTCTACCGTCGCGCCACCGTGCCGCCCAAAAGGACAGAGGAGAAAATCTGTGCCAATGATCGAGCTGTGGGCTCACCTCCCATAGCCTCGGGAGTTCTCTAGGGGTTCCGAGTTCAGCTGCAGTAGGTACCCTGGGTGGTGCCTTTGTGAGGTGAGGGATGGTGCATTTGTGGGTTGATATGTCCGGGTGGTGAACCCATGGAGTGGGCCGCTGGAAGACAAGTTACGACTACATATTTAAGAACTTGAAGGATGTAAGTTGTCGTTGGAAATGTGGCAACGTCTGTGTACTTCCTCTGTGTTATCTACTATTCTTACACTCTCGTACTTCAGTATGATTGTGCTCATGCATAGCAAGATTTTACTGAATTGCATGCAAAAATAATAATTTCACTGTACCTAGGTGCATGTGATAATAAAGAACCATTCATGCGAAAAGAGTAAAATAATAGAGTTGAGATAGAATAGATTGTATTTGTTTTGTGGAATCGGTTTTGTGCTTATTCACGTATAAAGCCCTATATGGACACTCCCCCTCCTACATCAAAAATCTTCTAACCCCCCTCTCTAACTCCAGGTCCCTCAGGTCGGCCGACTTGGGGCTACTCACTATCCCGCGGTCTATGCTTAAGCTCAGGGGTGACCGCGCTTTTGCGGTTGCAGCTCCTAGACTGTGGAACAGCATCCCTCTCCCCATCAGAACTGCCCCCTCCATCGACTCCTTTAAGTCCAGGCTCAAAACCTATTTCTACTCCCTAGCGTTTGAGGCTCATTGAGGAGGCGCTGTGAACTGTTTGCGTGCTACTGTATGTTTCATTTTTTTCCCATTGGAACCTAATCAGATGTACAGCACTTTGGTCAACGTGGGTTGTTTTTAAATGTGCTATACAAATAAAATTGACTTGACTTGACTTGACTTGACTTGACTTAGTTGAGTCAGTCAAGGTAATTTCACATATTCCTGATTATTTTTGGTATGAGGATGTTTTTGCTTTAAGCGAGATCACAATTGCCCGCTAAATCAGAAAACACTTTTTTGAAATGGCAGGAACATTCTACTATATTATGCATTGTACACTTAAAGTTTGGGGCTTCCTGACATTTTCTAAAAGAATGTGCGCATTGAGGAGGGAAGGTGGTGGCCTGCTTAACTTAATCTTTTCCTTTTAATGTTACAGGATGTTATTGAACTGGAGCAGTGAACAATTGTTTAGCCATTCAACCAATCTTAGTGCATGGAGAAAGTTAAGAGGGATTTATCAAGGTCAGTTAGGGGTAATTACTGCTGTTGATAGAGAAAAGAGAAATTATTCAAGTTATTTTTAATAGGCCACAGCTGACCACATGTAAGTTTTATTTAAACATGTTTTTCTCCATGCATTATAAAATTAGAAATTTGAGTTGCCGAACCAAGCGTGATGCAACCAGTCAATATACTCTCTACTGTGCACCTGTAGAAGTTCAAGAAAGTATTCATTGACCGACTGAATCTCCACAATCTTCTCAGGAAGTAGAGACATTGATGGGCTTTCTTTACGATTGCATCAATATGCTGGGTCCAGGACAGATCTTCAGAGATATGCACGCCCAGGAATTTGAAGTGTTTGACTCTCCCCATCAATGAAGATAGATTTGTAGATCCTCGTCCTCCTTCTTTCAAAGTCCACAATTAGTTCTTTAGTCTTACTGACCTTGAGAGCAAGGTTGTTATTCTGGCACCATATGGTCAGTCGATCGATCTCCCTTCTATACTCTGATTCATCACCATCTGTGATCCGCCAAACAACGGTGGTGTCGTCGGCGAAGGTAGAAGAAGGAAAAGGTAGGGGGAGATGCGGTCAAGGAGTGTTGATGATAGAGGTCTGTAGGTTTGCACTCTAGGACAATGAGAATGATTGGCAGTTTTGGCAGCAATGTTGCAGCACCAATACTGGCAGTAGGGCTTCATTACGATTCAGCAAAGTATTAACTGTATGTACTGTTCCAAATTTATAGATGGTAGCAGATGATAGTCATTCAAAATGAAGCCAGATGTTTGCCACTTGTGAATCCATCTTTGCCCTTTGATCCAAATATCCTGTCATTTCCCTCCTCACTTCAGCCAACGCATGACACTTTGATTTATTCACAAAATGCTGGAGTAACTCAGCAGGTCAGGCAGCATCTCGGGAGAGAAGGAATGGGTGACGTTTCGGGTCGAGACCCTTTGAGGTCTTCTGGGTAAAAATGGACATGGGCAGGATTACTGAGCAAGCAGGTGACATCTGTATTCAGTTTTATTAGTCAGTGCAATAGAAACTGTTCAGGGAATATAACTAACCCTTGCAACCTGTCTCACCTCCAATTTCTCCTACACAAAAGAACAAGCTTGGATTAAAATTACACATGTTCATTTGATAATGTCCCACCTTTGGTAGTGAATTTTGTCAAAAGGTGCTCCCGCTTTAGCCATGATGTTGGTAGTGAAGTCCAAGCAGTTTGATGGAAATTCCTGACCTAAGCATTAAATCATAGACTCATAACTTTGCCACCATGCATAAGGAGGCCATTTAGCCCTATGCCAGTTCCCAGTGGAGTCCCATCAGTTCCATTTCCCTGCTCTTTCCCAATAGTTTGATACTGATGCTGTTAACAGTTTCAAATGTTCTGCAGGATTTTACCGGAGGGAGGAAATATATAACTGCACAGCCTCATGGAGCACTATTTTCACTTTGTTTAAATGATGACGACTCCTGGCTGCACTGTGTTACACATATCATAAATTGACTCCATGCTCACTTGTGGCCCGGTCCCATCAATATAAATTTAGATTTGCATCAGTTTTTGGTCTGAATTTGCCCCGATCCATAACCATTACAATAACAATCACTGTTTAAATGGAAGTATCATCAATTCCCACAAGAGCTTTTATACATTTGGAAAAGAGAGTTAGATGTTATACGATTTCAGTCCAAATAGCCCAGAGATTGATTTGAGCTGTGGCATCTGGCCTTCCTAATGGGGATGGTACAGATGGAACAAATGCTACATTATGACCTTTCAGCATTTGGATTACTGCTGAAACAGCTCATGTTTTTTTCCCTGAAAACAACATATCATTTTGTCACCAAACAGCATTTGTAGGGCAAGTGTAATGCGTGCAGCAGGTGACACAATGATATCAATAGTCTGTAACGGTGTTAAATCCACTTGCAAGTGGAAAGATAACAAAATGGCCTTTGAAAGGATTGAAGATTCATCTCATCAGAATACGGCATTCAGAAGGTTTTATTAAAACTGCAATGTGAGTGCACCATACGATGGAGTTGAGACTGGTAGATTTATATTTCCAAGGAGTCGAAGTAAGATCAATGTTGTGCTGGACTGAGGGGCAATGGGTGTTATTTATAGGGGACTAATCTTCTGTCCTGCTGTGTGCTGATCATGATAACGCCACCGAGCACAAACAATTTGGTAATAAATTAAGCATGTGCAGATATTTTTACTTTTCTTTTACTTTAGATACCATGGTGCTGTGGGCTCAGTACTAAATTCATAAATTCACAGAGTGAATTCTGTGTTATATAGATCTGGAAAACCATCAGACCTTTTTTTTCCACCAGGGATTGATGTGAGTTTTAACCTTTTATTCCTGGATTATAAAATGTGCAGCCCTCACAGCTTTAACTTTCTGATAGCACAGGTGCACCATGTGCCAGAATATGAACTGTGTTTATACTGAATCATTCAGCAACTGTGAGTATCTGATCGGAAGCAAACTGGACCCCAAATATGATGTGAAACTGGATCTCTGTGCGCCTTTGCTGTGCACGACTCTTCTTCATTCAGCATAAGAATATTTTACATTCACAACACACTTCTACACCAGCCAGAGCCACAAATCATCGGTGGATGAATTAACACTAGATGGTGCTCTTCACAACATAATTACTGGTGCATCAATAAGTTGCCTTAGAAAGCAAAGCTGCCTGTCAAAGCCTTCTAATTACATTGAAGGGTTTTCTGAAGCAATATTTTCCTGGAAAACAGCCAAGTGTCTCAATGTCATTCTTCACAACCCAATTATATGGACTGTAAGTAAAGCGTGACTTTACTAAAGCTGGAGAATTTATTTTCCAATTGCCAAATTCATAAAGATAAAATTGACTAACCAGTGATCTTTGCATATTTAAGCTAATTTTTCTGTGACACCATTAATTTGCAGGTTGCAGCGATAAAACTATGAAGGATAAATCGCTTACACTCCACCGTTCACAAGCCCTTTTGTGTAATGCCCTCTATCAAATCTATCATTCCACCCATCCCACTTTCAGCCATTCAAAGGCACTATTCCCCCATGTAAGTCTAGTTCAATTACCCATCACCTTCAATCTACTGTTCCTTTGAATGGCACATGCCTGTGCAAGCTCAGGAGACTCAACACTAACCATATGGCTAACAGCTAATATGTTCTGAAAAGAGGTCAACTTTACATGAACTCTCTGGCCAAATATGAAGAGGAAGAGATCCAGAGAGTTGCAAATGATGATGAAAGGTTGCTTAACCTCAATGGAGCCAAGGTCATTAAAATTAAGGATGGACTAGGGAACATTGAAACAGATGTGTCCTGTTAGTCCAATGAACGATGACCTCAGACTTCACTAGGGTAGTGGCAGGGATGTCAATGCAACCTTTAAAGGACCAGAACACCCCATTAAAAGAGATCATCAAGGACATTGGTAGAAATATTCTGGGAAAATCTGAAGGACCATGTGTTCAGAACTCAGAGAAGACTACCATCCATAGACATGAATGTGTCCTATATTTTCTATCTCAACGGTTCCATAAATCTTATTGCTACATTAAGACAACCCAATAATTCTCCTTGAGGAGGAACTCTGCCCCATACAACCTCTTACAGAATAGAAGAATTAAAGATTGTATTAAATGGGAATGGCACTAAATATCAATGAAAGCATGGTAACAGAAACAAGTTAAAGTAAGACAAGGCACGTGTACATTAAATGATTATTTTTTAATACGCAGCTGCTGAATAGATGGAGGACAAAGGACCCTCGAATTTTCCATGAAGCCAGAATTATTTTCCTTGTTAATTCATTTATGAGATGCAAGCTTTGTGAAAGGCCAGCATTTATTTCCTGTCTCAAGTTGCCTTTCGAAGGTAATGGCCAGAAACATTCTTGACCTCTATGTGGAAGTTATTTGCCAATGTGGGAAGGAGTTCCAGGATTTATACTTGAAGGTAAACAATTGGGTTTCCATTACATTTGGGCAGTGTCAAGATCACCAGATTTATTTAAATACTTAAATTTAAATTTGTTAATTGTCATAGTGGAATTCAAACTCATATCTTTGGATCGGTGTTCTGATACTAATCCAATAGTTTACCCACTATGCTCCGTGCAAATCAAAATGTTAGAATGGTTTTCTTCTCAGTTTGCCCTTGCCTGCCCAGACCGGGTCGTGTTCGACATTTAGGACATGGCAACATGATCCCATACTCTTACTAAAGAAGCTAATTACTTTTCCTCACCTTTTTTTATTCCATTGTTTTTGAGAAGCTTTGCTTCCCAACTGAATGGAAGAATTTTACATCACACCTGTTCACGAAAGGTAATGAAAATCACGCCTGATAAATGTAGGTCAGACTTCCATATAGCTAGTCATGTCAGAACTGATGTGAAGGAAGGTAAATGAGTCACTGTTGCAACCACTCAATTAAACCAAGCTGCTGTTTTTGACAGTTTTCCTACAGCCCAAATTGGTTGACTTGCGATCCTCTATCTCATGCTTTAGCAGTTGTGATTCCCTCAGCGCCTGGTACAAAAGTCTGTGCAATCAGCCTTGACTATTCTTGGGCTTTTCCTTGGTCATAACATCCCAGCCTCTGTGACCATATCTGATGAGCTGTTCAACTCGACAATGCATTTGATTAGGGGGTTAGGGGGGCGGCAGCCTGGCAATGAGCAGATGTTTATCTTATTGCAACAGATGGAAAGGTTTCTGCCAGAAAAAAAATTGCTCGCTGCAGCTTTTCTTTTTTATCAATGATCTGGTGGATGTTATTGAAAGTTACATAATTTTCCTTGCTAACAGCAGTGCTGTATCTGGAATGCATACCTCCCTGTGTGAAAGACAAGTGGGAAGTAGATTACTGCAGATAGATATACAGAAAATCAGAGTGTGGGTGGATGAATGCTGTTCTGCTCAGTGATGGGAACACTGACTCTATTCAGGAAGATAAATGACAATATTTTTTATGCAACCACCTACATCTACAAATATATCAGCTTTATGCCATTATCAACATTCAGGTCCATGACTTAGAAATGTGATACCATCTACAGTGGGAAAGATAGGAGGGAAATAATTACATTGAATATCTTGCAGAATACAAGATGCATATGATGTGCAGGATGAGGAATTGACCATTGAGTTCAGCTGGTCATACTCTTGCTTATTTTTCAAATGAATATCGGCCAACCCATCTTCATTTAACCCTATCAATGTATCATTCTATGCTTTTTCTTCCTCACTTACTTATTACACTTTCCCTTAAATGCATCTCTGTCCAATTTCTAACCATTCAGAGTAAAGAAGCCACTTTATAATTATTGGATATTTGATTAATAATCACATGTTTATTGGAAATATTAACAATTTGCTGAAAGACATGGGTTCTTTTGTGCTGTCAAGGCCATTGATGCCACAGATACTCGGGCCCTACGCCACTGAGAGTCAAGGACAAAAGTGAACTAGAGAGGTGGTCAATGCTCACTGGAAAGTTCACTTGCTCAACTATGACTCTGTCTTTAATGCGAATGATCAACAGAGTCTTCATAGAGTCATAGAGTGATACAGTGTCGAAACAGGCCCTTCGGCCCAACTACCCATACTGGCCAACATGTCCAAGCTACACTGGTCCCACCTGCCTGCATTTGGTCCATATCCCTCCAAACTTGTCTTATCCATATCCTCATGAACTATTCCCCCCCCCCCCCCCCCCCCCCCCCCAACACTAGTGGCTAAATGGGCTGCTTCCTGCCTTCTATTTCATGTCAACCTATGATGTCCATCTTTGCTGCCAGTCCTGACTGATAAATAACTAAATTAACAAATGACTGAACAATGACAAGGCTTTGGGAGCTGAGTGCATCTTGTCCTGAAGTTCTCAACTTAGTCGTGATGAACTTCATTCTCAAATTTGTAGCTTCAGTTTCAGTTTAGTTTAGTTTTTCGTCACATGTACTGAGGTACAGTGAAAAGCGGGTTGTTGCATGCTAACCAGTCAGCAGAAAGACAATATATGATTACAATCAATCCATTTACAGTGTACAGATACATATCTGGGAAGTGGAGGATCTAAGAGATGCCATAGTCATGACTACCTTCACAACAGGAGATATGTTGGCTGTGGTAACCGCAGAAGGGTCTCCCTGCTCCCTACATCATAATTCATCTTAACTTTCTCTCCCCAGTGGCAAAGGGATTCCTTCAATGGATTCTGAACCATAGGAGACACAGTGTAACTATCTTCACCATGCAGCGACTCTGAGAGAAGAGAAGGGAGAAGCATCGTACATAGCCTTTCTTAACTTTAGTAAAGGTTTTTTGCTTCTAATAACCAGGGTGTAACAGTGGAGTAGCCTCCTTGAATTTGGCTGACAAGATAATTTTCTTCCCACCTTATATTTGCTTTGTGATGGCATATTCCCACTGGCTCCTGGAATCTCTGTCCCATGACCATTCAAGGTAGAAAAGGAGCATTTAGGATGGTATTGAAAATGTTAAACCTTAAATCTATGCATGAGGAGCGCAGAGATGTCCAGTGTAATGATGAAATAAGCACACCACTTCACAAACCACCAACTCACTCACCTCATCTGGCACACTGCATCCCATCAGTTTCCACATGATCCTCATTTGTCACTTTGGAATACATAAAACTGAAGTGAGTCATGCTTGATCCTGAGGAACAGCCGAGGAAGAAGTAAGCGAAAGAACATCTAACTACATAGCTTCAACTTTTTGATTAAATTCCAATTGGAAATGAAAACATGAAAGAAGATTACCCTTTCAACCCACGGTATACTAACTCTTTAACTGTGATATTTGCATAATCTTATTTGGTGTTCTCATCTCACTGATGAGAAGTCAGATACTGCTGTAAGGTCTAAAGATTTGCAGCATCTTAACGGGAGTGCTGCAGTTTGCCACATCATACCTGCTAGATCCCCTGCTGGGAAGAGATTCCTGGAACACTGAATGCCATATATTTACGATGGGGCCATGGTAATGCTGTCGGAGATGGTGAGACAAAAAAGAGAGAGCTGACATTGTAATACTGTCAGCAAACTGACCAGCAAATGTGAGAGAGAAGAGGACAATCATGTTATTATGTTACTTTTTTTTATTTTTAAATTTTTTTTTAGAGATACAGCGTGGAAACAGGCCCTTCGGCCCACCGGGTCCGTGCCGCCCAGCGATCCCCACACATTAACACTATCCTACACCCACTAGGGACAATTTTTTTAAAACATTTGCCCAGCCAATTAACCTACATACCTGTACGTCTTTGGAGTGTGGGAGGAAACCGAAGATCTCGGGGAAAACCCACGCAGGTCACGGGGAGAACGTACAAACTCCGTACAGTACAGTACCCGTAGTCAGGATCGAACCTGAGTCTCCGGCGCTGCATTCGCTGTAAGGCAGCAACTCTACCGCTGCGCCACCGTGCTGCCGCATTAAAGATGCGAGGAAGGAGTTTGAAAAGGGGATCTTACGGACACATTTTTTTACCCAGAAGAGATAGTTGAGGTAGGTGTTACAACAGCATTTAAAATATACTTGGACAGGTACATAGGAATGGTTGAGAGGAATATAGGCCAAGTGCAGGCAAATAGGTCTAGCTTAGATTGGGCATCTTGGTTAAAATGAATAAGATGGACCAAAGGGCCTGTTTCTGTGGTGTATGACTAGTTAGGTTTGTGTTGTTTATTATTGTCATGTTTACTGAGGAACAGTGAAAAGCTTTTGTTTGCATGCTATCCTGTGAACGAAAAGACTATTCACAATTATAATCAAGCCGTCCACAGTGCACAGTTGCCTGATGACAGTTGCGAAGAAACTGTATGACTCTAATCATTGATATATGGAACTTGCTGCTAGAGGAGGTGGTGGAATCAAATACATTACTGTGTTTAAGAGACAGATATTTAATTAGGCAAAGCATAGAAGGATATGTTTCTCCTGGCAGCAATGTGGGAAGCGTTCAATGATCATAGCAGATTACGATGTTAAGTCAAGAATCAACAGTGTTTTATTGTCATATGACCCAAAATGAAACAATTAAATTCTTACTTGTAGCAACATAACAGATATGGAAACACAGTACTCTGTAAAACACCGGAATAAACATCAAAAAATAAGTTAAGTATATTAAAAAACAATCAAACAATAATGGTGCAAAGACAAAAACAATGCCCCCAAGTTGATGTAGTTTGGTGCTAAGTTGGAAGTCGTGGTGTTCAATAACCTGCTGGTTGTTGGGAAGAGGCTGCTCCCGAACCTAGACAATACAGTTTACATGATCCTTTTTGTTACAATTGCATCAATGTGCTGGATCCAAGAAGATCTTCAGAGATCTTCAGTTTGAGGTTTTGGACCCTCTCCACCATGGAGAGAGGTGGAGACAATGAAGTATAAGAAAATAACTGCAGATGCTGGTACAAATCGATTTATTCACAAAATGCTGGAGTAACTCAGCAGGTCAGGCAGCATCTCGGGAGAGAAGGAATGGGTGACGTTTCGGGTCGAGACCCAGTCTGAAGAAGGGTCTCGACCCGAAACATCACCCATTCCTTCTCTCCCGAGATGCTGCCTGACCTGCTGAGTTACTCCAGCATTTTGTGGAGACAATGAAGACAGGTTAGTAGATCCTTGGCCTTCCTCTTCCAATGTGAACACTCTGTTCTTTGGTTTTACTGATGTTGAGAGCAAGGTTGTTGTTCAGGCACCATTCGGTCTGTCTGTCGATCTCCCTCCTCTCAACATACAAATTCGTCGAACAACGGTGGTGTCACTGACGAATTTAAACATGGTTGGAACTGTGTCTGGCTGCACAATCATGGGTAAAAGGTGAGTCGAGCAGGAGGGTGAGCACACAGCCTTGAGATGCTTCTGTGCTGATGGTTATTGAACAGGAAGTGTTGCTGCCAATTTGTACTGATTGGGTTCTGTTGAGGAAGTCGAGGATCAAGTTGCAGAGGAATGCTCAGAATGCTAAGGCAAGTTTCTTGAGTTTGGTAACCAGTTTGGAGGGGATGATGGTGTTGAACGCAGAGCTGCCATATGTGTTTTTATTGTCTATTTTTTTTTGTTTTAGTGAGGCAGCATGGAAACAGTCCCTTCAGCCCACTGAATCCATGCTGAACAGTGATCACACTAGCACTACCCTACACACTAGGGGTAATTTACAATTTTATTTAAGCCAAATACCCTACAAACCTGACTTTGGAATGTGGGAGGAAACCGGAGCACCCACGGAAAACCCACGCGATCGTGGGGAGAACGTACAAACTCTGTCAGACAGCAACCTTAGTCAGGATCAAACCCGGGTCCCTGGTGCTGAAAGGCAGCAAGGCTATCGTGTCTCTAAGATAGACACAAAGTGCTGGAGCAACTGAATGTGTCAGGCAGCATCTCTGGAGAAAAAGGATGGATGACATTTCGTGTTGGGACCCTTACTCAAACTGAAAGTGGCCCATGTGAGTTCCCATGACTACACCTTGAAGAATGTGAAAGGAGTTTCACATTCCACCGGGTGGCGCTTCGATGGCTGCCTTGCCTGCAGTCTGTCTGTCCTTTTCGTCGCTTTTTGTTATTTTTTGTGAGTTTTAAAAGTATGTGTTAATGTTCTCTGGTTTGTTTTATGTGGGGAGTGGGGGAAGGGGTCGGGGGAAATTGTTTTTCAATCTCTTACCTTGGCATACATGTGATTGTTTTCCAGACCGTATCTCCGGTCGCTCTGCGGCCTGACATCGTGGAGCTGGAGGCCTTGCTCAGGACTGACTTTGAGCCTCACCACGGGGCGTGGACTTACCATCAGAGCGTACGATCCCTTGCCTGGGATCGACGCTCCAACCGCGGCCTGCGGACTTCACCATCGAGGAGCTTGCAGTCTCGGGTTGAGACTGATGTTGGGAAGCTCCAAAAGCCGCACGACGTTTGACTAGCCCCGACTCGGGTCCGATCGCCCAGCGCGGGGGAGCTGAGATTCCCCCCCGATTCAGGAGCTTGATGAGGAAGGCCCGCTGCCGGCTACGGGAGTCAAGATCATCCCGTCAGCGGAAGGTTAGAGGGCCCCAACCGCTGGAAGACAAAGAAGGGAGAGATTGAACTTTTTTTCGCCTTCCATCACAGTGAGGAATGTGGAGGAGTCACTGTGGTGGAAGTTCATGTTCAAATGTATTTTGTACGTTCTGTTGCTTTTTATTGGTATGACTGTATGGCGAATGAAATTCCTCGTGTGGTGCAAAACATACTTGGCTAACAAAGTATTATTATGATGCTTATGATTATGAGTCAAAAGAGAAGTAGTTGAGGGTGAAGACAAATTTCACCTGGCGGAGGAGAGTGTTAGTGGAGCAAAACCGATTGGATCTCTCTGTTCAAGAATGAACTGGAGGGCCTTGATACCTTTCTGGTGTGAGATGAAGGTGTAAAGGGACTGGATATTCATGTTAAAGCTGACGTAATGAGGGCCATGAAACTGAAGGGCATTGAAGAGTTAAAGGGCATGTGAGGTGTATCGGATCTAGGTCGGAAGGGACTGGACAAGGGGGGGATAGGATGAAATCAAGCTATTTGGAGATGAGCTATGTGGGGCGGGTGCAGGCAGAAATAATGGGCCTGCCAAGGCAGTCCTATTTCTGGGTTTTGGGAAGGAGATAGAAGTGGGCAGTATGGGCTGGGGAACTAGAATGGGGACTAGTTGGAGACTGTGGAGGGGAGATTGGCAGAGGTGATGAGATCGGTAATAGTCTGGGAGATGAATGCCTGGTGTTCGTCAGTGGGGTCATGGTCAAGGGGCAGGTAGGATGATGTGTCTGAGAGCTGGCACCTGGCCTCAGCACGGTAGAAGGCAGCCTGCCAGACTACAATGGCACCTCCGTTATTAACAATGCTGGGATTGTTGCTGAGCGAGCAGAGGTCTGTGGTTTAAAGGCGGGTGTGTTTGGTTTGGGTAAGGAGTGGAGTGGAGTGGAGTGGAGTGGAGTGGAGTGGAGTGGAGTGGAGTGGAGTGGAGTGGAGTGGAGTGGAGTGGAGTGGAGTGGAGTGGAGTGGTTTGGTTTGGTTTGGCATGGAGAAGTCCAGATGGCTGATGTAGTGTCGGCAGTTGGAAATAAAAATGTCTGGAGAGGGTAGAAGACTGGCGGAGGAGGAATGTTGGAAATGGGGGAAGGGGTCTTACAAACACTTAGTGTGAGGCCATAGTCAGTCTTGCATTCTTCCAGGTCAGAATAATGCCATTGAAAGCAGTGGTAGGATGGATCCATTGTCAATTACAATTACTTATTTTGTTTTTCTGTAGAAGAATAACTGTTCAAAACAGCCGATGGAAGGAAACAGAAAGATATTAGGAAAGATGAAGTCAAGCTGGAAAGGGTACAGTGAAGATTTACAAGGATGTTGCCAGGGCTAGAGGGTGTGAGCTACAGGGAGAGGTTGAGTAGGCTGGGACTCTATTCCTTGAAGTGCAGGAGGATGAGGGATCTTATTGAGGTATCTAAAATCAAGAGAGGAATAGATCAGGTAGATGCACAGAGTCTCTTGCCCAGGGTAGGTGAATCGAGAGGACATAGATTTAAGGTGAAGGGAAAAAGATTTAATAGGAATCTGAGGTGTAACGTTTTCACACAAAGGGTGGTGGATGTATGGAACAAGCTTCCATTAGAGGTAGTTGAGGCAGGGATTATCCCAACATTTAAGAACCAATCAGACAGATACATGGATAGGACAGGTTTGGAGGGATATGCACCAAATGCGGGCAGGTGCGACTAGTGTACCTGGGACATGTTGGCTGCTGTGGGCAAGTTGGGTATCACTCTATGACTCTATAATAGAGAACAGAGGCGCTGTGGGACAGACCCCATTGACGAGGCTGTGGATCTGCAGGAAATCTGCTCATCAGAACGAGAACTATTGATGGTGGCAGTGCATAAAAGAGACGAGGAAGACTGCA
This sequence comes from Rhinoraja longicauda, assembly GCF_053455715.1. Taxonomy (NCBI): domain Eukaryota; kingdom Metazoa; phylum Chordata; class Chondrichthyes; order Rajiformes; family Arhynchobatidae; genus Rhinoraja; species Rhinoraja longicauda. The sequence goes on from NC_135967.1 coordinate 18,216,075, forward strand.
TAACACTTTTCATAATATTGGGACGTTTATAAACATTGAAACACTTCTAAAATATAGCTATTGTTTTATTGCAAGAAATATATCCTTCAATTTGAGGATAATGGCATCCACAAATTGAATAATACATGGGCTGAGCAGTTTATATTGGTCAGGAAAATAAACTATAAGACCATAAGACATAGGAGCAGAATTAGACCATTGGGGCCATTCTAGAAGAGTGGTGCAGTGACACAGTGGTAGAGTTGCTGCCATACACTGCCAGATTTGATCCTGACTACGGGTGCTGTCTGTTCGGAGTTTGTACGTTCTCCCTGTGACCGCATGGATTTTATCCGGGTGCTCCGGTTTCCTCCCACACTCCAAAGGCATGCAGGTTTGTAGGTTAATTGGCTTTGGTAAAGTTGTAAATTGTCCCTAGTGTGTAGGATAATGAATGGGTGATCAGTGGTTGGTGTGGACTCCGTGCAATGAAGGGCCGATTTCCATGCTGTATTTCTAAGGTCTAAAGTCGAAAGAGTCTACTCAAGCATTCATTCATGGCAGATCTATTTTCCCTCTCAACCCCATTCTTCAGCCTTCTCCCCATTATCTTTGACAACCTTACTAATCAAGAATCTGTCAATCTCCGCTTTAAAAAATACCTAATAACATGGCCTCTACGTTCATTGGCGCAGCCGTCTGTAGCAATGAATTCCACCAATCCACCACCCTCTGGCTAAAGAAATTCCTCCTCATCTCCATTCTGAAGGTACGTCCTTTTATACTGAGCCTGTGCTCTCTGGTTCCAGACTCTCCCATTACTGGAAACATCAAGGGCTTTCATTACCCAGTGGGTTTCAAGAGACTTCAAACACTCCTCATACATTAACCCAATCATTCCTGGGATCATTCTCGTAAACCCCCTTCGGACCCTCTCCAAAGCCTTCCTCAGATATGGGGCCCAAAATTGCTCACAATCTGCCAAATATGGCCTCGCCAGCTCCTGATAAAGCCTTAGTATCACATTATTTGAAAAATATTCTTGATAGCCTTTTATATTCTATTGAAATGAATGCCAGCGTTGCATTTGCCTTCCTTAGCTGCAAATCAACCTGCAAATTGACCTCTTGGGAATCCTGCAGCAGCACTCCCAAGTTCCTTTTCTCCTTCGATTTCTGAATCCTCTCCCATTTTAAAGGAGTCTATACCTTTATTCCTTCTACCAAAGTGCATGACTGCACACATTGTTATGATGTCTTCCATTTGACACTTCTTTGCCAACTCTCCCAACCTGTCCAAGTCCTTCTGCAGTCTCCCTGGTTCCTCAATACTACCTGCCACTTATGTTCACATCATCTGCAAACGGCCATAATGCCATTAATTCCCTCATCCAGATCATTAACATATAACGTGAGAATTAACGGACCCAACACCAACCGTTGCAAAACACCACCAGTTATCAGTATCCAACCAGAAAAAGTCTCCCTTTATTCCCATCTTTGCCTTCTGTAAGATAGCCAATCTTCTATCCATACTAGTATCTTCCCTCTGATACCATGGGCTACTATCGTGTTTAGCAGCTTTATGTGCAGTACGTTATCAAAGACCTTCTGAAAATCCAAGTAAACAACATCAGCCTACTCTCCTTTGTCTGTTCTGCTTGTTATTTCCTCAAAAAACGGCAATAGATTTGTCAGGCAAGATCTCCCCTTAACAAAACCATGCTGACCGCAGTCTATTTTATCATGTGCTTCCAAGTACCCCAAAACCTCATTCTTAATAATGGACTCTTGAAGACATTCTAGCCCAGAGCATGTTAAGGCTACAGTTGTGCAAATGATGAATATTTGTAGATGTATATTCAGTTGTTAGTGCAATGTGTTCACTTAAAAGAAGTAATGGTAGGGCATTTATTAATATGAAGGGCGTAAACTGTATGCCTCTCATTTCTGTCGCTGGCTTTCAGTGACTGGAGCGAATCACACTTTGTAATGAGTACAGTTATGGGAAAATTCCTCTTCCATTCCCTGATAGTGGATAGAATGTATTTATTTATCAGTTCCGTGTACTATCGGGCAAGCAATTGCACTTATGATGACCAAGTGTAACTCAAGCATGGCTTCTGTATGAATATGGTTGCTGCACTCTCATCCACAATATTTGCCATGGTTTGGTCTAAATCATCTAGTCTGAAGAAAGGTACCAACCTGAAACATCCCCTATCCATTTTCTCCCGATATGCTGTCTGGCCCGCTGAGGTACTCCAGCACATTGTTTCTTTTTATGTAAACCAGCATCTGCAGTTCCTTGTGTCTACATCTGGACTGGGTTATTAGGAGATCCTATGATGTTGGTTGAATGATGCAAGGCCATGCACAGACCACTAATGGTTAAGAGGAACCCACTGATGTAAAAGGTACTATAATGAATGATGATTCAAATAGATAGAACTAATTAAAAGCAGTGATAGCAATAGTTCAAGTCTAACTACCGTGTTTGTCCATTTTATATGGGTGTGTCAATTCAAATAATGAAGAGAAAGCAATAAAATCACAATAGAGGCTTTGCCTGAGTTAGTTAGCAAGCTGTTTTGTGTTAAATAGGAACCAAATTTGGCACCAAAAAGGAAAGCTGGGGAAAACTTACTTTAGTAGCTAAATGGGTGGAAAGCTGGTGTGAGAAATTAATTTGTTCAGTCTCGGAATACTGCAGCTCTCTTTGACAGCCAGTGAAGAAAGACCATGTCTTTAGACAATTGGGCTTTGAATTAGTAACTAGAGCAGAACCACAAAAATCATCTGCGCTTAAGTCAGGCATGCATTCCCAAGCCAAAAGACAATAGTTATTGAAGATGACAATGATATCTAACATCTTATCAGTAGCTGAGTTTTTAATGCAAGTTTTTGCATGTGAAGCCTCCCAAATGACAAGAAGCACCATCACAAACTCTGCCAATAGAACCTAGAAATTCCTTATTGCATTTCAAATATGTTGAAAGAGCATTATATTGCGCACTAATGCTGGTTTAAAACTGTCATTAGAAAACATTGTGTAAAAAGGAACAGCAGATGTTGATTTACACCAAAGATAAACACCAAATGCTGGAGTAACTCAGCGGGTCAGGTAGCATCAGTCTGAAGAAGAGTCTCCACTTGAAACGTCATGTATTCCTTTTCTCCAGAGATACCGCCTGACCTGCTGAGTTACTCCAGCATTTTGTATCTGTCATGAGACAACATTGTTGTGTTCATCATCCCTAGTTTCAGGAAATGGTGGGTTTATCCTCCCCCTGGTTTACCTTCCATCTCCCTCTCCCCATTTGGCTCCATCTGCCTAACCCCACTTACCTGGTTCCACCTTTCATCCACGAGCCCCTGACTCAATCCTCCACCGAACCTTTTTATACTGCTATCTTCCTTTCATACTCTCAGTCCTGATGCAGGTCACAACCCCAAAGTGTTGATTGTCCCTTTGCCTCCACAGATGCTCCTTGACCCGCTGACTTCCTCCAGCAGTTTGTTTTTGCTCCATAAAGCTGTGATCTTAGAAGATTCCCCTTAAAGGTTTCCATATGCAACCCAAGTAGCACTACAACATGACAGTGTTGCTTCTTCAAGAATAGTTGCTGCAATGACTGAAGAATGGAGGGGATATGCTGCCAGATTCATAATGAGGGACCTGAGCAGGCTGATGGAGAACATTGTGCTCGTCCCAAAAGCTACTGTAGTCACTGATGGCAGGAGTTTACCAAGGAGATATGTTCTCAGAGTAAAACTCTTAGGAGTGCAGGTCGGCACTGAGAAAAATCCTATGACCTCGTTATTTGAGGGAGAATCTCCAGCATTTTATACTTTAGAATATTATTTGTAGTCTTTAATTTCATCTGCATACAGATCATCCTTATATTTAACTTATATCCTTTCCTTTCAATAGACTCCCATTGCCTCTCTTTCCTTGGTTTTCACATCCCCTCTGCACTGACTCTCAATCCTACAACCTTGCCCCTGCACACACAGACACATACACACATATGCAAGCATTCATATATGCCTAAGCCTGCAACACATGCGCTCACACTCAGCACATACATGCAATACACGCGCGCACACACACACACACACACGCACGCACGCACGCACGCGCACACACACACACACACACACACACACACACACACACACACACACACACACACACACACACATAAACACACACATATAAACACACTTGATACATACATGTGCATGTGAGTGCATACACACACATAAGCACAGGCATGCACACAAGATGCACACAAAGTACCTGTTGGGAGGCAGCTTTGAGTACAGGAATGTGGTGGGTAGTGGGACAAAGACTCTGTGTTCAATGTGTGCTGTGAAGGTGCCGTGAGGCTGGAGAATGATCTGCAGCAGGCTGGAAAATAAAGCAGTGTGAGTGTGACTGGCCATTTAAATGATACAGTTCTTTGGAATTGCCATCAATAAAAGATGGTAGTTCTGTGGGCAAAGATGAACTGTTGAATTTTAGACTATTGAGATTCAAAATCGAATTGGCTGTTTAACAGCTGGCACTGGACAGTTATTGATGTTGTTGGGAAACATAATTCTAGCATGGACAGAAACTCAGTGGCAAGTTGAGAGATCAAGTTTCCTAAGTAGTACTGAGAGTACTGGAAAAGGGGGCAATTTAGCTCTTTTCTGGTGAAACTCTAATTTCAACAGACAGCCCTGTTTTCATCTGCACCATAAGAAACAACTTCTAGGCTAACAGTAATCCAGGGGCATGGGTATTGGACAAGGCATGAGACATTACCAATATCGTCCACATCCAGAGAACAAATTTAGAGAAAGCTCACCAAGGTTCCTGGCCCTATGGCAGGTGTTGCTCATTCATTGCTTTCTTTTCATTTGGGATGGTTATACCATATGGATTAAATCTCCTCAGAGCATTTCTCACAACAAGCATTTTAACTGAATCCTTGGCCAAAGACAGCAGAATCTTTCCAGTGCTAGCTGGCAAGTCTCATGGTGGCTACAGGAATGTCTGCTGAAGGAAGTGGATTAATGCGCGAGGTTGTGGGGTGAAGGTATGTGGTTGCGGTGGTGTGAAGGGAGCCCGACTCGACATCGCACATTATATTTGACCTCCTGACTCATGGTGAAATTAAAATGAAAAGTGAAAGATTTTTGCATTTCCCTTATTGACATCCTTTCCTTAATGAACATTCATTCTTCACAATAATGTACTTTCTCCATTGTATGGGTTTTTAATTCTAATTACTTACCCAATATTTAAAGGCAAGGTCTCTCTCTCTCTCTCTCTCTCTCTCTCTCTCTCTCTCTCTCTCTCTCTCTCTCTCTCTCTCTCTCTCTCTCTCTCTCTCTCTCTCTCTCTCTCTCTCTCTCTCTCTCTCTCTCTCTCTCTCTCTCTCTGTAGAACACACAGCTTGCATAGCAGTCATGCTGTTAAGACTTCAATCGAGTATCAAGATTTTGTAATAGCGCTTTCAGCCAGTACAGTATAAATGTAATTGAATTTTACTAATGTTGGTTAACTTCCATTGTATTGTATTGTGGTTGTCAAAGGACAGTAAACAGGGATGGAATTTGTCCCAGTGAAGGTGCAATAAGAGAATAATGAAGATCACCAACCAGCTTCAGTGTGAATGGGGTCAATAACTATTAACTAGTCGTGCAGCTACTCACAGCACTGACTATCCTTTGGCTGAACCAACTGAGTTGCTGTCTATTTAAGTAACTGTATAAGAAAAAATCAGCAAATGTTATTGTGATAATCTTTGAGGTTCAGACAAACCCAGGAGAACTTCTTACATTGTTGAAACAAAGAAGGCTGATTAAAAATACAGCAGGACATAACTCAGCTGGAAAGTTGAGTGCAGTGGTAGATGGAATTTAATTCAGGCAAGGGTGTGGTGACATAGGTGAATCAGGATGGAGTAAAAGGCACTATGTCTGTGGACCTTCATAGGCTGAGGCATTGAGTATAAGAGTTGGGGAAGTCGTGTTGCAATTGTCAAAACATTGATTAGACTGCACATTGAGTATTGTGCACAGTTCTGGTCGCCACTCTTCATGTGGTAATAGAGAGAGTGTAAAAGAGATTCACCAGGATGTTGCCTGGAATGGTGGGCTGTGGTAGTAAAGAGAGATTAATTAGGCTGTGTTTATCCTCACTGGGATGTGAGAGGCTGAGAAGTCACCTTTACGAGGTTTATATAATTACGAGGGGCATAGATAGGATAGATAGTCAGAATCCTTTTGTCAGAACAAGAACGTTTAGAACGGGAGGACACAGATTTAAGGTGAGAGGGGAGAAATATAAAGGAGACCTGATGGGTACATCTTTAAAACTGAGTAGTGGATTCTTGGAATGAGATGTCGGAGTGAAGGGAAATACTATTACAAAAGTTTAAAAGGCATTTGGACAGGCACTTAGATAAGAAAGGAGTAAATGGATCCAAGCTTACTTGTGCATATAGCAGACATTTTAATTTGTCACAATCTTCACAAAAAAGTAAGGCTACCAAATATAGCTATTAAATGTTCTAACTGACATTTGCCTGTTTATCCAATATTTGAAAACCTGACCTTTTCATGTCCGACAATACCATCATCATTGGATGAAAAACAGGTAACAACGAGTTAAAAGTATAGGAGGGAGTACGGCAATTTGGTTGAGTGGTGCCAGAATATTGCTTTCAGTGTTAGCGTGACCAGGGAGCTGATTGTTGAATTCAGGAAGGGAAACACAAAGGACAATGCACCTGTCTTCATCAACAACTTTAGGTGGATAGAATCAACAACTTTAAGTTCCTGGGTATGCACTTCTCTGGTGATCTGTCCTGGGCCCAGCATATTGATCCAGTCACAAAGAAAGCTCACCATTATCTCTGCTTCCTCTGAGGTTCTGAGGAAATTCAACATGTTGCAGAATACTCTGTCAAACTTCTGCAAGTGTACGATGGAGAGCATACTGACTGGTTACATTAGAGCCTGTTTCAGCAGGTCAAACTCCCCAAAATGAAGGAGACTGCAGAAAATAGTGGACATTGCTCGGTTCTGACCTCCCTATCATTGAAGGGATCTAAAGGAAGTGCTCCCAGAAGAAGGCAGTTAATATCATTAAAGACACACACCAACTTTGCCACGCCTTCTTCTCACTACTACCATAGGGAGAAAGGTGCAACAGCCTTGCTCCGAGATAAAATCCTAGCCTGCCCAACCTCTCACTATAGCTGAGGTCCTCAAGTCCTGGCAACGTCCTCATAAAGCTTATCTGCAGCTTTTCCAGCTTAACGGCATGTTTTCTGTAGCAGAGTGTCCAAAACTGAACACGTTTTGCCAATATCTTGTACAACTGTAACAAAATGTCCCAACTACTATACCCAATTCTCTGACTGATGAAGGCCCAATGCCTTGTTCATCACTCTATCTGCCTGCGTTGCCACTTGCAGTGAACTACATACTTGTACTCCTGGATCCCTCTGCTTTACAACACCCTGCAGGGTCCTATGGGTCACTGTGGAGTTTCTGCCCAGTTTTGCAACACCTCACCTTTTTCACAATTAAATTCCTTTGCCGTTCACCACTTGCATAGCTGATTAAGATTCCACTGTAATTTTAGACTTCTTTCTCTCATTTAGGACCTACGCTATTAACTCACTTAAGCAACGATTCTTAACCTTTGTGATAGTGAGATGACAATTTATTTTAGAAATCTTGCTGTGTAATGTTCGTTCTTTGTGAATAACTCCTGATCATGCCTGGTTCCTGGCCCACAACCACCTACTACTAAGAGGACTGGTAATCCTTCTGCTTCAAAGCCAAACAGACATTTTCAGCCCAAGCAGCCTGTCCTGAAAGCCCTGTCAGCTGAACGATGTATACTGCTCATCACTGTACAAACATAGTTAGCAATCCCACTATAGCAATAAGAGCTTGCTTGAAGATTTATTTAGTATCTAAAAACTGCATTAAGCTCAGTCTGGATTCTGAGTTTCCAACAAATTGTAGAAAGAATGATATTTCAGTTTTATTACCGTTGTGTGAAGTTTGATTTAAAGCAAACATTGTTTTGCTTATGCATAGCGCTGGTGCAGCAGATGTTGCTGTTTATCTGTAAATATTAACCACAATGAAAGGAAATGAGATCATTCAAATGGTCAATATCCTCTCTTAAATCATGCCAACAGTTTTTAATGAAGCAAACTAGATGAGGCTGGCTGTCTCCTATCTGCATGTGTGCAATATCCTTGGAAAACCTGATTAAGTAGCCACAGGGCAGCTGGTTGGCTGACTTTCCAGACAGAACATTGAGTTTTGCAAAAGAAAGTGCCAACAACAAAGTCCAAAGACCAAGCCTGCAACCACACAATCCTGGAATAGAACACGGAGGCCAAAATGTGCCACAACTGTTCCTGGGAGTAAAGTGAAGGCTATCTTACAATGGCCAAGCTCAAGGTGAGGGTATAAAGGTATCCGACCCTCAGACTGTTACTACCCATATGTTTCTTCTACCCGTTCTCAGTGAAATTACGAAGTCAATATTTTTAAATATTATTTGCACTGCTAAATTTAAAATACTGCTCTTTTTTTTCCAATATAAGTTCAGCAGTTAGCACTGCTGTCTCACAACTTGGTCTGAAATCGATCCTGAGCTGTGTGGAGTTAATACAGTTTCACTGCGACAGTGGACTGTGTGGGTTATCCTGGTGCCTGGGTTTACTCACACAGTAGAGGTTAATTGGACTCTGCAGGTTGGCCCTCGTGAAGGTGGACAGCAGGAGAATCAGGTGGACAGCAGGAGAATCAGGTGGACAAAATGAGGTTGGGATGTGGGAGGAAAAACAGATTGGTATATTATTAGTGTAGAAAGGTATTTTTAATGGTCAGTATGGTTGTGGTGAGCTGAAGGGCCTTTTCCATAGTGTTTGACTGTGATTTCATTATAAATCCCTCCTTGCTCTCTTGATCTCTGCGTCTTCAATTTTTTGTGATCTATGTATGTTTCAACTTTGTCCTCTTGCGTATTCCCAATTTACATTGCGCCATTATTGGCAAGTGTACATTCATCAGTCTGAAGTTCTAAGGCCCTGATATCTCCTCCTTTACTCTTGCTGTTTAAAATTAATTCCGTAATCTCTACCTCTTTCATCCACATTTTAATATCTGTCTGAATATCCCGTTCTTGTGACCCTATCTCAAATACTGCCTATGAGATGGCTTGGGATTTTTTAATAGACTGTTGTATAAATACAAGTTTGTTTCCATAACTGCGTATTGTATAACAAGAATAAGGACCATTAGAGCCATGATTGGTGAAGAACTCGGTCTCAGTGAATCAATTTGAATCGATGTTAATTTGACCAAATGTCAAGGCTGTATCGGAGTGGGTAGAACACTAAAGGGTGCTCTCTAATTAGCAGTGAAAACTAAATAGAGGAAGACTGTGAAACGTTGAAAAATAATGACTTTGAGAATAATTCAGCGGTATTAAACATTCTGTACTAATGTGGGCCTTATTAAAGTCAGCAAAATACTAATTAATTGGCCAAGGGTTTTATGTAATAGAGTTGTGATTGGTGCTGTGGTGTCAGTATATTAGATCAACGGACTAAAAGACATTTGTATAGAAGAGACCAGTTAATTACTTACTCTTTCCTATTTGGTCCCTTTCACACCAATTCTGAGGCTTGATTTAAGGGCTCCCACCATCTGGGATTATGGTAGTCTGAAAATGATGATGGATCACTTCACAGGCTGGTCTATAGTGGTACATTGCTGGTTGATATCTTGGGTCAAGGGTCTGCAAGGTTTGTTCTAAATACTATTTTCCTGCTATACTGCAATGTAAGCCATTTAAGTTTAGTAACAGTATATCATATAATGGGAAAATTAGTGTCTTCCAATGTGGAGGATATCACCTCTTGGACACAGATTGTTTTTCACTTTAGTCACTTTGAAAATGCTTGTATTCCACAGACTGGCAATCAGAATCTTTTCTGTTAGGAAAATTAAAACTTAACATCCAATGGCATCCTCAACTTTTTGGATTTACCCCATTCAATTTTGACTGAGTTAATGCTTTGGGGAAAAATGAAAGGCAAAAAAAAAAAAGCACACAATTCATCAGGTTTCCACCTGCTAATGTTGACTGAGTAATTATTTAGCTCCTGTATTAAGTTGTGCAGGATTTGGAGTTAAGCCAATGCATATGGGGTTGACTTTGATTTTCATTCTACTCTAATGACCTTTAGATTTCCCACTGCACCATGAGGTTTGCAAAGTTTATTGTCCAATGTCACACCTACTATCTATGTAATAATGTATGATTAACAGAATGTGGTATTCTCTGACATGGTCTACTTGGTCCAAGCCAAAATCTATGAGGAGACTTTGATAGGAATAGGTGGCTCCATCTGAGGTATTAACTTCCCACATGATATCTTTTCAGTTTGTGTTTACTATGTAATGTTTCATTGTGTTATATATATTCATCTTAAAAATTATCAACTAAAAATGTATCGTTGTTGTGTCTAATGTGTCTGTAAAGCTGCAGCAAATAAGCTGCAACTTCTCTCAGTGACGGTGAATTTTTGATTGTCCAGGATACTAGTAAATTTAATGGTAAGCGACTGATTTTGAGCTTATTGTCACAGATAAGTCTCTGGTCTGGAGAGAGCTGTGCAGCAAAACACAGAGTCTGGGTTGGGTTGGGTTAGAGGGGGTTCATAACTTTAATCACTTCCAGCAGGAGACGATAAGAAAAAAATGTAGATTCTGAGGTAGATGGGCCTGTTTCCTTGCTGGGTGAATCTATAACAATGAAGCACGTCATACCTTAGAAGTGGATGCAGAAGATTAACTAAATTACCACCAAGGATGAAGGAACATTTCCGAGGAGACGCTGAAGCAGCGAGGATTGATGCCCTGAAAGAGAAGAAGCTTGGGAAGAGATCTACAGGTCACAAATGATTTCGAGAAGATAAATATGAGAAGATGCTTGTTTCCAATAGCAAAAAAACCAATAATCAGGGAACACAAAGGAATAAGAGAGTTGAGGAACTTATTTTAACTTAAAGTCAAAATACATTAGATGGGCATTATCGTAATGCTCTTTCTGATATCTAGAAAAGCAACCTTTCTGGAGGCTTTGATAATCCTGCACCTTAACTGCAAGAATGTCCCAAAGTAATACTAATAAGTGTTTACCTATCTTTGCATGGACACTGCTGGAGAAGAGATTGACAGAAATTGGGTGCATTATTTCCTCAGCTGCATTGGCTGCATTGGTTCATCAGAGATCAAATGCACTTCAACATCTGATAAAGCACTTTGGTACATCCTGACCTTGTGAAAATTGGATGTGGCCTACAGGCAATCAATTTTGGGGGTGGTCAAAATCCAGTGGAACTGACCTTGCCTACTCTCCACAGCTCCATTATAGAAGGATAGAAAAAAAGAGTTAATGTATTGTTAAATGCTCCTCTTATGAAAATAGTGAAATAGAGATAGTAGATGTAAACATGGAAAACCGGTACTGGGACAAAATCCTTTCCCTTTTGATCTATGTTTTAAAATTATTTCTGTACATTATACACCACTTTAGTTTTAGGATTCAACATAATGGTCTAAATTTGCTGTCCAGTGAATAACCCAATTCTGCATTGATGGGTAAAAATTGAATTATTAGCAGAAAGCCGTTGCCAAAATAATTTTCTTTTCCCCAGTGAAATACTTTTATCTGAAGGATTTGAAATGTACTTGATTTTAAAACTCATCTTGAAAGTGTGCTTGGAATATAGAACAACTCTTCTCCAGCAGTCTCCATGCAAAAGTAGGTAATGTTTATTAATATTACATTGGATCATTCTTGCAGTTAAGGTGCAGGATTATCAAAGCCTCCAGAAAGATTGCTTTGGCTAGATATCACTATTTAGTAAAGTTTAAAATCCATATGCATATTCCAATGCTTTTGCCTGTGGACTTTAAATCTTAAGTCTGATTTAGATCACAAAGATCTATTCCATTCGCTGGTATCACCTTATCTTAGTTGATTTACTTCTGTATCAGTTAGTTAAGGGCTTTAAACATTCACTGCTTAAATGGGAACAGAATCGCGATGAACATTTTTGACTACCCATGAGGGAGTGCCATGCTATTGGAGTAGCTATTCCTTGAATGAGGAACTGAACTGAAGCCTGGTTTGCCAGCTGAGGCGGAAGAGTAGATTCAACAGCACCAGTTGAAGTTGAAGAGGGAGGGGAGGTCCTAGCCAATGGTCCGAGCCATCAAACACACAGATGAAAGCAGAATGTAACTCTTCATGCATTTCCTGCCTCTTGCAGACAAATTGGCAATACTTCTCCCACTAGACAAGAGTACCTGGTTTTGGGAAGTAATTAATGGTTTACTATGTGATTTAAGATGCTCTATAGATGTAGTGAGATGCTATAGATATCCATAATCTTTCTAGCTAGCATGCTGCACCATGGCTTATGATGATTTGAATCAAACACTGTTCCATAAGGGACATTCAGATGTGTTTAACTTCCCCTTCCCTTTTTTTTATTCAGCTTTCCATATCTTGCCTTTCTTCTTCATTACTATTCTCCCCATTGAATCAATTTAATAGCCTTTCAACTATTTGGCATTGTGACTCTTTGTTGGGTAATTTCAGTGACTTTTGAAAGTTATTTTTCTGTTCATGGAGATTTCTTGCTGCTTCTATCCTCTTGGACATGTTGAGATGAAAGAAATCTAAAAAGAAACAGTTAGTATTCCCTGAAGTATCCCTCCCATTACTTTGTCCTGGATGAAGCATCAAAGACATTATGGCATTACTCTAGACAGAGTCCTTGCCCTCAGGTGCTTGTGTTAAAGATCTCTCCACGTGCTTTCACAAACACACCAGCAGTATTTTATTCGTTACTGTTACTTTTTCCATTGGTAATCACTCTGTGCTTGATCAACTTTGTCATTGAATAATTAAGGTGGCACAGCAGGTAGTACTGCTGCCTCACTACTCCAGAGACGTGTTCTGGACAAAAGCTGTCACAGAGTAGCTCCTAAAGGTATAACACATCCTGGCTTTAGAGCTGCTGTAAAACTATTTCAGTGATTGGAATGTTAAAAATAACTCTCCTGTCAATGAGAACAATTGTTAATTCCACTGCCCTCTCGATTTTATTGCTATAAAATTTCTCTTGAAAGATTGTTTCATAGAAAGAGTATCATTAAAAACTTTCAGCAGAGGAGGAGATCGTTTGGGCCTTCATCTCCTTGCTAACCCAAATTATAATTCCACTTCCCAGCTCTTGCTTCATACCTCTACAAGTTTTGGTCTTCGGTTGCTCATCCAGGTGCTTTTTCCAATGTGGCAGAGTTTCTTCTCCCACCACCCTTACAGAGTGCCACCACTTACTCACAAAATGGTTTTCATCTAATTCTTTTAATATTTAACTTGCATTTCTAACCCCTTGCAATCGACGTGTCCACAAAGATATATTGATCCTTTCTGTTAACACTGTTGTATACCTCATTTGAACCTTTTTTCTTTGCTTCAAAGAAAACACTCCAGGCGTGATGAGTAGTAAAGTCCTTGTGGTACAGTCATGTTGCTGCCTTGAATATTTGGAACTCGTTTGCAATTATGAGAAGCTTTGCACTTCTCTTAAGGCTCATCATTATCAACAACAAACTATGATTGCTGTGTGCACCTGCATGTGCGCGTCTGTCCTCTGGCCTAAATCTTTAAATGGCATCCATAAAATTACAATCAACCGTGCGGCAATTTGAAAAATAAATTTGATGTTAGATGACTAATGTTTCATAGTAGGACGCTGCCTATTGGGATGATAGTAGCATGTTTTGCACAAATGTTTTATATTAAATAAGCATTGTAATTTATTTGACATTGGCTCATTCAACAGTAACATCATCCTCATTTCACAGCCAGTTACCAAGCACAGTTTGCTCTGAGAATTCATTGTTTTTTATTGCCAACTACCTGTACCCCTTTAAAGTCTTGCATTTTCTTTGCCTTTGTTTTCACATCAAACATCAGCAAACATTATTGTCTGTCTGTCTGTCTGTCTGTCTGTCTGTCTGTCTGTCTGTCTGTCTGTCTGTCTGTCTGTCTGTCTGTCTGTCTGTCTGTCTGTCTGTCTGTCTGTCTGTCTGTCTGTCTGTCTGTCTGTCTGTCTGTCTGGTCCCCCCCCCCCCCCCCCCCCCCCGTCCCGTCCCATGCCCTCTACACAGCCAAAACGGTACACAATGGTTGGATGGGGAGGGGATCGGGGGGAGGGAAGGGGATGGGGGAGATGGCGAAGGGGATGGGGGAGATGGGGAGGGATGGGGGTGAAGGGGATGGGGGAACAGTGGGGGGGGGGGAGAGTGGAGGGAGGGATGAAGGGGATGGGGAAGGGTTGGGGAGGGGTGAAGGGATGGGGAGGAGGGGGTGCTGTACCAATGCAAGAGAGGTTTGGACCCAACGGGTCCACTTGTTCTAGTTCCCACTATTCCTCCTGGTAAATATGCTGCCTATTAAAGACATGTCTTTAATTTTAAAGCACTTATCTCTATTACTGTAATTTCAGACACAGATTTGATCACTCAGAAGCAAAATTGAAACTATTTGTGGCACTGAATATGTATACAGACTTCGTTACTGAGGGGAGGGAGTTGTGTTGCTAGAAAATGTTCCATATCATAATCCTACATAAGGTGAGGCTGCATCATGTGTGCATATGTCAAGAAATGTGAACTGCAAAGAAATACATTTTGTGTAGATTCATTTATTTTTTTCACAAATTTCAGGAGAACGAATTTTATTTCATGTTTCAATTTTTTGAGACGTGATTTGTGAATTCTGTAAAGGTGAATATTCATAATCCCGAATGGCCATAACATGGGAGTTGACTGGAATGGGAGATTGACTGGTTCAGAAGAGGGAAAGCACATAAACTTTGAAAAATATTACCAACTGGACACACAGTGAGTAAACACTTTGTAGCTGAGAAAATCCTTGCTATTTCCTTTTTTACCAGCTAGCCAGCTTTAACTTGCAATGAGATCAAACTTGAAAATGCTGGATATCAGTGAAGAACAGATGTTAATATTTCAAGTTGGAATCTTTCATCATACTGAAGGATATAACTGATGAAATTATGGATTGCTGGGAATGGGAAGGATGAAGAAATAAATACATGTCTAAGACAAGCAAATAAAATAAATGATCTATGAAGTACTTAAGAGGCAAAGAAGATATGATTAAATGGCTGAAGTTATCATGAGATTAAAGTGGGAGACATAATGAGAAAAATCATGGAAATTAAAGGCGGTTAACAGACATTGAGTCTCCTAGAATTACAATTGGTCTCATTATATCTTTTGTTGTCTCAAGCTTGTAGTTTAACTGTCTCAGCAAAGAACCGCTGTGCACTGTTAAAGGCTTGTCCTATACTCATTGCACAGTGTACCGATGCTTATTTTATTCCTAAACCCTCAGTAGTGTCCATGGCCATGGGATCACTGATTGATCATGACCAATTTCTAAAGATGCTTGTATCTAGGATCAGGACTGGGAGTGCAGGATTGGGAGAGAGGTGAAGAGTAACTAGGTGGCCGGATGATGGTTTGAGGTCTGGAGAGATTGGCGGGCTGATTGAAGTCCAGCAATTGCAGGGGTGAGGAGGTGGTTTGTTTGGCCAGGAATTGCCATCCAGTGATGCTATTTGGGGTAGAGGCAGTGGAAGAGTGGAGCAAACACAGCCTTTGTGGGTGAGTTTAGGGGACGTTGGAGATGTTATCTTCCAGGCTGGGGATTGCATGGTCAGGTAATCAGAAGAATTCTGCTTTGGGGATAGGTGAATTTGGGGGAGGGGGTAAGGGTGAGATACCTGGAACAGATGTGGAGATGCTCAAGGGATAGGTGCTCAGTAGTAAATGGTACCTTGTAAGGGAACCCAGTTTGATGCAACCTTGTTAAAGTCTGCTCAACCAGCAGTACCTGAAGACGGCTTATCCTCAGAAGAACGCGACATAATCTACCTGGAACCTCTCCAAAAGGAGAGTTTCACGAGGACTGATCTAATTTGATGCATACCTAACACAGAAATTGCCTGATAAGCAAGATAATTCATGGTGAAGAATAACATTGAAACGATTAACATCTGGTTCACCAATGTTCCTGAGGGAGAGAAATCTTTGGTGCCACTCGTATCTGCAGGACTTTAACTTTGCTGCCTTTTGTAGAAGCACACACTTGCATCCTTAATATTATGAAATCCATTCATAAACTCACAAAACGTCAGGGAAGGGCCAAGCTGCTTCACATTTCCTGTGTTTGCTGCATCCCATTGCTTTTATACATCAAAACCGTATTTGAATCTGGTATTGCACATTGTCAAATATGTGCAAATAATCCCAGGTTGTGAATAAAATGGCTGGGATTAATTTGCAGAGGCAATCCAGGTTAATACCTGTAAAACAGCACCTACCATTGAAACCCAATTAATCACCATGGCTTTTCAAAAGTAGAAATAAACATACAAACAAAGACAATATAATAATTTTATGACTCAGTTTTGGATACACCTGTTTGTAATGCATTTATTAAAAAAAGCATCAATATCCAACTTGGTGACTGCTCTGTTAAATTATTATGTCAACGTGTTGCACTGAGATGCAGACAATTTCCCCCATTGTATTTCCTGGATGTTCATTAAATATTAATGTTGTGCAATTTGCATTATTTCTCCTCGGAGGAACATTGTCTATGTCACCCGGCAACTCTCCAAAAAAAAGTGTTTCATGAGCTTTGATGCAAGTGGATGAACATTTCATTTCATTTTTGGTGTGCAATCTACAATGGTGTGCAGGTGCTTGTCATCCCTTGATCATAGAAGCCAGGCTTGGAGTCCTGATGGAGTGTTCTACCAGCAATTCAGCCATCTTTCAGGCAACACATTAAATGAAGGAATAGTCTCTTTTTTCAAAGGGACGTAAAAAAAAATCAAAAAATCAGTGCTACTCTTTCAAAGGAGGGTATGTGAGATCCTTTTTCAATGAACATCACAAAAATAAAACAGATTATCTGACCACTGTCACATAATAGTCTGTGGGAATTTACTGTATGCAAATTTACTGCCAAAGTTCATGTATCAGAATAATGTCATTTGGCATAATTTGAGATTATGTAAAGTGTTTCTCTAAATGCACGTTCTTTCTTCCTTATTGAAACTTGAGATTATTTTTTTTCTTCAGTTTATATTCTTTTGTTGTATTCATGAATTTGCATATTGGTGATTACCTTATAGGTCCATTGCATTGTGTATGAATCTGAGCTATTGCAGTAA